>NC_059291.1:7224186-7229186 GCF_017591435.1 Portunus trituberculatus
GAATCACAGAAACATCCTTAAACACGTATCATTTCAACTAGAGCCTTTGAAAAATAGTGAAGGTGCAAAGCGGAAGTGTTTCAGAGTATGGGCCTTACGTAAACATTTAACATACACTGGTACACAGTAAACCCGGTCCACAGAGCCTATGTTATCTACTTCATTTTGGAAGAAACAGAGACGATCAGCATAAAAAGAGAAGATATTAAACCATCGATTCCTGCCACTCACACACACACACACCATCACCACCACAACCACCACCAGCAGCGTCCCCTACCTACTTATTTCACCATCCAGCCATCTAAAGCTACAAGTTTCACCCGTAACTGTGTCCATTACCTCGCTAACTCCCGGACACAAGTTACAGCGGACTAATAATCTCTCATCCCTTCCACACACTCTTGCTGCTCCTTCAAGTATTCACTGTGGCGTTCTCGTTTCTATTTATTTTCTCTTCCCCCGTTTTCCTTTCATTCTTCGTTGGAGATATGCAAGGCTGATTTTCAAGGATGTTGCTCATTTTCTTTCAGTGCAATTTGAGTTTTTTTTTTCTATTTTCATTCTTTTCTATGTTCATTAGACAAGAGATGAATAGATTAATGAACGTGGTTAAGGATGCACACACGTACTACGTATACACACACACACACACACACACACACACACACACACACACACACACACACACACACACACACACAGCACCTTTAGATTAGCTACATATAGAGTACGTACATACAAACACACGCCCCTCTGTTTACCATACTTAATCAGCTGAAAAGGAGCACAAACAAATCTTACATAAAGCCAGAAAATAACTCTCTTAGTTTTTCCCTCCCCCTCAAGGCTACAATTCCCTTGACAGCATCCTCCCCCGACGCTTGCTGAAGGAACACTGACTTACGGTCCCGCCTTCGCAACAAAAATCTTGGTGAAAATATATATGCATGTAAATATTAGTTGGTCCCGGAGGTAAAAGTTTGAATAGTGAATGTATCAAAGGCAGGAGAAAGTGACGGCAAGGAAATGGAGCCCCGGAAAGAGAGAGAGAGAGAGAGAGAGAGAGAGAGAGAGAGAGAGAGAGAGAGAGAGAGAGAGAGAGAGAGAGAGAGAGAGAGAGAGAGAGAGAGAGAGAGAGAGAGAGAGAGAGAGAGAGACTGTTGAACTACTAATTATAATAACAGAAGGAACAAAATAAGACAGGAATTAATTGACAAATAAACAGATAAACAAACATAAAAAAAAAAAAAGATTATCGACTGAATCTGGTAAATAGAAAATAGATTTGATGAAAATGGAGAAAAGAAATATATATATATATATATATATATATATATATATATATATATATAGAGAGAGAGAGAGAGAGAGAGAGAGAGAGAGAGAGAGAGAGAGAGAGAGAGAGAGAGAGAGAGAGAGAGAGAGAGAGAGAGAGAGAGAGAGAGAGAGAGAGAGAGAGAGAGAGAGAGAGAGAGAGAGAGAGAGAGAGAGAGAGAGAGAGAGAGAGAGAGAAACAGAGAAACAGAGAGAGAGAGAGAGAGAGAGAGAGAAACAGAGAGAGAAACAGAGAGAGAAAAAGAGAGAGAAACAGAGAAAAAGACCCAGAACGAAAAACAAAAAACAGAAAAAAACAGAAAAGAAACAAGAAAGGAAAGGAACACGGAAACAAGAACGATAAATACACTTGACACTTTACCTTCATTATCACCTAAACTTTGCCGCCACAAATTGTAACTATCACTTGTGCGGCGACACTTGGGCTAACTAATTGTCCATCTGTCTGTCTGGTGACTTTTAATTGCATCCAGCTTACCGGCAGCGCTCTCCCACTCATTTCTTCTTAGGTCCAGCTCACCTTCACCATACGTGCAGTGTCTCAACCTGGTATTCAGTAACGTTGTATGAGTATAAAGCTGTTTTTTGTGGACTTTTTAACTTGGAATTCAGTATATTAAAGAGGGTAATGGTGGTGGTGGTGGTGGTGGTGGTGGTGTAGTGGTGGTAGTAGTAGTAGTAGTAGTAGTAGTAGTAGTAGTAGTTGTTGTTGTTGTTGTTGTTGTTGTTGTTGTTGTAGAAGCAGTACTAGTAGTTGTAGTAGTAGTAGTAGTAGTAGTAGTAGTAGTAGTAGTAGTAGTAGTAGTAGTAGTAGTAGTAGTAGTAGTAGTAGTAATTGTTCTAGTTGTTGCTGCTATTACGATCTTTCTCTCGTTTGTGAATAAACTTTCTAACCTAACTAACCCATTAAATAACAAGCTAATTAACCAACTAACTAATGAACTAATGAATAAAAGAGTTGCAATTAATGACGCCTCTACCTAAATTATAATATCTTCGTTAAAATGCAGAAAAAAAAATATAGCCACTAAAGTAATACAGAGTTTTGTGACCACTCATACATATTTGGCACCTATGAATATATTACGAGTACACACATTATTTTTCCTGAGTTCCGTTCCGGCCCGGCAGCAGCGACAATAGGAGGAATTTATGCATCAACAGATTATGCAGATGAGATGGGTAATTGAATAATCCTGAATGGCGGAGGTCCCTGGCAAACCTTTGGAATTCAAGCCGCTGTACTGTCACGCTGGGTCTTCGCTGCAGCTCGCCAAAGACTTCCCTGCTGTTTTTCTCTTTTTTATTTTCTCCATTTTCTAAACTAATTTTTGGCTTTCCTGCTGGCTATTTTTGTCAGGCCGGGTCTTCGCTGCAGCGCGCTAAAGACTTCCAAGCTGGTTTAATTTTTTTTCCATTTTCTATATCAAATTTGGGCTTCCCTTTTCCTGACTATTCTTTTTACATTAATTTCCTTGGCACAGTAAGATGAATATTTAAACTGTGGCACTGCAAGACCACTTAGTATCAAGCTCTCAGTTCACGTTAGTCTCATGTAATATAAATAAGAATACAGTAGCAAAAAATGACTTAATGCTAGGAGTTTATTTACTGTTATTTTCTTTTCTTAAGGCCTGAAGGAAGGAGGTTCATGAGGCGCAAAAATTCAAGGTGAAGGGAGGAAGGCCTGCTCAAGTGCTGCTCTTCCATTATATACAAAAAGAAAAAAAAGAAATATTATAAGACCTCCACGTGAGTTCGACAGTATAGTTCCAAACACTTCAAACAACAGGAAGATTGGATAAAACGAAAATAGATAAGAAAAATTGAAGAAAGGAGCTCCACATGAGTTGTCCAGCGTAGTTCCAAAGGTGTCTCTTATAAAACACTTCAAACAACAGCAAGATTGGGAAAAAAGGAAAACAAATAAGAAAAAATTGAAGAAAGGAGTTCCGTGTGGGTTGTCCAGTGTATTTTCAAAGGTGTCTTTCATAAAACACTTCAAAACAACAGTAAAACTGAGAAAAAGAATATAAAAAAAACAGGAATATTAAAATAAGAAAGTGCCGCATGAGGAATGAGGATGCTAGTTAACCACCTGCATTAATACGACTTGCCAAACCATCTAACATTCCACACTCACTCTTACACTGAACAACTTACAACATTCCACCTCATCACAGGAAAATTGAAAAAGAAAGCGAGAAATGAGGAATGAGGATACTATTTAACCACCTGCATTAACCCCTTCAATACTGGGACACATTTTACCTTAAGATTTGTATAAGATTAGACTTTTATTTACTTTAGGAAGGGTCTATGGAGGTCAGAAGATTAATGGCAACAGTCTTCACTATTTCAATCCCTCCATATAAGTGTCTAAAGCTGTATATAATCATCTAATAGTAACGAGAATGAATATGGAAATAGGTCATGGTACTGAAGAGGTTATTAATAGGACTAACCAAACCACCTAATATTCTTCACTCATTCTTATACTGCACAACTTGTTTTCCTGTTCTTTTTTGTTTCAAATTTACTTTTCTTCATTTTTGTGTCCTATTTTGATTATCTTATGTTATTTCCTAACGTGAATCTTCTCGTTTTCTTATTCAAATAGTCATTGTTATCACCATCATCACCTCATCAGCGTGTAGGGAACATGACAACCACCCACATGTCCTCACCTTTTACCCCAACGTACGCCCAAGACAACCACCTTCACATCCTCACCTTCACCCCAACTTACGCCCAAGACAACCATCTTCACATCTTCACCTTCACCCCAACATACGCCTAAGACAACCACCTTCACATCCTCACCTTCACCCCAACATACGCCTAAGACAACCACCTTCACACCATCACCTTCACTCCACCGTACGCCCCTGACACTGCGTCCACCATCACCTCCGTCAGCCATCATTACACTATCACGCGACGTCCCTGCCAACACAAGTCCTTCCCATCCCGCCTCTCCTATCGTCTCCGTCACCTCCATGGCTAATATTCCTGATAACGAGGCCGGGAGGAGCTCATATGAAGGCTGCTGTGTTTATGTGCAAATTCAGGAGCAGTCTTGTTCAGTGGGCTGGCCTCGTGCAGTCTCCTTATCTTCTTATAGTCTGAAGTGCCACGTTCCTTCCACACATTGATCGCCACAAGAGGTTTGTTCTCTGTCACCAAGGTCAGTCCTCAGAAACGCTTTGCTCTCTCACCTTGACTATTTTTCAAGGCCACAGAGATGATTAGCGAGGTTTTCAAGAGTGTTTATCCAGTTGATATTGTAGGAATGTTGTCAATCTGCCTCTACAACCATAAAAACACCTTAAATGCGCATTGTTCTTTCACCACGACTATTTTTCAAGCCCACACAGATGATTAGTGGGTTTTCAAAGTGTTGCTCTAGTTAATAATGTAGAAATCTTGTCAATCTGCCTCTAGAACCGTAAAAATACCTTAAAAACCGTGATTTTACATAAAGATTCTCTGTGCCACCAAGGTCCGTATTCTGAAATGCTTTGCTCTCTCACCACTACATTTCAAGGCCACAGAGATGATCAGCCGAGTTTTCAAGAGTGGTTCTACAATTAGTAATGTAGAAATTTTGTTACTCTGCCTCTAGAACCGTAAAAACACCTTTAAAAACTCGTGTAAATTTA
>NC_059291.1:7234186-7239186 GCF_017591435.1 Portunus trituberculatus
AAAAAGAGAAAACTCACAGGAATAGAAACGAGTCACTTGCCAGCGTCCCTCCACACTGGCAGCTCCACGCGAGGCAATGAGGGGACTTTGAAGCAGCCGAGGAGGAAAGAGAATAGGGGTGGGAAAGAGAAACACTAAGCTAACCAGTACGCCCCGGGCCATGTTCAGAGGCAATCCGATAAGGGGAAACAGATTGTCGTGACTTTTCTTTTTATTTTCCCTTACATGCCGAGGGGAAACTTGAAGCCTTGTTACTACTACTCATTTTTTTTTCCTATTTTTCCTTCTTTTTTTATGTTTGTGTTTGTATTTGTTGTTTATCTCTCTCTCTCTCTCTCTCTCTCTCTCTCTCTCTCTCTCTCTCTCTCTCTCTCTCTCTCTCTCTCATTTGGAACTGGAAAGATGGAAACAAGTGATGAAGGAAAAACATAATCCTTTATTTCTCTCTTTTCTTCCCCTTTTTATTCAATACTCTTCTTTCCTTATTGATCTTTTTTCTGTCCTCTCTACCACTTCCTGCTTTTCTCCGTCCCTCCCTGTTTCTCCCTTCCTCTTCTTGCCTCCTACTAACTTTTCCTGTATTTCCTTATCATTCCCAGCCTTTCGTAACCTCCTTGAAGCTTCCTACCCTTTAGTCAGCCTTTTCCTGCGTTTCCTCGTCTCTCCCAGCCTTTCCTAACCTCCTTGAAGCTTCCTACTTCCTTCTCTGCCTCTCCCTGTGTCTGCCTCCGCCTCCCTGCCTCTCCCTCCTATTCACTCCTTTGCTACACTTCTTTCCATAACCTTTCCAGTCACCATCTCTCAACACCACTCTCCCTCCAGCCCATTACGGATCATTTGCCCCTCCCGCTCTTCCTCCTCCTCCTCCTCCTCCTCCTCCTTCCCGTTCTCTCAAGATGAAGATGAGGATGGGGAAAGTTGGAACACAAAGTTAAGCCCAAATATCGTGAGTCTTTTCCGCTCTGGCAGGACACGTGGGCGACTTCCTTCCTTGACGGGTCTTTACTTGGTGTTGGATTTTTCTTAGTCGGTTAGTTAGTCGGTGGGTGAGTTAGTGAGTTTTTTTTATTTTTTATTTTCTGGTCTTCATGTGATATTGTGAGGTTTGTTATTGTTGTTGTTGTTGTTGGTGTTGGTGTTGGTGTTGTTGTTGTTCTTCTTCTTCGTCTTCTTCTTCCTCCTCCTCTTTTACTACTTCTACTACTGTTACTTCTTCTTCTTCTTCTTCTTCTTCTTCTTCTTCTTCTTCTTCTTCTTCTTCTTCTTCTTCTTCTTCTTCTTCTTCTTCTTCTTCTTCTTCTACTACTACTACTACTACTACTACTACTACTACTACTACTACTACTACTACTACTACTACTACTACTACTACTACTACTACTACTACTGCTGCTTCTACTACTACTACTACTACTTCTTTTCTTCTTCTACTACTACTACTACTTCTTCTACTACTTCTACTACTACTACTACTACTACTACTACTACTACTACTACTATTACTACTACTACTACTTCTTTTTCTTCATGGTTGCGTGAGTGTGAGTGAAGAATAGAAAAAAAATTCAGTGTTTTTAAAAGGTGAATATGCAGACTGATGTAAGTAGGAGTAAAAGGGATACATATATTATTCTTGCCTTCCTGTGTGTGTGTGTGTGTGTGTGTGTGTGTGTGTGTGTGTGTGTGTGTGTGTGTGTGTGTGTGTGTGTGTGTGTGTGTGTGCGTGCAAAGAGCTCATTTTGGTCTAAACGCTTCAGTGATTTTCGTTCGCATAACCTTAACAAGATGTGGAGAGAGAGAGAGAGAGAGAGAGAGAGAGAGAGAGAGAGAGAGAGAGAGAGAGAGAGTATCTTGCAGCTACCTTTCTTTTCTTCTCTCTCTCTCTCTCTCTCTCTCTCTCTCTCTCTCTCTCTCTCTCTCTCTCTCTCTCTCTCTCTCTCTCTCTCTCTCTCTCTCTCTCTTCCAGTCTTCCCAACACTTATACAGCCTCCCCATTCCTTCACTTCAGTTTGGCCTTCCACCTTTGCTCCACTGACACTCCAAAACACTCCCCCTCCACACTCCTGCCCTCCTTAATCCCCATCTCACATTCTTTCCCCTATGTTTCCTCTCCCACCCACTCCTTCCTCTCACTCGTATACTTTTTGTTGCTTTTATCCTTTTTCATGTTCTTGTATTCATTCTTCAATTGCTGTCTGTCTCTTTCACATTAGCATTATTATTTTCAGCATATTATTTCCCGCATCATTTTCCTTCCCTTCTATCATTTCCCGCCTTCCCTTCACCATCATCCGCTTATTCTTCCCTCCATCTTCTCCATCACGCTCCTCTACCGCTTTCCCTCATTCTCATCTCCCAGTTTCCTTACGCCACCTCCGTCACCTTTTTCCTCACAGCTTCCTTTTCTCCTCCTTCATAACCCGCCCCTGCACCGCCTCCACGCCACGCCACACCGTAAACATGACCCTACACTCCGGAAAGTAAACATCTGGAGGTAGAATTCACCTATAGTATAATATTTTCTACTGCTTTTTTCTATCTTTTTTTTTATGGTGTGTGAAGGGAAGGTAATGAAGAGATGGTGTTGTGAAGGGGAGGTGATGAAGAGATGGTTGTGAAGGGGAGGTGATGAAGAGATGGTGTGTGAAAGGAAGGTAATGAAGAGATGGTGTGTGAAGGGAAGGTATTGAAGAGATGGTTGTGAAGGGAAGGTATTGAAGAGATGGTTGTGAAGGGAAGGTAATGAAGATATAGTTGTGAAGGGAAGGTATTATGTTTGATGCGAGTAGTCGAACTGGCCCACGTATGAATGGATACAATTAGTCCACGTCGATACAAATTGGAACAAGCGGGTACTACGCTAATGACCCAAGTGGATGCACGTAACTAGTGGATATAACCAGTCTAACAAATTCACTTCTTTTAAGAGGGAGGTTTCAAGATATTTGTCTCAGATTTTAAAGGAACTGGCAATCAAGTGGGCTTTTTAAGGGGCATTTTTTCTTTTTCTTTTTTTTTGCCCTTGGCCTGCTTCCCTTATTGAATAAAGAATATATAAAAACAAACACATGTATACAAATAACAAGAGAACACGAGTAAGTACCTATGGTAAGACTAACCAGAATAGAACCGACAGTGATACGGTATTCAGGCAGCAAACAAGCCAATCAACAGATCACTACCATCAGCCACAGCCACACACACCTCGCCACCCCCCTCCCACACACACACCAGGGAGCACAGTAGGGTATTCAGGCAGCAATAAGCCAAACATCAACACATCACTACCGTCAGCCACAGCCACAGAGAACTCGCCACCAAACCCCACACAGACCTTCAGGGAGCAGAGTAGAGTGGCTTGGTGCTAAGAATGGTGCCGTTACTAACACTGTGTCCGGATGATAGCCTGGCAATCATGGAAGAGCCACCACAGGAATACATAACTTCCAACTCCTATACAGTTCCCTGGCGCACTTTAGCCTTCCTTCCTCTCTTTGCCTGACATTATGACACTCTTCAGACTCTCACTCCCTGTTTTGTTCCCCTCCCTAATGCAAGAGTTAGAGTTAGTTAATATTCTCAGTCTTTCGTGCCTTTCTATACTGTAAGAGGGACGCTGATCAGAGGCTACAAATTAAAAAAAGGTTAATTGAGGTAGAAGGATGCTGAACAAAGGCTGCAAAAAATCACTGTAAAAGATCCATTGAGGTAAAAGAATAAGGCATTTTGTCCACTCCCTAGTGCAAGAGTTAGGAAGTATTCTCAGTCTTTCGTGCCTTTGTATGTTGCAAGAGGGACGCTGATCAAAGGCTACGAAAAATCAATGGAAAAAATTCATTGAGGTGAGAGAATAAGGCGTTTTGTCCACCTTTTAATGCAAGAGTTAGGTAGAATTTCAGTCTTTCGTTCCTTTCTATAATGTAAAAGGTACGTTGACCAGAAACTGCAAAAATATAAATAAATAAAAAATATTGAAACAGGTCCATTGAGGTGCCAGAATAAGGCTTTTTGTCCATTTTTTCTAATGCAAGAGTTAGTTAGTATTCTCAGTCTTCCGTTCCTTTCTATAACGTAAGGGAGACGTTGATCAGAGGTTACATATTGGAAAACAACTATTAAGGTGCAACGATAAGGGCCAAAGTGGTGATCTAAAATTGAAAAGTGTCATGCTGGTGAGCTCTAGAACGCTGTGACTGCTTCTGTATTTCCTGGTGCCTACGACTTGCACTCCTTCAATAGGGAGGCTGAAAACACTTCCTAATGTGATTTCGGAGCTGTTTTCAAGCTGTGTTCTCGAGGGACTGACTCTTTCAATGGTCCTTTCCTTCCAGTGTTTGTTGTCCTTTGCTAGTCTCTCTCCTACATACAAGAAAGACCATTTTCACTGAAGTAATTAATGAAGTTCAAATCGTGTTTCTCATTGATAATACAGAACAATTTCCATGCGATCACTTAACGCCTTCAGTACTGGGACACATTTTTACCTTGGGATTTGTGTACGGTTAGATCATCTTACTGATCTTAGGAAGGGTCTGTGGAGGTCAGAAGATTAATGGCTACAATCTTCACTATTTCAATCCCACTCGTGAGTTTCTGAGGCTGTATAGAATCACCAAATAGTAAGCAGAATGAATATGGAAACGCGTCGTGGTACTGAAGAGGTTAAATCACGAAAACATACAAGGAAACTCCACCAGGTTCCTCTACAGCGTGTCAAAAGTAATCGAAACAAGTCGCAAAAAGTTTTAAAAAGATTCGTGTCTTTTTTAAACCTTTGCGTATTCACTGAGCTTATTTTCAAAGACCAGAGCGATGATTAGCCGAGTTTAAGCTGAGTTTTCCAGCAGGTGATACAAAAGACTCGTTAGCTTATCACCACAAACACTAAAAAAGTTGTCATTAACCGCACAAGGCTTTACTAAATTTACCATAAAAAATAAAAGGGGCAAAAAGAATGTTGTAGCATTTAAAAATCACATTATCACTGGAAAAACGAAAAA
>NC_059291.1:7244186-7266686 GCF_017591435.1 Portunus trituberculatus
AATCCAGCCAGAAATTACTGACGATTGTTTCCCCGTAATATGTGATCCGTTGGTGGCGGCGGCGACGGTGACAGTGGTGGTGATGGTGCAGTGTTGATGGTGGTGATGAAGCTTGCGAGCGAGATTAATGGTGATGGTGTTGATCGTGTATGACTGTCTGACATCCTCGCGACAATAATACATAAGATATAAAGAATACACCATGGGAAGTATTAGCGTTCTGGTGTGAAGAGTACTTGGAATGAGGAGAAAACAAGTCAAACACAATGAAGCCGTTCCCCGCCATTACATTATCTACCTTCTTGAATTACTCATGACAACAGAACGCACAGATGCAAATATCAATAAAACGAATGAATAAAACAATTAAAACTTTCCCAATCTTGATCATTTGAGTCAGGTTCGGAAGAGATGAAAATAGAATGTATAGATGCAAATGTTAAAAAAAAAAAAATAAATAAAAATAAAATAAAAACTAACCAAAATAAAACGATAGACGAAACTTTCCCAATCTCGATCATTTGAGTCAGGTTCAGAAGAGGTTCGGAACACGCACATGAACTAACACAATTCCAGTTATCCGCAGCACGACTACAAAAACGAGAGTCAATAAGATGAAAAAAGTCCACATGAAAAAGCATGAGAAAAGCATTACAGTGTTGGGATTAAGAAACTACTACGTGTGAAAATACTGTGAAAAAAGAAGAAAAAGGGAAAAAAAATGGAACTGAAAATATAAAAAGTAATTAAATGGGAACTTTTTTTTTGTTATCTTTGGCCAATTTCCCTCCTACATATAAAAAAAAAGTCAGCCAGTCAGTCAGCCAGTCAGTCAGCGGTGGCAAGATACAGGAGTCACAGCCAGTCAGTCAGTCAGTCAGTCAGTCAGTCAGTCAGCAGAGGCAAGATACAGAAGTCACAGCCAGTCAGTCAGTCAGCGGAGGCAAGATACAGAAGTCACAGCCAGTCAGTCAGTCAGTCAGTCAGCGGAGGCAAGATACAGGAGTCACAGCCAGTCCCGTCTGCATCATCTTTCCTACTGCCGCCCCCGCATAACACTCAGACACTCAGACACACAGACAGCCCGCCTCCTTTGCGCCCACGCCCCAGGGAGAACCGCTCGTCTATTTTAGGAGTTTTATTATTTTCTTGCCGAGGTGAATCATACCAGAGAGAGAGAGAGAGAGAGAGAGAGAGAGAGAGAGAGAGAGAGAGAGAGAGAGAGAGAGAGAGAGAGAGGGCGAAAGACTCGTATTCCCAAACACTTCGCTTCACCTCCACTTTATTTAAATTTCCATGATTTTTTAAGGTGTTTTTACGGTTCCAGAGGTAGAATAACAAGATTTCTACATTAATAACTGGAGAAACGCGGTTAATCGTCTCTTTGGCCTTTGAAAATAGTCGTGGTGAGAGAGTAGCGCATTTCTGAATAAAGGCCAGAGAGAAAGAGAGAGAGAGAGAGAGAGAGAGAGAGAGAGAGAGAGAGAGAGAGAAGAGAGGTGAGGTTTGCAATTCACTCGGTGCCTCACTCAATTCATCACCTTCCCACGAGTGTCTCTATTGATGTGGCGTGTACAAGTGCTTCAGTCTGTTTCTGTGTCTTGGAAATGTTTGTCTTTTTAACTTTGTGTTCCGCGCGTGTCGTTTAAATTAATTACTTTTTATTTTTTAGGGTCGTGCTGTTCATTCATTAATCCACTTTTGCATGTTCTTTTTCTCTTAGTGTTACGTATTAATTTGTTTTTCGCTCTTACTGTTAACGCTGGAAAACGATAATAGAGACTAGAAATATTATATCATTAGAGGAAACAATCTACTTATGAACGCACTCTTCTTGTCAGGTTCTCCACACTACACCAGACAGGAGAGAGAGAGAGAGAGAGAGAGAGAGAGAGAGAGAGAGAGAGAGAGAGAGAGAGAGAGAGAGAGAGAGAGAGAGAGAGAGAGAGAGAGAGAGAGAGAGAGAGAGAGAGAGAGAGAGAGAGAGAGAGAGAGAGAGAGAGAGAGAGAGAGAGAGAGAGAGAGAGAGAGAGAGAGAGAGAGAGAGAGAGAGAGAGAGAGAGAGAGAGAGAGAGAGAGAGAGAGAGAGAGAGAGAGAGAGAGAGAGAGAGAGAGAGAGAGAGAGAGAGAGAGAGAGAGAGAGAGAGAGAGAGAGAGAGAGAGAGAGAGAGAGAGAGAGAGAGAGAGAGAGAGAGAGAGAGAGAGAGAGAGAGAGAGGAAAAAAGAGACTATCAACTTCCTGCAGAATTCAAACCTAACCCACAAAAAAATACACTTTTTTTATTATCTTTTACTACCCAAAAAGAAAATATAAGTAAATAAATAAATAAATAAAGAGTTCACCCTGAATTACTATATCTCAAGACTCATCATCTTTGCTGGCGTGAGTGATAACAGTGTTGACCCGCCTGGTGTCCTTGGTGGCGGGGTGTGGCGGCAGTTTAGGTCCATATTTTGGCGGCAGCTTGGTAAGTATTCAGAACACTTTGCTCTCTCACCACGACTATTTTCCAAGGCCACAGAGACGATTAGTGGGGTTTTCAAGAATGTTTCTACCGCTGATGACACAGAATCTTGTCACTCTGCTTATAGAACCGTAAAAACTTGCTTAAAAATGCGTTATTCTCTCACCAAGACTATTTTCCAAGGCCACAAAGATGATTAGCGGAATTTTCAAGAGTGTTTCTCAGATAATAATGCAGAAATCTTGTCGCTCCGCTTCTAGAACCGTAAAAACACCTTGAAAAAATTAGTGTAAATAGAAATAAAGCCTTTTGAAATAGTGGAGGTGAAGCGCAGAAGTGTTTGAGAATATGAGCCCTTTAGTAGTGGCGGCGTGTCGTGCGAGGTGGTGCGAGGCCTGAGCACGCCGGGTAACAATGAGGCTATTAAAACTAATGTAATTAAACTATAATGAACAAAAAAATGAGGAGCTCTATATTACACGACTCAGCACGGCATGGAGATGAGAGAGAGAGAGAGAGAGAGAGAGAGAGAGAGAGAGAGAGAGAGAGAGAGAGACGGAAAGCGAGAAAGAGAGAGATCTTTTCAATATAATGTCACACGACGGGAATACAATACTGAGGAAGGAAATACTGGAGGGAAGAATGTCACCAATAAACGCAATATTAGAAAACCTTCCTTCATCACCAGAAATGTAGCGCTGACCAGAAAAATATGTAGTAACTCAACACCATCACCTCCACCACAACCACTACTACTACTACTACTACTACTACTACTACTACTACTACTACTACTACTACTACTACTACTACCAGCGCGACTCGGCTTATAACTGATTGAAGAAGTTAGTAGAGGAAACTTGTCCGTCTTCAGTGTGCACAAGAAAAGTTACAAATTATAGAATTGTCCAAGTTTTGATCTGGAGTGGCATCTTCTAACGCATCCTATCTATCTATCTACCAATCTATCTATCTATCTATCTATCTATCTATACGTGCGTCTCTGTCTTTTTCGTATATCTGTTTCCCTGTGTCTATCCGCTTCTCTGTACCTATTTCCCTGTTCTTATTTGAGGGAGCGATGCACAGGACGCGTATTTGCCGCTTCATTTCCCGTGTGGTGTCTCCCGTGGCCGTTGAGAGCTGACCACCACCCCGCCACTTCTAGGAAATGACTCAATGACGCGGGAATAAGAGATTTGTCTCGAAATGTGACGCCGTACGCTGGATATTGCACTGCCTCTCTCTCTCTCTCTCTCTCTCTCTCTCTCTCTCTCTCTCTCTGTAGTAAATATTCCTTCTCTCACTCACTTCGAGGCTCTTGTGGCATTCCCATCTCGCGTTCCTCAGCCTTCCATCAGTTTCAGCGTTTCCTTTCCTCTTTGTTCATCCTCCTCATTGTTTCCCCTCTTCCTCTCCCCTCACAACTTTCTGCTTTCTTCTTCTTCTTCTTCTTCTTCTTCTTCTTCTTCTTCTTCTTCTCTTCTTCTGCTTCTTCTCTTTACTTCTGCTTCTGCTTCTTTTCTTCTTCTGCTTCTTCTTTTTCTCCTTTTTCTTCTTCTATTACTACTGCTACTACCACTACTACTACTACTACTACTACTACTACTACTACTACTACTACTACTACTACTTCTACCACTTCTTCTTCTTCTTCTTCTTCTGTATTTGCCGTTGGTCACACCTCATCTATATCGTGATGTACAGTTATGGGGCCCCTCATTATATAGCAAGGATATGAGTCTATACACAGGAGAATGACTAGAAGGAGGCATCGGATGATTGATATTTCCTATGAAGCGAGATTGAAGCTATTAAATTTGCATTCCTTAGAGAGATGTAGGTTAAGAGGGGACCTGATAGAAGTTTTTAACCCCTTCAGTACTGGGACGCATTTTTACCATGAGTTTTTGATGTGATTAGACGATTTTGTTTACATTAGGAAGAGTTTATGGAGATCAGAAAATCAATGGGATAGAGTCTTCACTTTTCTAATCCCAACATGAGTTTCTGAAGCTACGTAAAATCGCCTAATAGTAGCCAGAATGAATATGAAGACGTATCATGATTGTGAAGGGGGTTAAGAGGTTTAGAGGTTAAAACAAAGGGTATATAAGCAAGCTAGAATCAGTAACCAGGGTGGAACTACAAATGAAGGATTGAAGTTTGATTAGGTTAAGTTTGAGAAAGAGATTGGAAGGAATTGGTTCTCTACTTGAGTGGGTTATGAACGGCAGGAACTCAGTGATCAGATTATTTATGCTGAGTCAATAGGGAGCTTTAGAAGAAGATTAGACAGAAATATGGATGGGGATGATAGATGGAAATGGGAAGCGAAAGTTTCATAATAAATTGCCACGTGTGGGTCTGATGTATTCCTGCAGTTTCCCTTGTTTTATTATGTTTTTCTTCTTCTTCTTCTTCTTCTTCTTCTTCTTCTTACGTGCTTTCCACTCTACCACCTCCTTACTTCTCCTATATCTCATTCTTTCCCATCGTGTTTCTCCACTCCTCTTCCTCATCGACTCTCCCACTTCCCTTTACCACTTTGCCTTTCTCCCTAAACTGCTCTCTCTCTCTCTCTCTCTCTCTCTCTCTCTCTCTCTCTCTCTCTCATTTTCCAGCAGCACTCCTCGGGTAAGAACGTTCCTCGAGTGATCCCGGTGGTGTTCTATTGTATTGCCTTCCGCTTCACTCCTTTTCATCTGTCTGTAGGTTTCTCTATTTGTCCATCTATCTATCTGTTTGTCTCTCTGTCTATCCAGCTGTCCGTCTTTTCTAACGTTGAGACCATTGTAATTATTGGAATTGTGTTGTATGATGCGTTCTGTGATCAATGAAATGTCTATCAATCTATCTGTCTATCTACTTATTTATCTATCTATCTATCTATATATATATATATATATATATATATATATATATATATATATATATATTTTTGTCTATTTATTTATCTATCACCTATCTATCTATCTATTTATTTATTTATTCATTCATCTATATGCCCATCTATTTTTTTTTTTTATTTATACCATGTGGGCTTTTCACGGGAATTTATGAGCTAAAGGGGATACTTTTTCTGGTACCTCCTATCTCAAAGCCCACCCGCTAGGTAACCGTTGCCCCGAGTGAGGAAGCCCAACCTACACTCGGACCGTGGACAGGATTCGAACCCGTGCGCTTGGGGACCCCTTGGACCCCAAAGCACGCATGGTTCCACTGTACCACGGCGGCCCCTAAATGTAACTTCATTTTCCTAACTTCCTTTGTCTATGCCCTTCGTTAAAAAGCCATATTCTGAAACACTTCCGTGCTGTACCTTCACTATTTTCAAAGGGCTCTAGTTGAAGAGACACAGGTTCTTAAGGTTGCTTCTGTAACTCTAGTGACATGTTAACAAGTCTTCTGCATTATCAACAGGACAAATACTCTTTAAAACTCGGTTAATCGTTTCTGTGGTCTTTGAGGTCGCGGTGAGAGAGAGAAGCGTTTTTGAATATGGTGCAAAATGCCTTTCCTCTCCTTTACAATATCACAACTTCCACATAAAACACGATGCAACACTGCTAATCATCTACACTAGCTTCTCTTCTCCCTGACACACTGCAGTCCCTTCATATCTACCGCCAAGCTACTCCACTCACTCCTCACTCCCTCTGCTCTCCACTCGCTCACCGTGAACATCAACAGAATTATCATATGTAAATGTTTCCGAGCAATCTGCGTCTTATCCTTTGTTTCCTGGTTCTGTAAGTTGAGATAACACACGTGAATTAATGAACGCTCTCTGCATTTAACCCCACCAGGTTTTTTTTTTTTTTTTGGGGGCTCCTCTATGGCTCTGCACGGAAGCACCACTAGCTATACTAATAAAGAAATTTAGTCCGTGAGAAAGATAGTTTGTTTTTCTATGCAAGAGCGGAAAACTGGGCAAGGGTAACATAAAACGAAAATGAAAAGAAAAATAAAGGTCCACTTACTTGCCAGTTCCCTTGCAAATCCGAGAGAGTTTGTTTAAAAAAAAGGGATAAATGTCTTGAAACGTCCCTCTAATGGTTGCTCAAAGGAATACAAAGGAATACAAAAGGATAGCAAACACCAACAGACCTCTTGGTAACTACTTCTAACTAACTACAGAGAAGAAAGGCCGGACAGTACAGGAGAAGGCTGCTTTGTTAAGTATTGTGGGTTTTCATCACAATATGGTGTTTGTATATACACGCTTTATTCTATCACGAGGAGAGTTCTTAAAGGCCGAAGAGATGAATAAAGCCACCCCCACCCCCGGGAAGAAAGCCATTAGGAGTTGCTCTGGTTGGAGGATAAAAAAAAAAGAGGAAAAAGAAAGAAAATAATAAAGCGAGTCTGTTTCCACCACTTTGCTCTCTAGTGTTGCATCTTTTCTTCCCGCCACGTGCTACACTGCTCACAGTTCTACACTTTTACACCTCACACTTTGTTGATGCGTTGAACTGTATTCGTAAACATTTCGTCTTTACTTTTTTCCACGTAACAGCTTCTCGTGAAAGACGGTGCATATTTTCAAGGATGCTTTCGTGATGCTGGTGAAAACTCAACAATTTTTTTTTCATCAATATTAAAAATGCAAGTGAAAACCCGGCTAATTTATTCAGTCGCCTTTGGAAAAAAAAAAAAAGCATAATAGGCTCTAGTGAAAGTTAATACGTGCTTTCGGGATTCTTTTTATACTCCTAATGGTATTTCACAAGAACACTATACAAGAAACACACATGAAAACCACTCCAATCACATCCGTGGCCTTTGGAAGCAGTCAGCATGTGAGAACAAGACTTTAGAGACACAAACAGCAATCTTCAGTGATGCTACAGTCTCATATTACACACATCTCATAAACTACATTAAAACATTAACAATCAATCTAACGTGTTCATCTCGTACTCCTTTCAAAATCCTTTTTCATACAATATATTCGACAATTTCTAACTCAGTATAAAATCTAGATACTACATAATGCAAGGCCTTCCCCTCACAAGCCAGAAATGCTCCTGAGGGTCTTAAGAGCGTTTTACATAATATATTGTCTTGGTAAAGCTGATAGACAAGGCACACCAGCGAAACTTTCTTGAGGCTACGGCGAGCAAAGGTTACCAAGGTGAGAGCTTATCAGTGGCGGGTGTTCAATCAAGCTACAACTTCTCACATGTTTCAGATTGTGTGCATGATTCTTTGTGTGTGAGAAGGGCGCTGACCTAAAGAAAAGAAAAAAAAAAAATAAATAAATAAAATAAAAAAAAAATATATATATATATATATATATATATATATATATATATATATAGAGAGAGAGAGAGAGAGAGAGAGAGAGAGAGAGAGAGAGAGAGAGAGAGAGAGAGAGAGAGAGAGAGAGAGAGAGAGAGAGAGAGAGAGAGAGAGAGAGAGAGAATTTTGATTTGATATCTTTATTGCCTTTATTGCTTTATAATACACCTTACGTATATAATAGGCACATACAAACATATAATCAAATTCAATATTAAGGCTTGGTCTATTAAGCATAAGCTTTTATATAGACCTTTGGTATATAAACATTGTTTGAAATGCGCGACTTTTGCATTTCCTTTCATTAGTGATAAACAAAACTAAATATCAGAGAGAGAGAGAGAGAGAGAGAGAGAGAGAGAGAGAGAGAGAGAGAGAGAGAGAGAGAGAGAGAGAGAGAGAGAGAGAGAGAGAGAGAGAGAGAGAGAGAGAGAGAGAGAGAGAGAGAGAGAGAGAGAGAGAGAGAGAGAGAGAGAGAGAGAGAGAGAGAGAGAGAGAGAGAGAGAGAGAGAGAGAGAGAGAGAGAGAGAGAGAGAGAGAGAGAGAGAGAGAGAGAGAGAGAGAGAGAGAGATTTTACTCGTATAGATCAAAGAATTAATTTATGACACCAATTGTATGTTTACTTGCGAAATAATTAAAGATTCTGATACAAATTTCTCACTCAATATTAAGTTTCAATTCACGTATTTATTTGGACAAGAATAAAGGTAAGTGAAACGAAGCTCTTCCTCTACACACGCTTCTTAAGTTTTGATGGAAAAGGCGAATGATCTTGGCAAACTTCCAACCGGAGACAGTAAATCAAAGCGCCTCAAGAAAGTCTCAGCTAGGCAGTCAGGCGGCCAGTCAGCCAGTGAGTCAGCCAGAAGTAAGCCAGCTATAAGGATTAGTGAGTGCTTATCAGGGGAAATTAAGTGAGTAAATAAAGGAACTCTATTCATGCGAGATTAATAGACTTTTTTTTCCATCTAGTTATTAAGTCTTGCGTGAATTTATAATTTCATTTTACAGCGAACGTTTTTCTTTCACTTTTTTTCCTTTTTTTTTCTTATTTTTTTGTAAGGAAGTTTCTATATTAGATGTTCCCGCTCCGTTATTTTTTTGTTCTTTCTAATGAAATTACTCTTTGTTTTAATATAGTTTGCTTTTCTTTCCGACACTTTTCTAATGATATTTCAGCGCTAATGTCAAGAAGAGGTTTTTTTTATTTTTTGAATTTCACGTTTCTGGAAATCCTCACTCGTTGACCACATAACACGCTCCATATTACGTTATCTCAGGTTTTAATTCACTTTGACTCCGTAACATGTATTTAATGAGCTACTGTTTTGGAAGGATACTTTTTCTGTGTGTGTGTGTGTGTGTGTGTGTGTGTGTGTGTGTGTGTATGTGTGTGTGTGTGTAATTCACCACGGTCGCCTACTGGTCACCCAGCTAGTCTTTCCCATAACGGAGCGAGCTCAGAGCTCATAGACCGATCTTCGGGTCAGACTGAGACCACAACACACCACATACCGGGAAAGCGAGGCCACAACCCCTCGAGTTACATCCCGTACCTATTTACTGTTAGGTGAACAGGGGCTACACATTAAGAGGCTTGCCCATTTGCCTCGCCGCGCCGGGACTCGAACCCGGCCCTCTCGATTGTGAGTCGAGCGTGCTAACCACTACACTACGCTGTGTGTGTGTGTGTGTGTGTGTGTGTGTGTGTCTGTTTCACTGTTTGATCTGCTGCAGTCTCGTATTCCTGCAGAAATCAATTAATCTTTAAGAAACTACTAAATAAACACAAGCCAGGTTCAGATCACGTTTAACATTATTTCATTACCGTATTATGTTTGCGTTGTGCTTCTCCACGATGTTATTCAGAGACGCGTAAACACTCACATGAATTGCCGACAATTACAATTCTCTACTGATGCTTCCGGACCTTTGCTTTTGACACTCCTGAAGGTTGTTCCAATAAAAGGTGTGTATGTGTGTGTGTGTGTGTGTGTGTGTGTGTGTGTGTGTGTGTGTGTGTGTGTGTGTGTGTGTGTGTGTCTGTCTCTCTCTCCTATGTCTCTCTCTCTCTCTCTCTCTCTCTCTCTCTCTCTCTCTCTCTCTCTCTCTCTCTCTCTCTCTCTCTCTCTCTCTCTCTCTCTCTTTTTTTTTTTTTTTTTATTTAAACATAATTTATACAGAAGAACATGTACCCAAAGGCGCACTGTCGTGTGCTACCTATTCTAAGGGTACTACAATCTATTTCTCTACAATATTTACAAGACTTAAAAATAGATAATATACAAGATGGTCAGCACTGTTCTTTTCACTTCACTAGCACTATTCACGCACTGCACTACACTGAGTGTCACGTCACAAAGAGTGTCAGAGGAGTTGGCAGTGTCTGTCTCCACTTATGTGCCATCAGTTTGACACTGTGTGTGTTCATCTCCTGGACGTGAGGCACCGCGGCCGTGAACAAGTTCCACATCCTGGAGACGCGTCCTGCGAAGGTGCGTTGATGCTGACACCCGTGGGATCGCGGCACCTCTACGGCGTCACCACCATTGAGCACCGTTCTCGTGCTCCGTGCGGTGACTCTCAGAGGATGACGCAGCCCTGCCAGATGTGGCACTCTTTGCACCTGTGCCTTATGGAACACTACGATCGCCGCCACATCTCTGCGGTGTTCCAGTGAATCAAGAGGACGCTCAGGCTCTGGGTGAGGTGGTATTGCAGCATCTACTAGCCGTATGGCGCGGCGTTGGATGCTGTCCAGTCTCCTTCTGTGTGTGGCGGCACAGGACATCCAGGAGAGAGCTGCGTACTCAAGGTGGGGCCGCACCTGTGCCTTGTACAGCAGCAGTCTCCCTTCCTGTCGAGGAAACTGGCGATCCTTCTGAGAGCGGAGATCCTGTGAGAGGCTTTCTTGGCAATGGATTTGACATGGCTGTCAAACCTCAGCCCTCGATCCACCTCCACTCCAAGTATCTTGACGTCATCTTGGAGTGGGAGAGCAGCAGCGCCAAAAGACAACTTTCCTGCCATTGCTGCCATGGCGGCTGGGGACCGAGAGACAACCATTGCCTGTGTCTTCTCCGGCGCGAATGTCACTTGCCAGCGAGCACCCCACTCCTCTATCACTCGTAGCTGCTGATTGATGGCCTCAGCAGCCCGCCCACTGTCCTGGCGTGGATAGGTATAGGAGAGGGTGCAGTCATCAGCATAGGCCTTGACTCCTGGCAGTAGCTGGAGAAGATCATCCACGTAGATATTCCACAGGAGTGGGCCAAGAATTGAACCCTGTGGCACTGATGCCTCCACAGGCAGGGACTCAGATGTTTGCCCGTTGACAACCACCTTGAGGCTTCTGTCCTGCAGGTAATTTCCCAGGAGTCGTAGCAAGCCACCCTGGATGCCTTTAGCACGAAGCTTTTCCAGTAATCCGTTGTGCCATACTTTATCAAAAGCTCCAGCTATGTCCAAAGCAACCACTATAGTGTCCTTGCCGTCGTCGAGGGCGTCCTGCCACTGCCTGGTGAGAAGCATCATTAGGTCGGAGGTTGACCTTCCAGGTCTGAACCCAAACTGTTGGTCTGAGAGGAGGGCATTGTCCTTGAGATGGCTACACACCACCTCTGCCACGACCCTCTCAAACACTTTACCCACCACTGACAACAGGGATATGGGTCTGTAGTTTTTTGGGTCCGTCCTGAGCTTTTTGTGTACGGGAACTACTCGAGCCTCCTTCCACACTGAAGGCCAGACGTTTTCCCGTACACAAGTTGTGAAGACTTGGGTGAGAGGGGCAGCCAGTTCCTGGGAGCATCGCTTCAGCAGGTGCGGGCTGATGTCATCAGGGCCGGTAGCTTTCTGTGTGTCCAGCCCCCGCAATAATCGCTTCACCTGCTGATGCGTCACCTCCACCATGGTGACAGTCTTCTCACATTGCTGGACCAGCTGAGGCGGTGGCTGCTGTGGATTCCCCACCTTCATTTTTCCAGCAAACAAGGAAGCCAGCAACTGTGCCCTCTCCTTACTGCTGGTGGCGACAGTACCTCTCTCTCTCTCTCTCTCTCTCTCTCTCTCTCTCAGCCAGCCAGTCAATCAGTCAGTCAGCCAACTAGCCAACAGTAAACCATCCAGTGAGCTATTCAGTCAGTCAGCCAGCTAGCCAGTCAGTCAGTCAGCCAGCCAGCCAATCAGTCAGCCAGTCAGCCAACTAATTAATCAGCCAGCCAGCCAGCTAATCAATCAGCCAGCCAGCCAGCCAGCCAATCAGTCAGCCAGGGAGCCCATCAGGCAGTTAGCTAACCACCCAATCAATCAGCAAGTCAGCCAGCCAACCAGCCATTCAGTTAGCCAGCCAGCCAATCAATTATCCAACCAGCGATCCAGCCAGCCAGCCAACCAACCAACAGTCGCAATCACTGCTTTGATAAATTGACGTCACTCACGCAGCAAGTATGACGGAGACAAGCCCACCTTAATGAAGGGCTTGGAAATGCTACCGTTAATCACCCTAATTAACATAATGGAATGACACAACGTAATTACCATCGATAAATAATTGCGTCGATGTGACTTTTACACTTTTACACTTCTCTATCAGGATGCTTGATTGCCTGACCTTTAAATTTGTGGAGGGTAATCATCTTTTCTCCAGGAACACAAGGCACAATTTCACGGTTCAGTATCCCCGTGGCTTAACTACATTACCTGCAAATCCGTGAGAAAAGATGAAAGTCCAAGCCCGGGTATGGTCCGTATTCAGAATCGCTTTTCTCTCTCACCACGACTGTTTTCCAAGGCCACAGAGATGATTAGTGTGGTTTTCAAGAGTGTTTCTATAGTTAATAATGTAGAAATTTTGTTACTCTGCCTCTAGAACTTTAAAAACACCATAAAAACTCGTGTAAATTTAAATAAAGCCTTTTGAAATAGTGGAGGTGAAACGCAGAAGTGTTTCAGCATGGGAGCCTATAACTGAGAATCGTGCACTCGTGGCTCATGGCAGTAACGTTCGCAAGTGAACAACTAAAGCGTGTATAGGGAAACTCACAACAAATCAAGATGTGTTAACTGTATTGTGTCCTTTAACTCCTTCAATACTGGGAGACATTTTTACCGTGAGATTTTTGTACGATTTTATTAACATTAGGAAGGGACTATGGAGGTCAGAAGATTAATGCCCAGAGCCTTCACTATTTCAATCCCCACATAAGTTTCTGAAGCAATATAAAATCACCAAATAGTAAACAGAATGAATATGGAGACACGTCATGGTACTGAAGGAGTTAAGTATTTCCTCACGAGTTGGGTTATGAAATGGATTACATGCCTAATTTTTGGTAATAATAATGTTCCGGGTAATTAGGAGGATAACACCAATGCATTCAGTAGAAATAGTGCGTCTTTCTAATATCCAAGAGAACTTTTTAGGAGGGAGGTTTCAAGAAATTTTTCCAGGACTTTTAGATGTCTCTATTATTCTTTAAGGGAACTGGCAATCAAGTAAGCCTTTTTTTGTTGTTTTTATTGTTGGTGTTGCCCTTGGTCGGCTTTCCTTCTTGTGTATATATATATATATATATATATATATATATATATATATATATATATATATATATATATATATATATATATATATATATAAAATTCTGAAGCAGTGACTCGTTAATGCGCCAGTAAACGCTATCACACGCCCCGCCACTCCCAATCTAATCGACCGGCAGCTAATCAGACCACTCAGCGCCCCAGCATCAGCCTCTCAGCCGTGACCCGTGAATCCCTGAGCTGGGCTGTGTGGATTCTCAATCTTAACTCCTTAAGTGTCATGACACGTTTTCATATTCGCTCTCCTTACTATTTGGCGATTTTATACAGCTTCAGAAAATTATGTGGGAGATTAAAATAGTGAAGAAAGTAATCTTTTGACCTCCATGGACCATTCCTAGTGTAAATGAAATGGTCTAATCGTACCCAAAACTCATGGTAAAAAAAAGCGCCCAGTATTGATTGAGTTATGGGCTGCGACTCTCAATCTTAACCTCCTTAAGTACCATGACACGTTTTATATTCATTCTACTTACTATTTGGCGATTTTATACACCTTAAGAAACTTATGTGGGGATTGAAATAGTGAAGACTCTAACCATCAATCTTCTGACTTCCATAGCCCCTTCCTAATGTAAATTAAATCACCTAATCGTACCCAAAACTCATGGTAAAAAAGCTTCCCAGTACTGAAGGGCTTAAAAACATAAGAAAATAGGGAAGCTCCAAGAGACTGTCGGGTCTACACGTGGCGGTCCCTGTATGAGCAAAGCTACCTAATTCCATCTATCATCCCCATCCATAAATTTACCTAATCTTTTTCAAAGCTTCCTATTGACTCAGCACCAGCAACATGATTACTGATTCCATTCCATTTATCAACCACTCTGGAACGGATTCAGTAATCGCTCCCTATCTCTGAAGCATTGTGTGGGAAACTTACAGCCTTCGTACTGACTGACTGACTGAAAGAAGGAAGGTTTGATGTCAAGAGGAAGAAGTTATATGGAGAAATGGAAAATAAAGAACGTTGACAGAAAAAAAAAAAAAAGCTGATGACAAAAATGAAAAAAGAAATGATAAATTGGGATACAAATAGATGAATAAGACAGGAAGAGAAGAAATGCAATATAAATAATAAAAACTAAATATGCTGAACAAAAACACGGAAAAGAGGAAAGAGAAAACTGACAAAAAAAAGAAAAAGAAAAAGAGAAAGTGAAGTGGAGAAATCAGGTGGGAATGGAAAAATGGAATACCGGCAGAAAGAAAAGAGAGAGAGAGAGAGAAATAAAGACAGGAAGAGAGGAGAAATGGAGGTAGGAGTGGGGACAGGAAGGAAGGAAGGAAGGAAAGCGAAATGCGAGAATGGAGGAAGGGAAAATGGGAAATGGATCGCTGACATTAGGAACAAGAAGAGGAGGAGGAGGAGGAGGAGGAGGAGGAGGAGGAGGAATAAAGAGAGAAGGAAAGGAAAAATTAAATAAAAGGCAGAGTATACCGAAAGGAAAAAAAGGGGGAAAGAAAATACAGTAAAGAGGAAGTGAACGTGTAGAAAAAGAATAACAAGAAGAGAAACGAAAAGAGAAAAAAAAACAGAACATGAGACGATAACAAATGGTGAATAAAACTGAAATTACTGACTAAAGAAATAAAAATGATAATAAAAAAAATATGAACGAAAATGAAAGAAATAATCAAAGAAGCACACCAACTAGAAATTCAAATGTTCAGAAAAGACTTACGAGAAAGAATAATATATAAAAAACAGGAAATTAGAAACAAAAAATAAAATCAGAGAAGTAGAACAACAACAACAACAACAACAACAACAACAACACGAAAAAGAAAAACAAGAATAAAAACAAGAATAAGAACAAGAACAACACCAACAACAACAACAACAACAACAACAACAACAACAACAACACGAAAAAGAAAAACAAGAATAAGAACAAGAATAAGAATAAGAACAACAACAACAACAACAACAACAACAACAACAACAACAACAACAACAACAACAACAACAACAACACGAAAAAGAAAGACAAGAATAAGAACAAGAGGAAGAGGAACAATTGCAGTAACAAGAACAAAAACAAGAACAAGAACAACAAAAAGAATAAGAACAAGAACAAGAAGAACAAGAACAAGAACAAAAACAAGAACAAGGAGAAGAGGAAAAATAACAACAGCAAAAAAAAAAGGAACAACATAATTTAAACTCCCCTTAATTAAGAAGACACACACCTTTTCAGTACAACCCAAAGAATGAATATTAATTAATCCCACAGACATCAATACCATCCCTTCCTTTCCCTCTGTTGAATAAAAGGAGGGAAAAAACAGGGTCACCAAAATTATTACCTCGCTAATCCAAGAGAACCACAAAGAGAAACCGCATTCAAAGCGAACCAAAGGAGAAGAGAACCGAACCGTGCAAGGTGACGATAAGCCATTCAAGTGCAGGGTTTTTTACATAGCGAGAGAGAGAGAGAGAGAGAGAGAGAGAGAGAGAGAGAGAGAGAGAGAGAGAGAGAGAGAGAGAGAGAGAGAGAGAGAAACAGACAGACAAAGAAGAAACAGACAGACAGAGACAGAGAAACAGACAGACAGACAGACAGAGAGAGAGAGAGAGAGAGAGAGAGAGAGAGAGAGAGAGAGAGAGAGAGAGAGAGAGAGAGAGAGAGAGAGAGAGAGAGAGAGAGAGAGAGAGAGAGAGAGAGAAACCCGGAAATTCACGAGTAATAACCTGCCTTACAATTTATCTCCATTTTTCATTCATTCTTTCCTCTCTCTCTCTCTCTCTCTCTCTCTCTCTCTCTCTCTCTCTCTCTCTCTCTCTCTCTCTCTCTCTCTCTACATCCCTCAGTGAGATGGATTTGAAAAAGAGAGGAAGGCGAGGCAGTCCTTCAATGGGTAAGCCAAAAACCGGACCCTCCTGGCCTAACGAATCTTTTCTACTGATGAGATGTGAAGGTAGATATCATACGACTCCTTCACAGTCCTCATCATCCTCTACCTACCAGTAACAGTTTCCAATGATATGGTTCAATGTGCGTGGCTACATCCAAGTCTGCTTCTACGTATCCACCTTCAGTACTGGATCCTAATCTTGCTCGGTATTCTTTCATACATTTTTTTTTTTTTTGCTTCATTCATTGTTGTTTGGTGTGTGTTTCCTTGATGTTTATTCTCTCAGGGTCATTTGGTCATTTTTTTCATATTTGATTCTACTTACTATTTGGTGATTTTTTACAGTTTCAGAAATTAATGTCGGGATTAAAATAGTGAGTGTTCTGGCCATTAGTCTTCTGACCTCCATAGACGCTTCCACATGTAACTAGAATCGTCTTATCACACCCAAAATTCAAGGTAACAATGTGTCCCAGCATTGAAAGGGTTAATGCCGAAAAAAAGGTAAGAGAGAAAGACTTGGAAGATTAAAAATAATAAGTTACTTCATTTTCTTAATCCCAGCGATGCAAAAATTTATAAATGTTGTGATTTTGTTGTCAATAACGTATCTACCAGCCAACCAATCCTATCTACTTAATTATAAATGCACCTGTATCTATTTCTTTTTACTTATCTATCTACTTAACTATTTGTCTGTTTACCTATCTTCCTGTTTATGTGTATAGGGAAGTGAGTTTGCCTATTTAATTTGTAACCCCTTCAGCTCTGGGACGCATTTTTACCTTGAGTTTTGGGTAAGATTAGACGATTCTATTTACATCAGGAAGGGTCTATGGAGGTCAGGAGATAAATGGCCAGTCTTCACTATCTTAATCCCCACATAAGTTTCTGAAGCTGTACAAAATCAGCAAAAAGTAAGCAGAATGAATATGAAAACGCGTCATGGTACTGAAAAGTTAATTAAGTGTTTGTATTTTAAAAGCAACATTTTCTGGAGTCCCATTAAAGAGATGAAAAAATAGAGAAAAAAAATATATAGACGGCAAAGCATACAGGAAAAGGCTGCCATAATCCCTCTCTTTAATCCTACTCTCCCATATCTCCCCACCGTCTCCTCCTTTCCATTCATTTCCTTTCTTATTCACATGCTTTATTTTCCCAACTGCCTCCCTTTCTCAGTCAATCTCTCTTTTTCCCAGCATATATTTGCAGTGAGTGTGGTGCATTCAAGACTCGTTGTTCTGCAAGTCTAATTTCCACAGTGTATTACTCACACTCACGCTCTATTTACTGGACGAATGATACCTCCATTACTCTTTTCTTATTTATCTTATTTATTTTCGCTTCTCACGGGGATACGAAAAAGCGGTAAATGTTTGGATGGATGCCTCGGTGTTGGAAGATAAGGTGTTGTGTTGTGCTGTGTTGTGTTTAGCAAGTGGAAACCGTTGCTCTTTTGTTTCTGTGTGTGTGTGTGTGTGTGTGTGTGTGTGTGTGTGTGTGTGTGTTATGTTGGGCGTGAATTGGAAGATACTTGATTTTTATACGAGTTTTTTTTTGTGGAGGGATACTTCAAGGCACTCAAGATACATTTTTTTTTTTTTTTTGGCGGGGGCGGCTGTGTGTGGAAACCGTTGCTTTTTTTTTTTTTTCTTTTATTGGTATGTGTGTTTTGCTGGGCGTGAATTGGAAGATATTTGATTCTTCTACCGTGTTTTTTTTGTGGAGGAGATGCTTCAAGACGCTTTCGTGGATCTTCATTAGGGCTGTGTGTGGAAACCGTTGCTCTTTTTTTTTCTTTTATTGTTATGTGTGTTTTGTTTGGCGTGAATTGAAGATACTTGATTTTTATACCGTGTTTTTTTTTTTTTTTGTATAGGGATACTTCAAGGCACTTTTGTGGGTCTCAAGATACATTTTTCCTTTCCTTTCTTTTTTTTTTTTTTTTTTGAAGGGGGAGCCTGTGTTTCATAGACGGATACTTGAATTTCACTGTGTTGTGTGAAAGGTACATTTAGGCTCGTATTCTCAAACGCTTCTGTGCTTCACCTCCACTATTTCAAAAGGCTTTACTTAAATTTACACGAGTTTTTAAGGTGTTTATAAAATTCTAGAGGCAGAGTGACAACATTTCTACATTATTAAATGGAGAAACACTCTTGAAAACTCCGCTAGTCATCTCTGTGGCCTTGGAAAGTACTCATGGTGTTTTATAAAGGATACATTTAAACGCGTAATCTCAAACACCTTTCTAATTCACCTCCACTATACCAAAAAGCTTTATTTGAATTAATACTCGTTTTTAAGGTGTTTTTACGGTTTTAGAGGCAGAGTGTCAACATCTCTACATCATCAACTGGAGAAACACTCTTGAGAACCCCGCTAATCATCTCTATGGCCTTGGAAAATGGTTATGATGAGAGACCAAAGCGTTTCTGAATACGAACCTTAGACACATCAATTTCCTATATGCTGTGAAATACTTCATATTACTACTTGACAAGGCTGTATATTCTGGACGGATACATATTGAAGACACCTGAGGATAGTGTACTCGGCAGCTTCTAAGTGAGAGGAGAGGTGGATCTCTGCAACCCTAATGGAGGCACAGGGTCTTAGCTGCCTTGCTCCAGGGACTCCTTAATCACCCGGAGGAGTTCCCAGCGAGGGGCTCCGGCCATGCATAGTGTAATGAGGCGGTTATCCAGCCCTCGCGCTTCACCCACTCCAGTTCATTCAGTCTTTTCATACGTGTTTTCCTATTTCGTTATCAAGATCTACGTTTTCTTTTGCTACTAACGAGATTTTAGTAGTCTTTTCTTATATGCTTTGCCTTTTATGCCTTTTTTCTCTATATGTTCATTTCTCACCTTGCATACTGTCGGGATTATGGCAGCCTTTTCCTATAAACTCTGACTTTTATATTTTTTTCTCTATTTGTTCATGTCTCACCTTTCATACTGTTGAGATTATGCCGGTCTTTTCCTGAATGTTTTGCCTTTTAGATCTTTTCTTATTCTTTCATCTCTCACCTTTCATACTGACGAGATTATGGCAGTCTTTTCCTACAAACTCTGCCTCTTATACTTTTTTTTCTCTATTTGTCCATTTCTCACCTTTCATACTGTCGAGGTAATGGCAGTCTCTTCCTATATGTTCAGCCTTTACATTTCTTTTCCTATTTTTTTTATCTCTCACCTTAACGAAACTGCAGAAAATGTTGACTTTATAACACACATACTTGATAACTTTTGCTACATCCTTTGCCTTTTATATTTGTTTCCTATTTCTTCATCTTTCACCTTAACGAGACTGCAGAAAATGTTGCCTTTAAAATCCAAACACTTGAAAACTAAATTGCCAAACTCTCTCAGCTCAGACAAACCTTCACCGTCGACTATTAGGAGTATGGATAGTAATGGAGACGCCTTTCTAGAACACTGTATGAGGACTAGACATTATCGCTGCCGGGGGAAGATTGCAACCTGTTCTTTCCACGCCACTGTCGTTTATCATCCGCTGGTGACCCCGCTGCCTCGTGATACCCCGTTGTAAACACAGAAAAAAGGCTCTCTCTTCAATTTACGAGCATAACACCAGATTAATTTTATGTCCCTAGAATGATGAGAGGGCGGGATATTCTCATTCTCTATTTCCCCCTCCTTCCTCCTCCTCTTCTTCCTCTTCCTCCTCCTCCTCCTCCTCCTGTAACTCATATAGCCCTACATACATCCATTTTTTGTAATAATCTGTTGTTTTGTTTGTCTCTCTGAGTGATATGCGATAGGGAAGAAATAAACACTTTTTCTCTTACATTTAAAAGAAACACAAGTCGGAAAAACAATAAAGCCTCATACATACATATATACATACATACATACATACATACACATACATGCATACATACATACATACGGATCTAAAAAAAAAAGGGGAAAAAGAAACGAGATGAAATAAGAAGATTTAAGTTTCGAAAGAGAGTGACGAAAGCTGAACTGAAAACTTATATAACGTTGATGACTCTCTCTCTCTCTCTCTCTCTCTCTCTCTCTCTCTCTCTCTCTCTCTCTCTCTCTCTCTCTCTCGCCGAGTGATACAAAAGAAACGTGTTAAGAATGAGATGATAAGAGGAAAAGAAGAAGCTGATAAGGAAACTGAGATGGAAGGAGAGAAAGAATGGACGGAGGAAGAGGAGAGATTAGCGGAAGGAGAAGATAATCAAGGCAAATGAAGGAGTAATATCAAAACACAGCAACAAAAAGAGTAGGAAGCTCCGTGGAAGTCCTGTGGCTGTGGTGTTCACAAAGAGGGGAGCGTCACATTTCCTACGTCACATTTCCTACAAGACACATTTTCTACGTCACATTTTCCTACGCTTCATTTCCCACGTCACATTTCCCACGTCACATTTCCCACGTCACATTTCCCACGTCACATTTCCTACGTCACATTTCCTACAAGGCACATCTACAAATCTATCAGTTTTTAGAGTAGTGACATATGGTGGGTGCTAAGTTGCAGTGTAGGAAATGTGCTGGATACTTATTTTTTTATGTATAGTCTGTCTACTCTACAATGGCTCCTGGATTTAAAGATTATTGTAGCTTATTGATAACGTAATTGACTTGATGTGAATAATACTTGTTTTCTGTTGATCAACGCACTTATTACAAGGACAGCTCACGGTTTTCCTCAAGATCTGATCTGGCAACCACGCATTCCCTGGGGCACCATTCAAACTTAGACACAGGAGCTATTTTAGAGTAGACAGACAATAGGAAATATGACTACCTATGTGTACGACATGTGGCAGTACTCTTATCATTGTTGATTTGTAGAAGTGACTACGCCCCCTGATAAGAAAGTTTTTGTAATGTAAGGATAAAGAAAGGATAGGAAAGCAAGAAGGCTCCTTCCCATCCAAAATATGACCACCTGTGTGTACATGTGGCAGTACTCCTATTGTTGTTGATTTGTAGAAGTAACTACGCCTCATGATAAGAATGTTTTTGTAATGTAAGGATAAGCAAAGGATAGGAAAGCAAGAAGGCTCCTCCCCATCCACCAAACTTCAATTTACTGAATGGAATACATACTAAGGAATAAATTATAGCAGATGGATCGTTTTGAAAAGCACGCATGTGAATATTCTTAATTCCTTTAGTATTGGGACCCGTTTTTACCATGACTTTGAGTGCGGTTAGACGATTTTATTGACATTAGGAAGATTTTATTGAGGTCAGAAAATATTGGCCAGAATCTTCACTATTTTAATCCCCACGTAAGATTCTGAAGCTGTATAAAATTGCCATATAATAAGCAGAACAAATATGAAAACGCGTCATAGCAATGAAGGTTAAAAGGATAGATGAAAACGTAATAATCTACGCTATACTCGCTTTCTATATGTCATGGAGGAGGAAATAAATAAAAAATAAAAAGTAGAGGAAAAAAATGCTAAAAAAACAGAAAACGCAATGAAAATGACAGAAAAAAAAGAAAATAGAAAATCATAAGGAAAGAATGAGTAGGTTTCGGGATGCCATTTATTTGTTCCTTTTCCTTTTTTCTTTATTTTTACATTGGCAAATACTTTTGAAAAACATATTACATCACGGGGTATTATCTACGAGAATGTGGGGAAATACTGTACGATTATAGACGATTATTAGTTAAGTGACACACACACACACACACACACACACACACACACACACACACACACACACACACACACACACACACACACACACACACACACGTCGAACCTGTACCCCAGTACCCCTATAAAGAAAAATTCACAAAGTTCCAGTGAAATATTCGAAGGAGGGGAGGAAATATTGAGGCGACGTTGGACTGAAGGCCCCTCTAAGCTGCCTCATCTCGCCTCACGTCTTAAACCTTCCCCAACCAGACTCCTCAACTCCGTCCCTTCCTTTGCACCCTTTCCCTCTCGCGCGTCAGATCACCGTCCTCTTAGTACTACATATATATCCAGAAACGCTTCTCTCTCTCACCGCGACCATTTTCAAAGACCACAACAGAAACAATTAGCTGAATTCTAAAGTGTATTTTTCCTGTTGATAATGCAGAAAACTTGCCAACATGTCACTAGAATTATAGAAAACAGCCTTAAAAACTCGTGTCATTTCAACTAGAGCCCTTTGAAATTAGTGAAGGTGCAGTGAGGTGCGTAAGTGTTTCATATTATGGGCTAGGTCAGTATTCAGAAAGGCTTTGCTCTCTAACCACGACGTACATGATAAGCGG
>NC_059291.1:7271686-7321686 GCF_017591435.1 Portunus trituberculatus
CTCCTTCCTTTTCTGGCAGCCTCTCACTTCTCTCTTTCCCTCCCATACCTTCTCTTTCTCTCTCTTCTTCCTTTTCTCCTATAGTTTTCTACCTCCGTTGCTTTCTTCCACATGTTTTCTTTCTCTTTCTTATTCTTTCATATTTTCTTTCTTCTTTCTTTCTTTCTATACCTTTTTTTTTAATTATCATTCATTCCTATCTCTGTTACATCTTACTTATACATTCATTACAATTTCCATATTATTTTTGTTCCTTCGTTCCTATATTCTCTCCCTCCTTTCCTTCTCTTCCCTTCTATGGCTCTTTCGTTTCCTTCCTTCTCATATGTTGCTCTCGGCTCCCATCATTGCTCTCTTCCGCCATAGCTATCAATCAATCAACTATTTTTTTTTCTTTATTTAATTAACTGTTGAAGGAAATAATATGCACATCATTGCTATTTTTGTTCTTATTTTTAATACTACTGCTACTACTACTGTTACTACTACTACTACTACTACTACTACTACTACTACTACTACTACTACTACTACTACTAATCTGTACATCATTGCTATTGTTCTTGTTTTTAATGCTGCTGCTAGTACTACTGCTACTACTACTACTGCTACCACTACTGCCACTACTACTTCTATTACTTCTACTACAACAACAGCAACAGCAACAACAACAACAACAACAACAACTACTACTACTACTACTACTACAACAACAACAACAACTACTACTACTACTACCACTACTGCTACTACTACTACTCCTATCAATAAGGTCATCGGTTCCCACACTCTGCTGGTCCCATCTGGCATCGCATCCTGCACCCTGCCACCCTTCATTCACCCCAGCCTGCAGCGTCTTGACAGTCTGAAGGCTTTAGAAGGACTGATCACCTCAAACACGGACCTCATTTTTCCCCTTCCTCATCTTCTTTCTCCACTGCTATTATTACACTCCCCTCTTCTCTGTCTCAACTCTTGCCATACCCCATAACTCGTTTCCGCTTCACGTGCGTCTCCCTCCCTCATCCCTAATATCCTCGGAAAGTCTCCCTCCTATCCCCTCCAAGCCTCCTCTGTCACTGTCCTCGTGCAACGTTTCTTTTACTTCCAAACACGTTCCATTCCCTTGCCGACCTTTATGTAGATTCTGGAGCCATAAGGTGCTCTCTCTCTCTCTCTCTCTCTCTCTCTCTCTCTCTCTCTCTCTCTCTCTCTCTCTCTCTCTCTCTCTCTCTCTCTCCATATTAATGGGCCATATTCTGAAACGCTTTGCTCTCTCACCATCACTGTTTTCCAAAGGCTCCAGATGAAGATATTCGTGTCTTTTAAGAGTGTTTTTATTATTCTAGTGATAGATTGCCAAGATTTCTAGTTTAATATTGAAAATCTGGCTACTTGTCTCTGTGGCCTTGCAAAATCGTCGTACTGATAGGGGAACACGTTTCTGAATACGGGTGTCTCTCTCTCACACTCACACATACAGTCACACGCAGCCTTGAGCTCACCGAAGCAACTCTACAGACTCCCCTCGCATGGAACAAAGGAGAGCCAAATATAATGGTAGCGTATGAGCGACGCCTCAAGATCTATACCACTGAGCTGTCACCGCGCCGCAGCATCACCCTCCTCCCTTGAGCCAGATAGTGCACAGAAACCCCGAACTGCAGCACACGAGGAGGCTGAACAGTAAGGGCGGAGATAGAGACGTCATATTAAACCCCAAGTCTCTCACACGCCTTGCCAGTGAGGGTGAAAATAGGAGTCAGTGTGCGAGGCTGTGTTGTGGTGGTTTGGCGTGGAGGGAAGGAGAGGAAGCAGGAGATGCAGAGAGGCATTAGGGAGGGTGAAGGGCGTGAGGTGGTCTAGTAATGGTTCCGTGCAGAGGCAAGGAAAGGGAACGGGAGATGGAGAGGATGGAGTGTGGAGCGACCTTTCCTATGAGTGAAAACATGAAGGGTGGTGAGGTTGTGAGATGGTGCTCTAGTGGAAAGGAAGATGAGAAGAGGGTGAGTCTCGTGGTGTGAGGAAGTAAAGGGAGGAGTGTTGGGTGAGTAAGCAAGATAAAGAGAAAGGGAGAGAAAGGAGAGAAAAGGGAGAGAATTGGTGAGGAGAGAAGGCAGGATCAGGGAGGGAAAGTAAGGAAAGGGAAGGAAGAATTGATGAGAGAGAGAGAGAGAGAGAGAGAGAGAGAGAGAGAGAGAGAGAGAGAGAGAGAGAGAGAGAGAGAGAGAGAGAGAGAGAGAGAGAGAGAGAGAGAGAGAGAGAGAGAGAGAGAGATACACACCACAGGCAAAACGTCCCAATAAACAGAACACAGAGGCATAAAGACAGATAAGCGGATCAATAGACAGAGACAGAAGAGGGAGTATGACCAAATAAACTTGCCAGATAGCCACCCACCAAACCAACCAGCCAGTCATCCATCAAGTCATTCATCCAGCCATGCAGTCACCCACACAGTAATCCATACATCCAGCCAGCCAATCATCCATCAGGTCATCCATTCATCCAGCCAGTCAGTCAGCCAGTCACCCACACAACCATACAGAGAACCAGTCAAAGCAACAATAAGACAGTCAGCCAGCTATCAATACACTCAGTCAGGCAGCAAAACAAGCTAAATACAGTTAGCCAGCCATCATGTTGTCCAGTTATCCATTCAGTCAGCCAGCCAGCCGTTCAAGAATACAGCGAGGAAGTCAAGTAGCGTAACAGTAAGTCATCCAGCTTCCTTTAGGGTCCACCAGGTCGTAAGACGCTGCTCGGGAAGAAAGCGTCAGGGAAAAGTGTCTGGAAAAGATTGCTTGGGAAAAAAAAGTATCAGAATAAAAATAACAGTAGTAGTTTTTGTTTAAGAAAGAAAGAAACAGTGATTTTTTAAGAAAGAAAGAAACAGTGATTTTTATGCATAGGGGAAAGCCAGCCAAGGTCAACAGAAATAATAAATCAAATGGTCCACTTGAATGCCAGTTCTCTTAAAGTTTTGTTAGGTTTAGTTAGGTTTAGCTGAGTTTGGTTAGATCTGGAGTAGACACAAAAGCATTAAATAGTTTTCTTAGTCTCTTTCCCCTCTTATTTTCTTTCTTGTTACTTTCCTCTCTGTTAACTTCTGTCCTACAATCTAGTAAGACAGCCAAACAGCCAGCCAGGCAGCATCTACACAGCCAAACAAATAGCCAACCAGCGAATCCTTCAACCATCTAGACAGTTAAATAGACAGTCAGCCATCGAGTCCTCCAGTCTAGGGAGCCAAAGAGACAGCCAGCCATTGAGTCCTCCAGTCTAGGGAGCCAAAGAGACAGCCAGCCATTGAGTACTCCAACCATCTTGACAGCCAAACAGACAGCCAGCCAGCGAGTCGTCCGTCCAATCATCAAGACACCCGGACAGCCAGCCAGCCAGCCAGCCAGCTATCCAAGGCCCGGAGCCAAACACTTTCCTACGTTTTGTACCCCGTGGAGATTGAAACACGCCATTAGCCTCCTTTATCTTCCTTGAAAGAGTGTGAATACGTAATTGAACCCCATAAAACACAAAAAAGGGGCCAGGAACTCAATACACTTTTATCTACTTAGAAGAAAAAAAAACTAACCAACAAAATACATAAAAAATATCCTAACCTCGTCTTATCTAACTAAAACCTAAAGAACACGCTTATCTAACTTCAATGAAAATAAAAACCAGTCTAATTTAACTACAAAAAAAAGAAAGAAAAAATAGAAAAAAAAATAAATAAATACTCCACACACACACACACACACACACACACACACACACACACACACACACACGATGGCAGCGATGATCCTCCCACGCCTTGTATTTTGTGGGGGACACTCAGGAGGCGGAGGCGAGGAGGGAGGCGCCTTCATTTGATGCCTGGGTGTTTTTAATTTGTTTTTCTGCAGCAAGATGAAGAGGCGGCAATGGTGGTGGGTGAAGGAGTGGTGGTGGTGGTGGTGGGAGAATGAGGTGCTGGAGGAGGAGGAGGAGGAGGAGGAGGAGGAGGAGGAGGAGGAGGAGGAAGAAGAAATGGTAGCTGTGGTGATGGTGGAAGAGCAAGAAGTCTCGAGCAAACGGATTGGAAGAGATAAAGAGGAGAGGAGAGAGAGAGAGAGAGAGAGAGAGAGAGAGAGAGAGAGAGAGAGAGAGAGGATGACGGGAAAGAAGACAACAGAACGATATTGAGTGGAAATCCGTTACCATTCACAATACGTCATCAGTCTCCTTGTTGTGAAATGCTTCGCTCACACGGACCCCACAGAGAGACAGTGAAGGAAATGAAGGGAGCAGCTTTCAAGAACCATCTCACTAAGGTCCGTATTTAGAAACGCCTTGCTCTCTCACTAAGACTGTTTTCCAAGGTCACAGAGATAATTAGCCGGGTTTTCAAGATTGTTTCTCTAGTTAATAATGTAGAAATATTTTTTATTCTGCCCCTAGAACTGTAAAAAAAAAAAACTTAAAAATCCATGTAGATTTAGATAAAACCGGTTTGCTCTCTGAGAATGACTATTTTCTAGGGCCACAGAGATGACTAGTATGGTTTTCAAGAGTGTTTCTCCCGTTGATATTGTAGAAATCTTGTCACTCTCCCTCTAGAACCATAAAAAACTTACAAAAAAGGCTTTATTCTCTCACCACGATTGTTTTCCAAGGCCATAGAGATGATTAGCGGGTTTTCCAAGAGTGTTTCTCCAGTTAATACTGTAGAAATATTGTTACTCTGCCTCTAGAACCGTAAAAACACCTTAAAAACTCGTGTAAATTTAGAAAGTCTCTTGAAATAGTCAAGGTGAAGCGCAGAAGTGTTTAAGAAGACGAGCCTAATTATCAAACATAGCAACGGATTTTTAAACACTCCATCGTCTCTTTATTCCCAGAGAGAGAGAGAGAGAGAGAGAGAGAGAGAGAGAGAGACAGAGACAGAGACAGAGACAGAGAAATATTCACAATCGTCACTTTTCGGAACAAAACATCAATTTACCACCGTCACATCGAGGAAAAGAGCAATTCAACACGGTCAGGGAAAGGAAAGGATAAAAAAAACACCGTCACTTCAAGAAAACCACGAATCCGACACGAGAGAGAGAGAGAGAGAGAGAGAGAGAGAGAGAGAGAGAGAGAGGAATCTAGACGGACTATATACCAAACCTTCACACTGTCTCTATTTGCTATACCTTCATTCACTCTCTCTCTCTCTCTCTCTCTCTCTCTCTCTCTCTCTCTCTCTCTCTCTCTCTCTCATCCCTCGACCCTTCCTCCCTTACCCTCCCTCCTTCCCTCCCTCGCTTCCTTCCCTCCGCAGCCTGGGAGTCGATGATAAGAAGCGCAGGGAGGAGGGAAGGAGGAGGGAGAGGAAAGAGGGAGGTGAGGAAGCGCTGGAGGGAACAATGTAAGCGGGAGAGAAGAAACAATAAAGGAGACGAGACAAGAGGAGTGAGAAGTGAACCCAAGTGTCTGTCGTGAGGTGAATGTTATTGCTGGCTATCAAAGAGACTCGTTTGCAATAAGTGGAGGAAAAACTTTGTATATTTCACCTCCATTAGTATACGATTCCTCTCATATGTTTTTGTCTATCTGTCTGTCTGTCTGTCTGTCTGTGTGTGTGTCTCTCTCTCTCTCTCTCTCTCTCTCTCTCTCTCTCTCTCTCTCTCTCTCTCTCTCTCTCTCTCTCTCTCTCTCTCTCTTTCTTTTTTTTTTTTTTAACCTTTACGTTACTGGTTTAGCACTTATTTTCTCTCCTCCTCCTCCTCCTCCTCCTCCTCCTCCTCCTCCTCCTCCTCCTCCTCCTCCTTCTTCTTCTCCTCCTCCCTCTCCTTCTTCTCCTCTTCTTCTTCATATATTTTTTTTCCTTCTTCACTTTTATTTCATTTATTTTATCACATTTCTCCAACCTTTTCTTCTCTTTCTCGCCTACTTTCGTGCACTAGAAGGAATCCTCTTTAATTTTTTGCACCAAGGAACGAACGGCGATCAAGTCAATTTACGTATATAGAGTTGTTTTTTTCATGCACGAAGAAGACTCACGGGATAAAATGAAGAAACAAAGTAAATTCAGGGTTAAGATTAAAAAAAAAAAAAAAGACTTCTAATTGTCTTTGCAGTATAAGAAAAAATACACTAGAAAAGCCAGTTCAGATTTGAAGGTGCTGGGATAACTCTATTTAGGATGATGATTACTTTTCCTGACCTCATTCTTCGAGCATTGACCCAGACAGACAGACAGATAGACAGACAGACGGAGCACCAGTAGGAGGAGCCATCACACACACGCTACACTTCCATTACTATTGTCATTAACCCCTTCAGTGCCATAACGTGTCTCCATATTCATTCTGCTTACTTATTTTCGTGATTTTTATACAGCTTCAAAACTTATGTAGGGATGAGAATAGTGAAGACTCTGGCTATCAATCTTCTGACCTCCATAAACCCTTCCTAATGTAAATAAAATCGTCCACTCATACCCAAAACTCAAGGTGAAAATGTGTTCCAGTACTGAAGGTGTTCATTTTCTCGCAGCTCATGTCACATTACAGAACAACAACAACAACAAACGCTCTCTCTCTCTCTCTCTCTCTCTCTCTCTCTCTCTCTCTCTCTCTCTCTCTCTCTCTCTCTCTCTCATTCTCTTTCCGAACAAACATCTTCAAGGAGTCTTTTTTTCGCCTCTTTGTTGTAGCTCTTTACCGGAACTCCTCTAATAACAAAGAAAATGTAATCGAGTAAGTGGCCAGAGGAAAAAAAATAGCTCTGGTGACATAAACGTAGAAACAAGTCACAATATGGAAAAAGACAGTCAGGAAGCAACATTTACACTTTCACATAACACATAACCTCACAACCTCGACAGAACCACCTGCACCACTAAAAGGGAAATAGAAGAGGGAGGTTTCAAGAGATTTGTCCCAGATTTTTTTTGGCTAACTCTCTTAATCTTTTAGGGGAACTGGCAATCAATTTTCTTTTTATTTTTTGTTGCATAAAAAAATTATAAACCCTGGAAAACGACAGACACACACACACACACACACACACACACACACACACACACACACACACACACACACACACGCTAATCAAATCTAAACATCATTTTCACACAGACACACTTCAAGCGCTCTATCACCAATGCTTTCCTCTCTCCCTTCACCAGCACGCTATAAGGACTAGAGCAGCAAAGAGTCCCGGGGAACGTGCAAAGGCCGAGACTCATTGTTGTGGTTCCATTATGATCCGTCAACATGAGTGGCGAGCGAGAGGAGGAGAGGGAAGACGGATAAGGTGGTGGAGAAGTGGTTCCTCATACTGTGCACTTAGGATTCTTTCACCCGCCCATTAAGAACTCTCAGACTGCTCTAGGGAGGAAGAAAATGCTGGGGAATCTTCATGCAGGAGCGCTTCGTGAGGCTGTGAATAATTACCTGGGGTGTGTGTGTGTGTGTGTGTGTGTGTGTGTGTGTGTGTGTGTGTGTGTGTGTGTGTGTGTGTGTGTGTGTGTGGTGATGAGGCTGTCGACACCTTGCCATTGTGTTGCACGGAAGGAGATGAGAGGCAAGGAAAGAGTGAGTGAGAGGATGAGGGGTGTGGGTGAGGGGGTGAGGGTGATGGAGGTAGTGAGGTGTTGGACTAGAACACAGGACACAGGAGAAACGAGTGGCCATTGTGCTACACGTGTCGGAATTAGTTGTGTTTCTTTTGTATTTCTGGCGACATGATGAGCAGAAAACAAAGGTGCGGAGAGGCGGGACGAAAAAATTTACTGTCTTCGTCTATGAGAAATGAAAATCTGTAATGGCACGTAATGTTGCAGGGAGCGCGTGCACTGCGTAACATCAACCGCTCCGCAAAATATGGCTCAAGTTACGCGAAATGCAGTTTATATGTAGTACAAACTTTTCCACACATAACAACAAATTGCTGGCGAAAAATACACTGCTGAAAATATATTACAACAACACTAAAGTACACAGACAGCGCTAGGCAATGGGCGGGAAGTGTAGTAATGTGAGAACGCAGCGCCGACATGCATGAAGCTACGAAAACCATTATAACTTAATTACCCTGCATTTTAACGCCAACATAATGAAATAACTCATATGAAAATGTATGGCCCTGTAGGAGCAATGACCGACAGTAGCCCCCGAAGTGAAAATGTATGACCTTGTAGCCCCCGAGTGAGTGAGCGAGTGAGTGAGTGTGTGGCAAGGCTTAGTGAGTGAGTGAGTGGCAAGGCTGAGTGAGTGAGGGAGTGAGTGAGTGTGTGGTAAGGCTGAGTGAAAGAATGTGTGACAAGGGGTAATGGCTGAGAGAGTGAGTGAGTGTGAGTGAGTGAGTGCGTGCCAAGGCTGTGTGAGTGTATGAGTGAATGAGTGAGTGAGTGAGGGAGGGAGTGAGTGAGTGAATGTGTGGCAAGGCTGAGTGAGTGAGTGAGTGAGTGAGTGTGTGTGTGGCAAGGCTGAATGAGTGTGTGAGTGAGTGAGTGAGTGTGTGGCAAGACTGAGTGACTGAGTGAGTGAGTGAGTGAGTGAGTGTGTGGCAAGGCTGAGTGACTGAGTGATTGACTGAGTGATTGAGTGAGTGAGTGAGTGAGTGAGTGAGTTAGTGAGTGAGTGAGTGAGTGAATGTAGGCTCCCCGAGTGAGTGTAGCCCCTGAAGTGAGACTGCATGAACCTGTGGTCCCCTAGTGAAAATGTATGACCCAGTAAGAGCAATTAGCAACAGTAGACCCCGAAGCCAGAGCAGGGAAAAGACCACCACCAGGCAGGGTTTTTCCACTCGCCTCACCACCCCAGATACGATACCGGGTGGGATGCGATCATAAGGGGGAGATGGCGGACAAAGGACGATTCTCTGTAACAGTACGAGACTTAATGTAATATTATATTTGCTAAAGTCACACGCTTACTTGGTGTATATAACTAAATGGGATTATCCTCTTCACTACCATATTCATTTCCATATTCACTTTGGTTACTATTTGGTGATTCTATACATCTTCAGAACCTTATGTGGGGATTAAAATAGTGAAGACTCAGGCCATTAATCTTCTGACCTCCATAGAGCCTTTCTAATGTCAACAAAATGGTCTTATCGTACACAAATTTCAAGGTAAAATTGTGTCCCATTGTTAAAGGGTTAAATATTTTACACTAACATAACTAAATTCACTGTACTCACCATCATAGACACCAGTGTGCACTCAGGAACACCAGCCACAGCCACAGCTAGCACAAGAGGGAGGGGAGGCCAGGGGAAGGCGCTGAGGGGTGAAACTGCAGTCTGTGGAAGCTTGCCATTGCGAGACTCACTGCAAAGAAAGTTAACCCCTTCAGTACTGAGACGCATTTTTACCTTGATTTTTTTTTTTTGTATGATTAAACTATTTTATTTGTATCACGAAAGGTCTATAAAGGTCAGAAGATTAATAACCAGAGTCTTAACAATTCTAATCCCCAAATAAGTGTCTGAAGCTGCATAAAATCGCCAAATAGTAAGCAGAATGAACTTGAAAATACGTCCTGGTACTGAAGAGATATCAAAACACGTGCATAATACCTGGAATGACAGTGATAAGGCGGCGCCACAACAACAAGCATGAGGCAAGAATGATAATGGATAGCAACAGACGCAACGAGAACCAAAGAAAAAAAAAGAAAGAAAGAAAGAATTGAGGTGCCTTTGACTTAACAACGAATATAAACATGTAAACGATGAAATTTAACACAATCACCTCATCAACAAGCATGAGAAGAGAGCGATAATGGATAGCAAGCAACAGGCGCAACGACAACCATCCACCATCCCCCCGAAAAAAAAAAAAAAATGAGGTGCCTTTGACTTAACAACGAATATAAACAGGTAAACGATGAAATTTAAAACAGTCACCCCATCAGCAACAAGCATAAGAGAATGATAGATAGCAAGCAACAGGCGCAACTCAACTCTCCCCCCATCCCCCAGAAAAAAAAAAAAGAGGTGCCTTTGACTTAACAACGAATATAAACAGGTCAACGATGAAATTTAACACAATCACCTCATCAACAACAACCATGAGAAGAGAATGATAATGGATAGCAAGCAACAGACGCAACAACCTCCACCCCCACCCAAAAAAAAAAAATGAGGTACCTTTGACTTAACGAATACAAATAGATCAACGAGGAAATTTAACACACTCACCTCATCAACACCGCAGTGAGTAAAGAACAGCAACACCATGAAGTGCACTGAGTGGCAAACCAAGCATACACTCAAACACTGAATGAATAACCACAAGAGCTGAGTGTTAACCCCCTTCAATAATGACACAATTTTACCTTGATTTTCGGCGTGATTAGACGATTTTATTTGCATTAGGAAGAATTTATGGAAGTCAGAAGATTAATGGCCATAGTCTTTACTAGTCTAACCCCAACATATGTTTCTGGAGCTACAAAATCGCAAATACTAACCAGAATGAATATAAAAACGCGGCATGGCACTGAAGGGGTTAATAAGAGCGATCACTATAAAACCCACAAAAATAACAAGAAAAAAAGCAAATTCATTATACAGTACTATGAGCCACGCTACAGTGCATGACAGCAAGGATAAGCGGCACAACGTAGCGATATTCAGGTGAAGGAAGGTGAAGGAAGGCGTAGAAAGGTAAGCGAAGGTAAAGGAAAGATGAAGAAAGGTGAAGGAAAGTGAAGGAAGGTAAAGGAAAGGTGAGAGAGGGTGAAGGAATGTGAAGGAAGGTGAAGAAGTGTGAAGCAAGGTACAAGAAGGTAAAGAAAAGATGAAGGAGAGTGAAAGAAGGTGATGGAAGGTGAAGGAAGATGAAGGAAGGCAAAAAATGAAGATGATGTGAGGAAAGATAAACACATTTGAAATAAGATAGAAAAAGAAGAGAAAAATGAGGAAAAGGAAGATAAAGAAAAGTAAAAGAAAGATGATGGAAGGTGAAGGAAGGTGAGGTTAGAACGAGTAAAAATCTGAGCACCTTGATATGAAACACGAAGTCACCTGTCGATGTTCATTAAGATCTTTGAGGTGTGTGTGTGTGTGTGTGTGTGTGTGTGTGTGTGTGTGTGTGTGTGTGTGTGTGTGTGTGTGTGCGCGCAGACCAGAGCACAGTAGACACGTGTTATCAGTTTCCTGTCAAGTGTCCTGTTGTTGTTTTTCTCTTACGAATAAAGAAAAACTTTCCCTCACGAATCACCACCATCACCACCACCACCACCACCACCACCACCACCACCACATCACCACCACCACCACCACCACCACCACCACCACACCACCAACAACAACAACAACAACAACAACAACAACAACAACAATTCCAAAACATCTCTCCTCTTGATTACTTCCTCATCTCTCTCTCTCTCTCTCTCTCTCTCTCTCTCTCTCTCTCTCTCTCTCTCCATTAATCACAGTGACACCCAATACTCGGCTCTACAAGTAACTAAAACAAGGTCTAATAACACTAGATCATTATACCGCACCAGAAAGAGAGAGAGAGAGAGAGAGAGAGAGAGAGAGAGAGAGAAAAGGAATATGTGGTCTTATCTTTCTTAGTGTGGTGTTTATTATATTCCTGCATCGTTAAGAGGAGGAGGAGGAGGAGGAGGAGGAGGAGGAGGAGGAGGAGGAGGAAGAAGAAGAAACATATTAGAGAATTGTTGTTACTTTCATGGCCTAATAAGTTTTCTTCCTCCCTTCTTTTCTTATCTCCTCCTCCTCCTCCTCCTCCTCCTCCTCCTCCTCCTCCTCCTCCATCTCCTCCGTCCATTAGCTATTGAAAGAGTGCGGCAGTGTGTGAGCAGGAAATAATCTTTCTCTGTGGCGCGTATCGAGAGAGAGAGAGAGAGAGAGAGAGAGAGAGAGAGAGAGAGAGAGAGAGAGAGAGAGAGAGAAAATATTGTCCAGAAAAAAGGCTTACAAAGAAAAAAAACATAAAAGATTTCTCAGTAAATGTAAATAGTTCTGCTGTCCACCATTTGCCTTCCTCTCACTTGCCTTGCTTCCTCCCTTCTACACAAACCTATGACAGCCTTTTCACTTGTTTTCCCACCTTCATTATCCGCCTTTACTCTCACTAGCTACCTCTCTCAACACACTATGCATTTTCTCTTGCCTTTCTTCTTTCTTTATCCTTCTCTTCCGTCACTAGTACCTCTCTCAACATACTGCATTTTTCATTTGCCCTCCTTCCTTCTTTGCCCTTCTCTACTCTCATTAATACGTTCCTCAACACACTGTATTTTCTTTCATTTGCCTTCCTTCATTCTCTATCCTTCTCTACCGCCATTAGTACACCTCTCCACACACTATGCATTTACAAAACCCACTTATGCCTCAGTGAATGGCTCCTACATCCCCGCATTAACCTGAACATTTGGAAACCACTCTTAACTTGTCCTATTAAATCTTTCTCGCTTTCATCTATGTTCACTTTCCTTCCTTCCTCTTTTCCTTCTTTCTTTTCTTCAGTCTTTCTTTCCTTCCTTCTTTATTTAAACCAGCACCTTTCCTTCCTTCTACGTTCAGTGTCTTTCCTTCCTTCTTCCCTTCTATCCTTCTTCCTTCCTTCCTTCTTTCTTTACCCTCACCACCACCTTCCTTCATGGCAAAGTGGTTCCTCTCATTAACATACGCATTAGGAAAAAACCCGCTTAACCTCACACACTAAACTAAACTTCCTCTTTTTACCCTCTTTTATTCTTTTATTCTTTTCCATTTTAATCCTTTCATTCCCTTCTTCTTTCCCTTCCTTTCCTTCTTTATTTATTCTCACGAGTACCTTCTTCTTATAGCTGAATGGAAACCAGCTTAACCTGAGCCACTAAACTAAATCTTCTCTATCTATTTTATTCCTTTGCATTTTTAAAACTCCTCCTCTTCTTGCTCCTCCTCCTCCTCCTCCTCCTCCTCCTCCTCCTCCTCCTCCTCCTCCTCCTCATTTTTTCCTGCCTCCAGCTCATGTTACGGCTAATGGGGACTGTCTTCCGGGAGTAGCCTAAAGTTGCAACTGTATCCATTGGTCGTGTGTTAAGGGGAGGCTCCTGCGCACTTACTGACTGTATTGATAGCACTCTCAAATACATCGGATAGGACACGGAACTAGACCTACAGAGAGAGAGAGAGAGAGAGAGAGAGAGAGAGAGATTCTGCGTAGTTTTGTGTTTTCCTAAATGTCGTTTTCTTTTCCCCCATTTTCTTTTTGATCTCTAAGCGAGCAATTAAGATCGTGTGTGTGTGTGTGTGTGTGTGTGTGTGTGTGTGTGTGTATATAAGGTAGGAGATCGTTCGATTAGGTCACGTGCTAGCAGGTATAGTATAAGTACATAGAAACATATACTTTTACTACAGCTTCCCCTTAAAATTATTCAGTATAAGATAGATATGGACAGTAGAAATAGTCCCTTCGTTTTCTTTTCAGCGTGTGGAGGAATTTCGGCGTCTCTCTCTCTCTCTCTCTCTCTCTCTCTCTCTCTCTCTCTCTCTCTCTCTCTCTCTCTGGAGGCTAATAGCTCTCATAATTAACATAAACTTGCCTAATTTGCTTTGTCAAGTATCCAGACTCGATCGAGGAGACTGTTTACCCTCGCTGGGAAGGAAGCTCACTAATTGCATAAATCCCAGCCAGTTATTATCTCCTTGCCTAAATTACTTGCCCGCCTCCACCACCACCACTACCACCACCAGTTCAGCCCAGCCTCCGACAATACCACCACCATCACCATCACCACCACCACCACCACCACCAGCCCAGCCAGGCTTCCGACAATACCACCACCACCACCACCACCACCACCACCACCTTTCGTCCTGTTCCACTACCATCACCACATACTGAAACTCTTTTTTATGATTAGGTTATGCCAATATAATTTTTCGTATCTGCAAAATCGAGGCAATCATGATGTTAGCGAATGCACAAATGAGGTACACATTATTCATGGTTGCTGATGGAAAAGTCAGTGAACATGATTTGCATTCATATTGTGTTAGTTAGTTGTTTTCGATTTCTCTGCCGCGTCCAAGGCTGGCATGACAGTTACTGCTATTGTTTTTATTCAACACACAGACACACGCATACACATACACACACACACACACACACACACACACACACACACACACACACACACACACACACACACACACGCACGCCAGCGATTCTAGATTATCTCTAAAATTGTTGATATTGCGGGCGGATATTACCTTACAGATCTTCGATAAATAAAACAAATAGATAAATACAACCAGTAGGTAAATTCCTGACACTGTTTTGTTCTTTTTCAGCACGGAGACGATAGCCATTCCGATCCCTCCCAAGAATTTTCCACTCAGTTCTTTTATAGGCTAAATAATGATGGACAATTAACACTAAATCCTACATTCCAGAGTATACTTCGGTGACAGTATTTTGATTTATATTTGTGAAAGTACATTTCACTATTTATACCAATGGGATATTTGAAAGGCCTCAACATCTTTCCTTCCAGTGCGTAGCTACAAAATCTTCTTGACAGTCACCAGAAGACGAACCCTTTGTCAATAACACCACTATTATCAACATTATATCCTACATTGCACTGTATGAAAGCCCTCAACACAATCATCAGCACTACATCCCACATTCCAGTGTATGGAAGGCCTTCACCACCTCCTTTACTGTCCTCTTGACACCCACCAAAAGACGAGCCCTTGTCAATAACAGCTGCCCGTCTAACACACGATTCTAGGACAGGAAGTATCAGGAAAAAAGTAACAGGAAAAAAGTAACAGGAATATTGAATGCTATAGTTTTTTTTTCCTCCCTTTAATAGAATGACAATGTTACTTTTTTTCCTAAATAAAATTAATACTGTGATTTTTTTTCCTAATACTTTATTTCCTAGCTAAAATTGCTTCTTTTTCTCCGCTACTTATTTCCTGATACTTTCTTTCCGCTCACCCTAACGAACGCCAGACCACCTCTATCCCCTGCAATATAACTGAAGCTTCCACTGACTCCCATTCATAAAGTGCTAGAGACTTCACCCTTCTCTCACGCGCCCTATCCAAGGTGTTATTAGTGCAACCTATTCACAGCAGGCCTCACCACCCACCTCCAACCTTCCTTCCAGCGTAGATGAAGCTTCGTCCCCGGCAGCCTCACCAGTGTCATGATGCTATTCCCAGAACTTCATAGATTCAATACCGTGGAAGTTTACAGCACCATTAATACACAATATGAGCTAGAGCGAGAAATATCCGGGAAAGTCAAAGAGAGAGAGAGAGAGAGAGAGAGAGAGAGAGAGAGAGAGAGAGAGAGAGAGAGAGAGTAGAGCTGCAGTGGTGAATGGGTTAAGCCTTACTTAAGCCACGTGCCTCTAACAGTTAGTTCCTCGGCTTGACATTAACTTTTTCGTTCCACCGCCTGAACCAACAAAGTCGCCAAAGCGTCACAAACCTGGTGAATTATTTATGTCCAGAGATCAGATTCTTTGGTTTAACCCCTTCAATACTGGGACACATTTTACCTTGAGATTTGTGTAAGATTAGACCATTTTATTGACATTACGAAGGGTCTATGGAGGTCAGAAGATTAATGGCAAACAGTCTTCACTATTCTAATCCCCCTACATAAGTTTCTGAAGCTGAGTAAAATCAAATAATAAGCAGAATGAATGTGGAAACGCGTCATGGAACTGAAGTGTTTAAGGTGCCCAACGTGTCCAGCATGCAGGGACATTTACGCGTGAATGTGAAAGATAACAAAGAGAGAAGTTAGGAGAGGGGAGGTGATTGAAGCGAGGAGGGAAGCGAGGAAATAAAAAAAGGGGATGGCGGCGCTTTGTCACTAGTTATGCGAGGCGCCCCATCACAGACAGGGAAGGGTGGGAATTTTGTTTTTCCATCACAGACACGAGTGTCATTACAGCTTTGTCTTCCTGCTGGCTTGGACAAGATTTCCTCTCTGCCTTTTTCCTCTGATGTTGTTGATGCGACTATTGCTCAAAGTTGAAAGAGTTATTTTATACACAAAGTGTGGATTTTATTTCGAAAGTTTATTGAAATGTGAAATAGAGTTAGGGTTGAATGTTACGATCTTCACACTGCTCCTATGAAGACAAGTCACACGCACAATGTTTCCTGTTTAATCAAGGAATATACATCTATTATCAGGGAAAAAAAAGAGATTATCATTTCTTTTCAACTTTTTTTTGTTATGAAGCGGGAAAAGAATGCCATTAAACATTACCTTATAAACTGGAAAATTTTTAATGATGAAATGTATTAGTTAAACATGAATACAGAAAGTTCATGTCAATCAGTAAAGTGTGGAGTATGTTATTTTTTTGTTTCTGAGCCTTCTATAAATATAGAACATGGGTGCAGATAAACATTACTATCTTCACACACTTCCTATGAGCACAAAACATGAGCCTAACCTAACCTAACCTAACCTAACGTAACCCAACCCAACCCAACCTTAACCTAACCAAACCTAACTCAACCTAACTTAACCTTAACTCAACTTAGCCCAATCTAACCTAACCTAACCCAATCCAACCTAATCAAACCTAACATGACCTAACCCAACCTAACCTTACCTAACCTAACCTAACCCAACCCAACCTAACCCAACCTAACCTAACCTAACCTAACCTAACCCAACCCAACCCAATCTAACCTCAACCTAAACCAACCCAACCTTGAAAGAACGAACATACATTAATAATCATGTAAAAATTTGGAGAATAAAGTTATTTTTCTCTCTTTATCAGCTGAAATGAATGAAGACTTTTTATCATTCTATCTAATGGTCTGGACTTGGAAAAATATAAGAAACTAAGAGAAAAAGCGATTAATGTTTTCTCTCACGTGCGCTAATGTTTTCAAGAATATGTTTAGATGTGTGTGTGTGTGTGTGTGTGTGTGTGTGTGTGTGTGTGTGTGTGTGTGTGTGTGTGTGTGTGTGTGTGTGTGTGTGTGTGTGTGTGTGTGTGTGTGACTAATCAGTGTGCATGTTGACACTTTGCTTCCTCCTCTCATGGCGGAATGCTTATAAATCCTACCTGAGGGAGTCTTAACACAAGGTTACAGACACGCTAGAGCGAGAGGAGGAGGACTGGAAGGAGGAGGATAGCTGATCAGAAGAAAAGAAGAAAAGAACTCGAAAAATTAAGAAAAAAAAGAAGACAAACAAGAGGAAAAGTGAAGAACCGTTGAAAAAGCAATTCTTCCCGACGACCACTAGAACCAGAACCAGAGCCAGTTACATAATAATCTCTCTCTCTCTCTCTCTCTCTCTCTCTCTCTCTCTCTCTCTCTCTCTCTCTCTCTCTCTCTCTCTCTCTCTTCTCCTCCACACTTGAACATCGCCTCTTTGTCTGTCCTTCATCTTTAATACTCCACTTGGACATCCATCAAATGTGGGCCCAATGTGGCAGAATTCACAGGAAATTTCTTTTATTCGATTTGTTTGGTAGCTATCAAGGGGCGCTCGGCTTTCCCCTAATAGCTAAAGTTCTCCTCCCTCCACTCTGTCCTCGCCTCGCCTCGCCCCGCCCCATGACACGGATTTCTCTGTCAAGTAAACCTTTTTTTTGTCCTCAACTTCCTCGGAAATTAGTCAGTTTTGTGTCTGATATTTAAAGGGTTTAGAGGTCGGTGAATTAGAGTGATTTTATTTTGTTTTCTCTCTCTCTCTCTCTCTCTCTCTCTCTCTCTCTCTCTCTCTCTCTCTCTCTCTCTCTCTCTCTCTCTCTCTCTCTCTCTCTCTCTCTCTCTGTAAAACCTTAGTTAGCTCCCAATTTAAATAGAAATAATGTAATCTCTTCGTGACTCACAGTGTGCAGGTCACGTGACAAGCTTAACCCTTTCACTACCAGGAAGCGTTTTCACATTCATTTTGGTTACTATTTCGTGACTTTATACAGCTTAAGAAACATATGTGGGGATTAAAATAATGAAAACTCTAGCTATCAATCTTCTGACCTCCATAGACCCTTCCTAATGTCAATAAAATTGTCTAATCTTACCCAAAAATCATGGTAAAAATGCGTCTCAGTATTGAACGGGTTAAGTAACTGAAGAATTTTAACTTAGATGAACGTACTGTCCTTCTTCCCTCTCTTTCACTAACCCTTCCTTTACTACCAACTTCAATGACAAGAAAACGTAACGGGATTTAAACTTCGACCATCGTGACAAGCGTAGATGAAGAACACAAACTGAGCACGTTTTTCCTACCCCACGCTCCCTTCCCTTCCTTCACCACTACTTTCTTAAGGCTCGTATTCTCAAACGCTTCTGTCCTCCACTATTTCAAAAGCCTTTATTAAAATTTACACGAACTTGTCAAGGTGTTTTTACGATTCCAGAGATAGAGTGACAAGATTTCTACATTATTAACTGGAGAAACGCTCTTGAAAACACCGCTAATCATCTCTGTGGCCTTAGGAAGTAGTTGTGGTGAGAGGGCAAAGCGTTCCTGCCCGTCACCACACTGGCCCCTTAATACACGATGCATGAGACTGGCCAACACTGAGGGGCGGAGTGCATGCGGCGTCACGAGGCAGCATGCAACAGGGGGAAGGTTATAAAGGGAACAAGGCAGCCATGAGGAGAAAGGAGTGTGCGAACCAGGCTATACAAGGGTTCCATAGAGCTGGGAGAGGCCAAGACCAGCCATCTAAAGTCTGTATTCTGAAAGGCTTTATTCTCTCACAATCTCTGCTTTCCGAAGATTCCAGTTGAAGATACTCATGTTCTTAAGAGTAATTTTCTAGAATATTAAAAGGAGAAACTGTATTGAAAACTCGGCTAATTGTCTCCTTGGCCTTGGAAAATTGTCGTATTGAAATGGAAAGGTGTTTCTGAATACGGGCATAAGACTCATAAGCTTTGATGCAGAGGAGAGTTGTTACGTTATGGGTAGTAATGAGAGAAATTAAAGGTAAGGGTTTGTTTATCAAGTGACGAGTGTGGGATTATCTAAATGTATCCATGAAGGTGAAGAGAATGTTGATCCTTTCATAATTCAAATGTATGACCGTCTACAACTTTTGACAGATTGACTTCCTCACACACACACACACACACACACACACACACACACACACACATCTTTTCTAAAAGTCAATCAACGTAACATGTCACAATATCAATAAAAAAAATACCATTATAAATGAACATAACTTGAACTAAAGCATTCTGAGACTAAAGATAGAAAGATGGATAGAAAGGTAGATAGACAGACAAATAGAAATACCAACCAACAGACAGACAGACGGACAGACAGACAAAAGGAGAGACACCAAGGCAGACAAACAAGAGGTCCTATGATATTCTCCTCCAGCAATCCTCCAGCAAGGAAAAGAACCACGAAAGAAGGTAACAAAGCCGCCATTACGAAGCTTTGTTCCACTCGGAGAGGACCATCGAAACCACAATGCCACAAAGAAAAACTTGAGGTTCGCCAACTCTCCATCTACTACGGGGTTGCCTTTTTTTTTATTTCCTTTCAACTCTACTATCTTTTCTCCCTCTCATCCTGCCTTCCTTCCTGCCTATCATCCGTTATTTTCTTTCTATCCGTCTGTTTTTTTCCTCTTAGCTTTCCTTCCTCCCGTTTTCTTTTTCCTTTTGCCCTCTTTCCCTTCCTTTTCCTTATATTTCCTTTCTTTCATCCGTCATTCTCTTCCTTCCTCCCTTTCTCTTTTCCTTCCCTTCTCCTTCATTCTTCCTCCTTGTTTTCATTCTACCATATTCATCGTTTTTCATTTCCTTGTTCCTCTTTCTTTCTATCTCTCATTTTTTTTTCTTTTCTTGCTCCCTAACTCTCTCTCTCTCTCTCTCTCTCTCTCTCTCTCTCTCTCTCTCTCTCTCTCTCTTCCCTCTCCTCTCCATTTCTTTCTTTCTTTCTACTTTTATGCTTCGCTGTTCAATATCACTTCCTGGTTTTTTTTCTCTAGCTAGTAATTTTCTCTTCCTCTTTAACTGTCTCCTCCTCCTCTCTCTCTCTCTCTCTCTCTCTCTCTCTCTCTCTCTCTCTCTCTCTCTCTCTCTTTATTCAATTCAACATCACTTTCCTTTTTCTTTCCAACCTTCACTGTTCAATATTTCTTCAATTCTTTCCCTCTTTTTTTTCTTTGTTATTTTCTCTTCGTCTATAACTCTCCTTTCCACCCTCCCCTCTCTCCCCTTCCTTTCTTTCTCCACTTACCCTACATCACTACCCATTTCTTCCTCCCTCTCTACTTTTAATCCCCTGGTACTGTAAAAACACTCTTCCTCGCTTCCTTTCCCTCCCTGTTTTCATCTCGACTCCATTAATTCAACGCCACATTCAAGAAAATCGGATACTCGATGCCCTGTAAGTCTTGCAGTGCTGACGCCACGCCTACGTCACAAGCCACACCGGTGACGTCATTCGTGCATTGGTGTCTGGCTAGCTGCCCAGTCACGGGGTGGGTGTTGGTGGAGAGCGGGAGGGACGTGGGAGGGGGATGAAGGGAAGGATGGATGGCACAGTGGGTGTGGTAGAAAACGAAGGAGTTGAGTGGGTGGACTACTGAAGAGAGAGAGAGAGAGAGAGAGAGAGAGAGAGAGAGAGAGACAGACAGACAGACAGAAAAACAGACAGAAAGAAAAACAGAGACAGAAGAACAGACAGAAAAACAGACAGACATACAGACAGACATACAGACAGAAAAACAGACAGAAAAACAGACACACATAAAGACAGATAGAAAACAGACAGACATACAGACAGACACAAGGGAAAAAAGAGCAAGGTGTAATGTTATACGTGTTTGTCACCATCATTTCTGAAACAATGTCTAGTTCGCATCAAGAAAATAAACAAAACACAATATCCGTATATAAAAAATGAAAAAAAAAACTAATACAAATGTTAGTTTTTATCACATCAGTTATTTCTAAAGCACTGTACGCACACTATGTCAATTAATCACTCACCAGCCTTGGGGCATAGAAGCGAGGACACACGCCGCACTATCACCACCATCAACACCATCAACACCACCACCACCACCAACACCACCAAATGCACTATCACTACCACCATCACCACCAACCAACCACCACCATCACTGCCATTACCGCCACCACAACCACCATTACAGTTAAACATGAACAATCTCACAGCACAGACTACCATACCTTTGTTCCTCCTCTTCCTCCTTTCCTTCCTTTCCTCCTCCTCCTCCTTCTTCTCCTCCTCCTTCTTCTTCTTCCTCCTGCTCCTGCTCCTGCTCCTGCTCCTACTACTCCTACTCCTCCCCTTCTCCTCCTTCTTCTTCTCCTCCTCCTCCTCCTCCTCCTCCTCCTCCTCCTCCTCCTCCTCCTCCTCCTCTCCATCCTCCTGCTCACATAAGCACACAATTAGGGTGTTAGTCTCCATGCAGCCATTAATCCCTTCAGTACCATGACGCGTTTCTATATTCATTCTGCTTACTGTTTGGTGGTTTTATACAGCTGCAGAAAACTTACGTGGGGGGATTAAAATAATGAAGACTCTGGCCATTAATCTTTTGATCTCTATAGACACTTCCTAATGGTAATAAAATGGTCTAATCGTACACAAATCTCCAAGTAAAAATGTGTCTCAATATTGAAGGGATTAATCTTCTGACCTCCATAGACCCTCCTAATATCAATAAATCGTCTAATCATACCCAAAACTCATGATAAAAATGCGTCCCCGTACTGAAAGGGTTAATGGGCTTTGAAAGAACACTAGACAAATTCATAGGCAAGGATCATAGGTGACACAGATAGCCGGGTCATATATAGAGGGGAATGACCTGTGTACACCCTGGCAGATTCTCGCAACTTTTCTTATTCTGTTCTTATGTAAGCGTGAGAAGGAACACTACATTTTCCAGGGTGTCTTGATGCTTCTCTTACGAAAAAGAGCACGTTTACCTGGAAGGACTAAGCTCATGAAAAAACGCCAGAATATGTTTTGAAATATTTGCGTTCATGTTAATAAGGAAGCAAACAAAGATACGTCGTAGTGAACTAAATTATTATCGTTGCAGCGTCATTTTTTCCCCTCTTTGTTGGTCTTGATGTAAAAGTTAAGGCGTCCCCGTGCAAGACTCGCTATGTGAAGGAGAGAGACATTATGTGAGTAAGTAGAGAGAGAGAGAGAGAGAGAGAGAGAGAGAGAGAGAGAGAGAGAGAGAGAGAGAGAGAGAGAGAGAGAGAGAGAGAGAGAGAGAGAGAGAGAGAGAGAGAGAGAGAGAGAGAGAGAGACAGACAGACAGACAGACAGAGAAACAGACAGACAGAGATCACATGCAAGATAGAAAGACACCAAAAATGTAAAAAAGAAAAAAAAATGAAAAGATGAAAAGATGAATAAAAGAGAAAGAAAGAGAGAGAGAGAGAGAGAGAGAGAGAGAGAGAGGTCACGCACGTGGTAGCTCCGTGTTTTTCGTGGTGTTACAGTGGTTTAACAAAGTGCAGTGTTGTGAAAATTTCAGTGTTTGAAGTGCTAAGTGTCCTGGTGTCCATGTAAAAGTGTAAGGTGTGCTAAGCCTTGCAATAGTGTTAAAAAATCACTTGAAAAGAGTGCTTGTACCCGTGCAGTGACTGAGACCCGGGCCTGACCTGACGCGAGGCCTAAGGCAGCACACAGTTGCCAAATCTCTCCAAGGTAGTTTTTAAACAACCTGTATCTCTCTCTCCGTGGCTGGTTTGGCTTGACTTGTGGGAGAGGTAGTTAGTGTCGTGTGTTTTTTGTGCGCCTGTGGGGAAGTGCTTTGTGTTCTGTGCCAGTGTTTAGTGTCTGTGTTCACGAGTGTGTTAGTGTCGTACGTGTCGTTTAGAACCAACACTCGTTGTCGCTCCCACACCTGGCTCCACAATTCCCCAGGGAATCACTTATCCTCTCCCTCAATGTCTAGCCCCGCCCATCGCCCCATAGCCAGGCGAGACTTGCCTGGCTACCAGCCACAGAATTGGTGTTGCGTTTGTGGCAAAGCAACACTTAAGACTCAACACGTGAGCTGTGACGAGGAAACCTGCCGTAACCTTTGTCACAACAGCTGCCTTGGGGATACGCCAGTCTTCAAGTGTAGCTACACGGAACAGCTACGACTCCAAGCAAACATCCCGGACCCCGTCATCTACATCAGCGAGGAGACTGACACACCCCACGCCACTACCGGACGATAGTGGGAGAGTCAGTGGGAGGGCTTGAGAGAGGAGAGCTAGTTTCACTAGTTGAGAAGCTCACTGAGGAAGCCTCTCAACAAAACTGTGTGATTAAGTCCCTCCAGGACGACCGAGACTTGATCATACAGCACAGAGACGTGTTTGCTGCGGCTCTCAGAGTAGCAGACAGGCTGATAGCGTCAAAACAGCGCCAGACGCAAGTAGCCACACGCTCTCAGGCAGTCAGCGCCCACGCAGAGTCAATTGACGAACACTGGGAGGTGGTTTGTCAGGACTCTGAGAGGTGGAGGACGTGGTGGAGCTCGGATAAACCGCAACAGATCCGGTACGCAGCTGTTTTCTCCACTTCCACCTTCCCTTCGCCTGCCCGGGAAACAACGACCGCTCCGCCTACCTCCACTGCTTCCACCGCCACACAGAGCGACTGTGACACCTCCCCAGCGTCCACTGTCACTCCTTCTGCCACACAGAGTGACTGCTCGGTACTCACTACCACGTCTACCGCCACACAGAGCAGCAGGGACTCTTCCTCCATAAACACAGCGAACGGAGTAGATCGCGGTGCCTCTGTTCGCCCACGAACCTCTCCTCAGACCACTTCAGGAGATTGGAGAAAAAAGAAATCTAAGAGGGAAGTGCAGCAGGACGCGAGGAGGGTGTCCAGCGAAGGACTGAGGACTCACCAGGCCACCAAGCAGACACAAAAGCGAGCCAAGGCAAAAGTGTGTGAGTACTGCTCACGGAAAGGACACACTTCTGCTACTTGCCACGCCAGAACTGACGATTTACGTCAGGAGCGTCTCCTACAGCGGCTTCTTACGGTGGAAAGATACACAGCCACACCCTTCCCACCTGCAGCGCCTCAGCCCGCCCACCCCCTCACTTCATTTCAGTCCTTGCCACAACCTCGCCCACTCCTTCCTCAGCCTGGTATCTGGAATCAGAACCAGGGGCGGCAGTGGACCACCTCTTCACCAGTACCAGCAGTCGGCCGCGGACCCTAACCACCACCTCGGACTAGCAGGCCTCGCTCACTACCATCCCTCACCATGGTACAGCCAGCTTGCCCCGCCGCCAACTAAAGGTCGTCTCTAGCAACGTCCGTGGTCTCCGGACTAACCTTGCAGACTTATACCACAACTGTGTGCAACGACACAATGCAGACGTTGTTGTGGTGACCGAGACATGGCTGAACAGTGAGGTGGAGCCCACGTATGGCAGGATGCAGGGCTTCACCCACTGGGTGAGGAGGGACCGACAGGAGCGAACAGGAGGTGGAGTGGCTGTCTGCTTCAAGGAAGGAATGCAGGCCCAGCTACTCGACATAGACACGCCTCCAATGATGGAGATGATGTACTTCCGAGTAATGCTGGCAGACCGCTCAGCCCTCCTGCTGTGTGCCCTGTATCGCCCCCCGCGACAAGGGCCTGACTCACTCCTGTACCTGACTGAGACCTTAGACAACCTGATGATGGCACACAGCTGCAGCCACGTGCTGATTGTGGGGGATCTCAATCACCACCTGGAAAGAGACGCCTACGAGAATCTCCTGAGGTGCAGGGTCTGACAGATCATGTCACCTTCCCCACACATGAACGAGGAGGGACATTAGACCCTGTCATCTCAGACTACCAGGAAGACAAGCTTCAGTGTCATCAGCTGGGGCTCGTGGGCAGCTCTGACCATCACGCTGTACTGACACAGCTGGAAGTGGGCGTGGCTCAGGACGAGGCCACCACCCGCACCATCTGGCTGTGGAACAAAGCAGACTGGGCTTCCCTGCGCCGCGACCTGACCCACACCCCATGGGCCACTCTGCTACAGGGAGGAGCAGAGAGTGAAGCACTTGCACTCACCTCTCACCTTCTCGCCCTCCAGAGACGCCACGTCCCACACAGGGAATACACCACCAGATCGACGGATCAGCCATGGTTTGGCTACCGTTGCCGTGTTGCTGCCGAGGCAAAGTATGCTGCCTGGCTCCGCTACAAGAGGAACCCGACTCGGCGCAACAAGGACCTGCACAGGGCTGCATGCAGGAGGATGGTGGTAACCAGCAAGTGGGCCTTAAAAAAGTGGGAGGAAAGCCTGCGCCGGAAACTGTGTGGCACTGGCGTAGGAAACAAAACTTGGTGGTCTCTTGTTAAGGACAAACAAGGAACTGGCCACCAAGAATCCATCCCTCCCTCAGCAAGCAGGACGGTACTGTCGCCACCAGCAGTAAGGAGAGGGCACAGTTGCTGGCTTCCTTGTTTGCTGGAAAATGAAGGTCGGGAATCCACAGCAGCCACCGCCTCAGCTGGTCCAGCAATGTGAGAAGACTGTCACCATGGTGGAGGTGACGCATCAGCAGGTGAAGCGATTATTGCGGGGCTGGACACACAGAAAGCCACCGGCCCTGATGACATCAGCCCGCACCTGCTGAAGCGATGCTCCCAGGAACTGGCTGCCCCTCTCACCCAAGTTCACAACTTGTGTACGGGAAAACGTCTGGCCTTCAGTGTGGAAGGAGGCTCGAGTAGTTCCTGCACACAAAAAGCTCCAGGACGGACCCAAAAAACTACAGACCCATATCCCTGTTGTCAGTGGTGGGTAAAGTGTTTGAGAGGGTCGTGGCAGAGGTGGTGTGTAGCCATCTCAAGGACAATGCCCTCCTCTCAGACCAACAGTTTGGGTTCAGACCTGGAAGGTCAACCTCCGACCTAATGATGCTTCTCACCAGGCATTGGCAGGACGCCCTCGACGACGGCAAGGACACTATAGTGGTTGCTTTGGACATAGCAGGAGCTTTTGATAAAGTATGGCACAACGGATTACTAGAAAAGCTTCGTGCTAAAGGCATCCAGGGTGGCTTGCTACGACTCTTGGGAAATTACCTGCAGGACAGAAGCCTCAAGGTGGTTGTCAACGGGCAAACATCTGAGTCCCTGCCTGTGGAGGCATCAGTGCCACAGGGTTCAATTCTTGGCCCACTCCTGTGGAATATCTACGTGGATGATCTTCTCCAGCTACTGCCAGGAGTCATGGCCTATGCTGATGACTGCACCCTCTCCTATACCTATCCACGCCAGGACAGTGGGCGGGCTGCTGAGGCCATCAATCAGCAGCTACGAGTGATAAAGGAGTGGGGTGCTCGCTGGCAAGTGACATTCGCGCCGGAGAAGACACAAGCAATGGTTGTCTCTCGGTCCCCAGCCGCCATGGCAGCAATGGCAGGAAAGTTGTCTTTGGCGCTGCTGCTCTCCCACTCCAAGATGACGTCAAGATACTTGGAGTGGAGGTGGATCGAGGGCTGAGGTTTGACAGGCATGTCAAAACCATTGCCAAGAAAGCCTCTCACAGGATCTCCGCTCTCAGAAGGATCGCCAGTTTCCTCGACAGGAAGGGGAGACTGCTGCTGTACAAGGCACAGGTGCGGCCCCACCTTGAATACGCAGCTCTCTCCTGGATGTCCTGTGCCGCCACACACAGAAGGAGACTGGACAGCATCCAACGCCGCGCCATACGGCTAGTAGATGCTGCACTACCACCTCACCCAGAGCCTGAGCGTCCCCTTGATTCACTGGAACACCGCAGAGACGTGGCGGCGATCGTAGTGTTCCATAAGGCACAGGTGCAAAGAGTGCCACATCTGGCAGGGCTGCGTCATCCTCTAAGAGTCACCGCACGGAGCACGAGAACGGTGCTCAATGGTGGTGACGCCGTAGAGGTGCCGCGATCCCACGGGTGTCAGCATCAACGCACCTTCGCAGGACGCGTCTCCAGGATGTGGAACTTGTTCACGGCCGCGGTGCCTCACGTCCAGGAGATGAACACTCACAGTGTCAAACTGATGGCACATAAGTGGAGACAGACACTGCCAACTCCTCTGACACTCTTTGTGACGTGACACTCAGTGTAGTGCAGTGCGTGAATAGTGCTAGTGAAGTGAAACGAATAGTGCTCCATTTACATGCTGACCATCTTGTATATTATCTATTTTTAAGTCTTGTAAATATTGTAGAGAAATAGATTGTAGTACCCTTAGAATAGGTAGCACACGACAGTGCGCCTTTGGGTACATGTTCCTTTGTATTAAGTTTTGTTTAAATAAAAAAAAAAAAAAAAAGAGAGAGAGAGAGAGAGAGAGAGAGAGAGAGAGAGAGAGAGAGAGAGAGAGAGAGAGAGAGAGAGAGAGAGAGAGAGAGAGAGAGAGAGAGAGAGAGAGAGAGAGAGAGAGAGAACCCAGCCAAGCTCCGACCCGTCCCAGCCCATCCCAGCCTAGCCCCGCCCCGCGACTCGATGTCTTGAAGTGTTGCCCGCGGTGGAAACCAAGACGACGAAGGAAGAAGGATTTGAAACACTCCTTCTGGGATTTACTTCTGTAATTGAATGGTGAGAGAGAGAGAGAGAGAGAGAGAGAGAGAGAGAGAGAGAGAGAGAGAGAGAGAGAGAGAGAGAGAGAGAGAGAGAGAGAGAGAGAGAGAGAGAGAGAGAGAGAGAGAGAGAGAGAGAGAGAGAGAGAGAGAGAGAGAGAGAGAGAGAGAGAGAGAGAGAGAGAGAGAGAGAGAGAGAGAGAGAGAGAGAGAGAGAGAGAGAGAGAGAGAGAGAGAGAGAGAGAGAATGAATTTGCGATTGCATCTCATTAGGAAAGTAATGAATTAACTATTTCCAAACGAAAACGAAATTGTAGCATCTGTGTATCTACCTCTCTCTCTTTATCTATCTATCTATGTATCTATCGTTCTATCTATCTATCTATCTATGTATCTATGTATCCATCTGCCTATCTATCTATCTATCTATCTATCTATCCATTGGTCTATCTATCTATCTATCTATCTATCTACTTATCTATCTCAACCAACCTAATTACTAATCTTACCTGTATCTACCTTCCTCTTTACCTATCTACTATTAGGAACATAACAATCAGCCTACCTGCCTTTTCATACCTGCCTATCAAACAATGTAACGAGAATCTCTGAAATATTAAACTAATATTGTCTATTTGTATAAGAAATAAATAATAATATACATACAGGTAGATAAGCAGACAGATAGAAGTGTTAAGCTACAATAAGTTCTGATATTTTTCGTAATAGTGTAGTTTTTCTCTCTTTTCCAACTGCTAACTTTGTGCAAGGGCCTTATCCGTCCTTGTATGGAGTACTTTTCGCATATTTAGGGGGATTCCAATCATACAGCTTTATTAGATAGGGTGGAACCAAAAGTTTTTCGTCACATCAACTCCCCTCCTCTGACTGAGTGTCTTCTGCCTCTTTCTCACCGCCGAAATGTTGCATCCCTTTCTTTTATCGCTATTTTCATGCTAACTGCTCTATTGATCTTGCTAACTGCATGCCTCCCCTCCTCCTGCGGCCTCGCTGCACAAGGCTTTCTTCTTCCTTTCATCCCTATTCTGTCCAACTCTCTAATAAAAGAGTTAACCAGTATTATCAATCATTCATACCTTCCACTGGTAAACTATGGAACTCTTTACCTGCTTCTGTATTTCCAGCTTCCTACGACTTAAGTTATTTTAAGAGAGAGGTGTCAAGACATTTATCGCAATCTTTTGACTAATTCTTTTGCATCTTTTATGGAGACTGCAATTCCAGTGGGCCTTTTTTTTTCTAACATATTTTTTTGCCCTTAGCAGTTCTCCCTCTTACATAAGAAAAAGTCAGCAAAAGAGAAACACCACTTCACTGCAGGCACCTTGGCTAAAGCAGTCCCATAGCTCCGCACCATCACTCATCCGGCAGCAGTTGGCAGTTGGAGACGCAGCATGAAGTCTCCTCGCTGCGTTAGAATCGTTAGTAAGGCGAACGACCTCCTGTGATTACCATCCTAATGACTTCGTTCCCTCATAACTCAACTGAGGAGGATAAAAACTTGAACCAACGTGACCTAGTTATTCTGAGAGAGAGAGAGAGAGAGAGAGAGAGAGAGAGAGAGAGAGAGAGAGAGAGAGAGAGAGAGAGAGAGAGAGAGAGAGAGAGAGAGAGAACAGCCTAGAACACCATAAGGACAATAATGGAACCTGCAAGAGGTCATCATACCAACACGTGGGGAATGACTGTATGAAATTTATATACAAGTGTCTTTCTTCCTATACCTATTACCACCTGTCAGCCTGAAACATAAGGAAACACGCGATAAGGAAACGCATTCGTACCAGTGAACCAAAAAGGAGAACCAAAGAAAAAGCAGGAAAATATAAACACATTTCTCCAAGCCATTCTGATTTTATGACGAAAAGTTGGCTCAGTATACAGTAGATGATCTTTCACCTTCGCTGCTTCTCCTTACTCTCGCCTCGGACTCAGAGTGATAAAGTTCGTATTTAGAAACGCACTGCTCTCTCGCCACGACTATTTTGAAAGGCCACAGAGATGATTAGCCGGGTTCCCAATAGTGTTTCTCCTATTAATAACGTGAAAATCTTATCAATCTGTCCTTAGAACCACAAAGATTAGCCGAGTTTTTAATAATGTATCTCCTGTTGATAACGTGGAAATCTTGTTAATCTTTCCCTACAACCATAAAGACAAGACGGGTTCTCAATAGTGTATGTTGATAATGTGGAAATTTTGTTAATCTGTCCCTAGAACCGTAAAGATTAACCAGGTTTCCAATAGTGTTTCTCCTGCTATCAACGTGGAAATCTTGTTAATCTGTCCCAGTTACCATAATTAGTATCCTTAAGACTCAGTGCAGCCTTTGAATTAAGTCAGGGTGGGGCAGAAGTGTTCAAGAATATGGTTCCTGAGACGTGACTCTTTCCTCTCCTCTCCTTCAGCTCTCTATCTTTACGGCATCAGTTAAGAGGGCCATTCTTTGCACCAGAAGCTATTCCGTGTTCGTGGAGAGGTGAACGATGAGAATAGGAAAGGCTGGAGGCAGTTTCCTTTTCCCTATGCCGCTTCTCCTTATCAACACCCACACGCCCTACCTTCTTCCAAAGCTACCGCTGCCGTTATTACCACCACCACCACCATCACCATCGTCTCAACCACCACCACCACTAGCACCATCATCGTCTCAACCACCACCGCCACAGCCAGTCTCCACGTTCCCACCTAAATACTTCCCAGACTGTAAGAGTTTCTCATCCTCTTTCTTCCTTCAGCTGCTTCAGTCTTTTTTTAACTTTACCACCACCACCATCGTCTCAACCACCACCGCCACAGCCAATCTCCACGTTCCCACCTATATACTTCACAGAGAGTAAGCGTTTCTCGTCCTCTTTCCTCCTTCTGCTGCTTTAGTCTTTTGTTAACTTTCAGAACTACCCCCATCGCCTCAACCATCACCGCCACTGCCAGTCTCTACGTTCCTACCTATATATTTCCCAGACTGTAAGCGTTTTTCATCATCTTTCCTTCTTTTGTCCCTTCTGCTGCTACAGTCTTTTGTTAACTTTCAGCACTAAAGTAAAAGCATTGTTTGGATACACGCTACAGAAAGAATAAGAGTTTTTTTTCGTTCCTTTCTTCCCCAAGCTAAGGAACTATTCAAGGGACAGCAGTGCAGAGGGGAATAGAACGAACACTGTGGGTGAATGTAAGAAGAAAATTGTTTAATGGTGAGTGTGGGAGAAAAAAAAATCTCAAGTGATACGACATTGCAAGGAATACATTTAACCCTTTCTCATAAGATCTTTCTTTTATTATATTTTTTTTCATACGATATACGGAGAAGTCTGGTTATACAATACTATATCACGACCTCTCTCTCTCTCTCTCTCTCTCTCTCTCTCTCAGTGTCTCCATCACACACACACACACACACACACAGAGTCCAGCCCTCCTTCGTGGTGAGTTGTTCCGCCACAAGTTGTCGTCACCAAGAGGTTCATTGAAGCGTGGCGTTGTGAGCTCATTGTCTGCCTTGATATATGCAGCGAGTGGCGGCGGCGGGCCAAATCACAGTGTAATTCGCATTTGAAGAAGAGTTAAACCGGAGACTACTGTGTAAACCTAGAAATGATAATACTCTTACTGCCAACTTATGGCTGAAAGGATGCATACCTATTCCAGTAGTTGTTTGTATGTTTGTGTGTTAATTAACTGATGTGCGAGGACGAAACTATTTTTTTTCTCTCTCTCGGTCAGTTTTCTATCTTTCTGCTTTTCCTTTTTTTTACAGTAACGAGAAAAAAAAACATGTAAATTAATTCAAAACACACCGAAAACTACCAGGAAATAATAGGTTAATTAACTTATCTGTGAGAGCGAAACTATTTTTTGTCTCTCTGGTAGATTTCGGTCAGTTTTTTATCAATCTGCTTTTCATTTTTACAGTAACGGGGGAAAAAAAGCATGTAAATTCATTCAAAACAGACCGAAAACTACCAAGAAATAATAAGTGTGTTAATTAACTGATTTGCGAAGACGAATCTAATTTTTTTTTCTCTCTTTCTGGTAGATTACGGCAAGTTTTTGTATCTTTCTGCTTTTCATTTTTACAGTAGCGGGAAAAAAATGCAAATTAATTCAAAACAGACCGGAAACTAGCAGGAAATAATAACTTTGTTAGGAAAAACACCGAAAGTCACCTTTATCTCAGCATTCCCTCAGATTTTTTTGGGGGGTGGAGGTTAACCCTTTCAATACCATGACGTATTTCCATATTCCTTCTGTTTACTATCTAGTGATTTTATACAGCTTCAGACACTTATGTGTGGATTAAAATAGTGACGACTGTGGTCATTAATCTTCTGACCGCCATAGATCCTTGCTAATGTCAATAAAATGGTCTAATCGTACGCAAATCTCAAGGTAAAAATGTCTCAATATTGAAGGGATTAATATTTTTACCTCCATGTGTTCCAGTACAAGAAGGGTTAATAAGGACATTTTTTCCAGACAGAGAAAGGTCAGAAGGTAAGCAGTACAACTTTAAGACAGCGTGGACCTCTAACAAGACCCCGCCACCCAGACACCCTGCCATCCACCACCCCGCCACCCCGCAGCGGCTAGACTAAAGAAGGCCGATACGGAAAATATTCTCCAAAAACACAGGAGGAGGAGGAGGAGGAGGAGGAGGAGGAGAGATGGAGGCGGAGGAGGTTGTTTTGACGTGAATACCTCATTCCACACAGACCAATCTTCATAAAAGTAACTGTCTTGTGTACACTAAACATTAACCTTACAGTAACAAACACGGAGAGAAGAATAGTGACTTACGTAAACCACACTGGGGAGAGATGAAGAGAATGGCCACGGAGACACACACAAAGCCACAAGGATTACTTTCTGTCAACACTATTGATGATGACGATGATGTCACAGTCTCACTCGGAAATATCGCTTTAGCAACGGCGTCACTCTCTGATGCTCGTTTTCTTTCATCCGGGTCACTCTTAATGTTTGCTTCACAGGAATTTAAGTTGTACCTTCCGCCAGTATAAGCTAATTTTTTTTATCGTGGGTGGAATAAGAAATTACATAATATTGGCGGCAGGTACAATTTAAACTCCTGTGACCAGACAAAGTAATTTTCAACCTTTGTAGTATTTACTTTCCTCGTGTCTTTCAGAATTCACACAGTGTGGCATTCTCATTCCTAACGTTTTTCTTGTCAAATCTTGTTGTTATCTACGTACAGTGTCATCATCTGTATACGGTTGCAATAGTTTCTGGAGTAAGAAGTTGCCAGTAATCACCAAATAATGTAAGTTAATATCTAGAGGACGAACATTACAGATAGGCCTGCCCTCGAAGACTTCCTGTCTGCCCGAGTATTTCAAGCCCATAAGTAAGAAGGAGAGACAGACAATTGGATAGGCCTCGAGACAACAAATGAGAGGCAACGCGGCCGTGAGCCAGAGGATGCCAAGGTGCCAACTACATAACTACAGAACTACAAACTACAGAAACCTGAAAATAATCTTGGAACGTAACGAGACCTCTGGCTGCAGCTTGTTTCCTGAATCTCTCAATCCAAACAAGGCTTTTAATGGCCAAAGATTGTCTCACCTTCTGCTCAGCCTGTCAGCGTTGTTATGCATAGACCAGTAGGGACGTGACCAAGGCCTTGATATGACACACCGAGCGAGCATAACCAGTGGTCAAGATAATCTGAAACGTTAGAGCATCAACAAAGAGAATAAACAGTTTGTGAGATCACGGCACCGTCGGTGTGACTGGAGAGTTGTCTGAGCTAGCTCTCTGATAAGAGAAAACAAAGAACCTTTTGGATAAGGTAAAGAATACACGTGAACCAGAAAATTCTTATTTTATTCATGAATGAAACAAGAATGAAAAAGTTTGAGTATATCTAAGTGTAACAATTTGCAAAAAAAGCGAGATAGAGGGAATTAAATTCAGGTATAGGCAGCGTATCTTGGGAGGGTCCCTGCCATGACTCTCTTTAGCAGAACACTGCCCAGGACAGGGTTCGAACGTGAGGGAGAGGAGAAGGAGGAGGAGGGGGAGGTGGATGAAGAGGAGGAGAATATACAATGGCCACCTAACAACGTTCCTTTTCCCCTTGTGTTGCAAGCTGAGTGAGGCGAGGTGAGGAGAGGTGAGATAAGGTAAGGTGAGGAGAGGTGAGGTGAAGAGAGGTGAGGTGAAGAGACAGGACTGTATCGCTGAGCCGGTCAGTGATGACCGCTTGTCATCATTCAAAGGTTACCTAATGATAGTTGACACTGAGAATTTCATCTCCAGTGCCCCTTCATGTATCAAATATGATGCACTTATTCACGAGAATCTCTCTCAATGCAAAGGTAAAAAAGACGTCTTAAAAATATACGTACATGCGAACCATTTTTGCTGCCACACCTGTACGAGGAAGGATTGCATCTTGTTGAGGCACTGAGCAGCAGCAGCAGCAGCAGTAGCAGCAGCAATGAGTAAGGGAGGGAGGTAGAGCGAAGGCAAGACTTTCACGCCCAGGTCCAGACCGGAGCGCGGCACTGGCTCGCCTCCCGCCACCAGGCTGCCAGGTCTCCTGAGTTGTCCTCTTCACTTTGCCGTGCAGTCTGAGGCACAGCTCACACAGGGGTGGCCTCAGCGTCGGCCGCCAAAAGGCTCGCCACAAATGGTACTCGGCATATTCTTGAGGCGTCTTCTGGAGGCGACGCAGCAGGTGGCCCAGCTGGCGTGGCGTGAGGCTGACGGCGTCGATGTAGGAGTTTGGTGGCAGGATGGCCGTGTAGTTAGCGCCCCCGAGTACAACGGGCACCAGGCCGTGCACTAGCGGCCTCCACAGCTTCTCTGTCACGTAAGCGTCACACAGGGCGTTCTCGAAGGCCAAGTAGAAGAGGTACTTTGGGCCAAGCACCTGCCGCCAGCACCGGTCACCGCGGTGTTCCTCCCTCCTGCTGCACCTGGCCGCGTGTCGGAGAGCCACCAGCCACAGCAGGAGTTATGAATAAAGATTTGTGCATTAGAAACAAGAGCAAGGAAGTCTAAGCAAACGAAAGTCCTTGAAGTTTACTGCACGAAACTTTCCTGCCAATGTTTCAGATACACTTTGGAAAATATTCATCCCATCAGAAATATTCAATCATTGCTGTGTTTCGTAAAAAAAAGACAGTCACCTCAGGGGGCCACATGCGCCGTAAATGTCCACAGGCACGTGCAGCTGTAGGCGCCTCACGTAGTCCTCGCGGCGGGAGGCAGTGTGGCAGTGGGAGGACATCCACGCCACCAGACGCGGCCGCTGCAGGAAGGCTTCCCAGGAATCACCCGACCGGTCTACTGAGAATAGTCAACATTAATACACTTAGCCGTCCTCTGTGTGCATGTGTGTGTGTGTGTGTGTGTGTGTGTGTGTGTGTGTGTGTGTGTGTGTGTGTGTGTGTGTGTGTGTGTGTGTGTGTGTGTTGCACGCAATCCATTCATACACTTTTCTTTACAGTCAGATTCCACGCTGCTATCATCTTTGATTTTATCTCTCCATCCTTTAACAAATTTCAGTTCTTCATTCCTTCATCGGCGTCCTTGTCCTCACATTCCAGCCTTCAGGCTAACAAACCCCCGCACCGCTGCCCCGCCGCTGACTCCGCAGAGGACCGCGATACAAGGCCAGCTAATCACTACAGTAACGTGCTTATATGAAGCACGCAGACAAACACTTCAGATACTTCATGTGATGAAATATACAAAACCCAGTTCCTAAAAAAAACATATGAATAAATAAATAAAAGATAAAAATGTCATTTCATCATTCAGCGGGCCAATGGAGCGCTGCACTCAGGTGCTAGTGGGCGGCGTGCAGTAGGAGCCTTTGCCGCACAACTCTACCATGCAACGATGAGGGAACGTGAAAATGGGACGAGCATAATTTCAAGCCCGAGTGTATCCCAGCCACCTGGGCCGCGCTCCGGCTAAAAAAGGAATTCCCCAGTCAGATGGCGCAGAGGCTTCCTGCACGGAGAGCAGCCTGCATTTGCGTATAGATTAGCTCCGGGTGGCGAGGGCGACTATTTGTTCCCCGGCAATGAGGACTTTGACCTTCCCCTTTCCCTGCTTCTCCCTCTCCTGGGGAGGGTGAACCATTAGGAAACAATTAGCAGCATTTTGCAACAGCTGAGTGTCGCTTTGGGCACATACGGCCGCAAACAAAAGCATACATACGCTTTTCTACAAACACACACCTACACGCACACACGCACCTACATCCCTGTCGACGTAGTGGGACCAGCCGAGGGGAAGCAAGCGAGGCAGAGTCTTTCCCAGGCGAAGAGCGGAGAGGTAGGCCACGTAAGGGCCGCTGGAGGGGTTGAGGAAGGTGGGACGAAGATGCGAGGAAAGACTGTCATGTGGTGGAGGCAGTGTAGAGCCTGGTGGAGTAGAGGAGGCGGGGGCGGCAGGACTGGTTGTGGAGCGTCCTTCCCCTCGGTGAGACAGCGGCAGTATGGCTCCGTAAGGCTCCAAGACGTCTGACGCAGGATGGTAAGTCATGGTCCAATTGAAGAGGCTGCTCAGGTCCCGAGGGGCGGCCTCCTCCTGCGGGTTAAGATTTTCTCTCAGTTTTCAGTATGTTTTCTATCTGTTTTTACCCAGGATTGGCTACACTTTAAGTTGCAGAGTGAGCATTCTTGTTATGTAATATGCTTAGTATTGTGCGTAATTCAATGAGTATTATAAAATTGTAAAAATAGAACAACATTCTCAAATGTCTCGGTGTCTTTGTCTCGACTAGTTTGTGAGAATCTTCAAGGATGTTCTTAATGATCGTAGTTATATATGAGAACATCGTGACTACTTGGTAATAGGTGGTGAAGGGAAAACGGGCTGAGGAGTAAGTGCTCTCTTCACCACCCACCATTCTACTAATACTTTAACAAGACTGCATCATCAATATGAAAAGAACAATCACAAAACTCGATAAATCACTTCCATAGCCTTTGAGAAACACACCTTATGAGAAAATAAACCATTTGAAAATACCAATCACAGTAGAAAGTATGTATCCAGATAATAAACAGTGAGATAAGAGTAAGCGTGAGGCTGAACGAGTCATAAAGTTATACAAGACACTGGTGGTCGCTGTAGTGGTGAATGACGGCCAGGCGTGCGCTGGTAAGTGGCGTACAAAATTGTCAGAGATGAAAGGGGGAGCAAGAATGTATGTAGGGGTACATGTTGAACGGCGGATTGTAGCAGAGAAAGACCGAGTAAAGTAATAAAAACAGCAATAGGAGGTGAAGAAAGGCGGCGTCTAGCTCAAGTGGATTTCATAAGAACGAAGGAGGAAAGCGAGGAGATGGACGTATAATGAAAAAGAATGTAATAAAAGAAAGAGCTGAGGTAAAACGAAAGCTGGAAAAAAGCTTAAAAAAAAAAACCATCTCACGAGGATGTCAGAGATAGAGAGAGAAAGAGGAAAAAAGAAAAGAAGAAATATGAGCAAAATGAGATGGAAGGAAAGAAGAAAAAGAGAAGGATAAAAGCATAGAGAAGACTGGAGAAAAGAAAATAAAAGACAGTGAGAGAAGACAATAGTAAAGAAAAACTAGCATTAATGGACATCAACATCTCAGGCAAAATGAAACACACACACACACACACACACACACACACACACACACACACACACACACACACACACACACACACACACACACACACACAAACACACATACACGTCAGGTCAGCCCCCTACCTAAGTGCTATTAAAGTGGGGACTGGGAAGTGGATGGCCAGTTCAAGTAGTGCTGGTGGCGTCCTCCGGGAAGCTGTGGCGACTGACTGGTCATGAGCAGCTCGTGCCAATAGTTTTATGCATTAAGAAAAAAAAAGCATCAAAGCCTCAGAAGCAGCCAAGAAGTGCAGCATGAGGAGTTAGGCAGGACCAGGAGCAGGAGCAAGAGCAGGAGCCATTACAGCCCAGCCCAGCCCAGCCCAGCCCAGGCCAGCCCAGCCTAGACAAGCGCAGTGCAGCTCAGTCCGGTTCAGCCTGTCGTCTTGGCTCTTCCTCTCAGTGCCTTCTCTTCATCTCAATCTGGGGACAAACGAGCATCAAATACGGCACCAGCTGACGCGGGAGTGTGATGAGTTGGAGTTGCAGTGGTGTTGGTGTTGGTGTTGGTATTGATTGATGTTGGTGTTGGCGGTGGTGTTGGTGGACATCAGAGGAGGAGTGTGGTGTGAAAGCCATCAGTCAGTTCTGGTGCTGGTTTTTATTAAGAGATGTGTTGCAGGATTACTGGTGTTGTGTTTTGTAGCGGTGGCAAAAATAAAAAGGATATTGACAAGGGAGAGTAAAGAACATGAGGAGGACATGGGTAACGTGAAGGATCTGATGAAGAACACTGACGAGGCGGTGAAACGAAGCGAAATTCTTACACAAGGAAACTTTCAAGATAATGAGGAGGCGATGCAGAGCAGAAGAATATTCATTACTTTTTTTCTAGCGTCTAACGAGGAAATCAGCGTTTTTACTCTGCACTTTAACCTAATCATATCCTCGTTACTTGTGTGAAACGAAGGCGAGATGAACATGCAAGGCCCCTTCCCTCATCCCTGCTGCCCCCACGCCCCATGCTGCTGTGTGGGAGAAGCGGCGCGGTGATGCTGCAGAAGGGATGAGATTTCCTTCATATCGCTTCATCACGGTCATAAAAAGATTGCGACAGCGACAATTAAAAAACAATCACATTTGAATGTTTATTTGAGAGGAAACAGCACGTTAGTCACCCTCAGTCACTCAACATCGAGACGAATAACACTGGCTTCCTTTTCAGCAAACTTCCGCGCTAGACACACACGCACGCACACACACACACACACACACACACACACACACACACACACACACACACACACACACACACGGGCGGCGCGCTGCCTTGTGAGTCAGTGCCTTGCGGTGTAAAAGTTTGACAAGCTTTATTCTGCGTGAAATGTGGTAACTTTTAAGAGGATTTATTTCGTGGCACGTCAGTCTCCCCTCACTATTCAACGTCTTTCCTGCAACACCAGGACTGAATAAGTTTCACCAAAAAAAGGAGAAAGAGAACAATAACGAGGAAAAGGAGGAGGAGGAGCACCTGCAGTAGTAGCATCAGCTGCAGCAAAACAACAGCAACGGCAGCTGCGGCGGCAGCAACAGTGGCAGCAGCAGCGGCAGCAGCAGCAACAGCAGCAGTAGCAGCAGCAGCAGCAGCAGCAGCGGCAGCGGCGGCAGCAGCAGCAGCAACAGCAGCAGCAGCAGCAGCAGCAGCAGCAACAACAACAACAACAACAACAACAATAATAGCAGCAGGAGCAAAAGGGACTGAAAGACCAGCCGAAGAGTGTCTACAAGGAGGTGAAGAAGGAGAGAGAAGAGGTGAAGGTTAAGAAGATAAATTTGAAGGATGAAGACAACAACAACGAGAAGACAGACAAATACGAGTGTTTGGTGGTTGAGTCGAGTCTACAAGGAAGACGACGGTGACCACGACAACGACGAGAAATGAAGAACGGTACGGGGATGGTAAGAAGGAAGAAAAAAACAAAGACGAGCATGAGAAGGTCGGAGGAAAGGACGAGGAAGATGAGAACAAATGCCAGGAAGAAGAGGAGGAGGAAGAGGAGGAAGTAAGGAGATGCGCAGTTAAAGAGAAAAATCAAGGGAAAAACAACAATGTGTGGGTCGATGTTTGCCTTGCAGCCGTGACTGATCCGTGTGTGGTGCGGGAAACCAGAGGAACGTGAATGGCGAAAAATGGAATAAAAACTGGGGAACGGAATATGAGGAGGAGGAGGAGGAGAAAGAGAAAGAGGACGAGAAGGAGAGGAAGGAGGAGAAGGAGGAGGAAGACATGGAGAGAAACTTGTATATTCTGTCTTATTATATCATGGTGTTCTATATATATCATCACATCATGAATATTCTTACGTTTCATATTTATTCTGAAAATTATATCTAATTTTTCCTCCTCCTCCACCTCCTCCTCCTCCTCCTCCCCTTGCTCCTCCCCCTCCTTTTCATGCGAAAGACCTCACTAGGGAGCGGTGGTGCAGCCTGCGGTAGGCGGCTGCAGAGGCGGGCGGTGCCTCCACGTGAACCCACACCCAACGCTGCCACCACTGACGCCCACGGGGAAAGTCTTGCACATCCACGCCCTGAGACTGTGAGAGAGAGAGAGAGAGAGAGAGAGAGAGAGAGAGAGAGAGAGAGAGAGAGAGTAAATTGTCATATCTAACTGACTTAATAACCATTTCACTTCTATTTGGTGCAACATTTCTTAATTACCAGCAGCTATACACGTAAGACATCTTTCCTTATTCTACAGCCACGTCCAAACATTGTGCTGGCTACAAATTGTAAAACTTATTCCTTTTATTCCCTTCTTACTTGTAGATCCTTATAAAGATTCCATTGGTTGCTCTTAATAGCGTGAACTGCTGCATATCATAGAGGAAAAGTTAGCAAGACATGAATAAAGGAAAGAAGCAGGAGCAGGAAGAGGACGAGGAGGAGGAGCAGGAAGAGGAGGAGGAGGAGGAGGAGGAGGAGGAGGAGGAGGAGGAGGAGGAGAGAAGGCAGGAGTAAGGATAAGTAGAGATGAGTAACAGGAAGAGACAATAATCCAAAACGAACAAGAGGGACGGAAAGAAAGAATGACTGTAAAAGGAGCAACAGGAAGAAGGGAACACCACGACATGCCAGTAAGAAAAGAAAAGATTGTCAATAATATGACTAAACCAGAACTAAAAGGGATATGCAGTGCAAGAGAAAAAGTCAAGAAAAAAACGAACCATAGGTGTGTCGATATTAGCCGTGAGTCATCTGTATGGTCCAGGGAAACGAGGAAAGGATATGAGGAACCACGCGCGCTTTCGATTCCTGGCCATGGCGGAGTGTAGGAAGGCTTTTATTACTCGGGGTAACGGATTTCAGATAGGAGGTACCCAAAAAAGACCTCCTTTAGCCCATAAACCGCCTTGAAAAGCTCGCATGGTATAAGAAAAAAGTTGCAAATAATATGACTGAGACAGAACTAACAGGAATATGCAGTTCGAGAGAAAAATTCAAGAAAAAATTAACCATGTGTGTGTGTTGCAGCCGTGAGTGATCCGTGTGGTGCAGGGAGACACAGTAAAGGACATGAGAGAAATCTGAATAATACCAAAAGATCACTGAGTTGCATGGCCTCACCTGGAAGAGCACTGCGGCGGCCTCGTGCTGCGTGGAGCGGTCATGGGTGAACACACATCGCGTCTCCGGACACTGAGCCGCCCCCAGGTCCATGCCGCCCCCTAGCCGCACCCACCATGACTTCCCGAACCACGACGTCCAGAACAGCACAGTCTTATCGTCCTTACTGCCCTGCTGGGAACCTCTCTTACCGGACGACCTGTCCATCGACCTGACGAGCATGGAGGACACCTGACGCTTGGTGGTGATGGACGGATGCGCCGATATGTCCTCCTGGAAGCCATAACTGACGTGCTGGCTGAGGTAGTTGTCCAGGGAAGCAACCAGTGAAGACCACACGCCTCTCCCCGCCGCCAGGAAGAGCCCCGCCCCACCAGCCACAGGAAGGAGAGCCTTAGCCGCGCCACCCGCACCATGATGCCTCCACGGGGCCATCAACTCCACACGCCAGGCTGCCACAACGCCACGTCCTCACCTTGCCGCTCTCTTCACTCTCATTCCCTCCCGTTGGTCTTCCTGTTGCCCCGAGATGGTCTGCGTTGAGAAAAGTGACGTGTTAGTTATCATCACTGTTTTCATTCCCACTTCTGCCTTCCCTTCTGTAGCAAATAAACATAAAGAACGAAAAAAAGAGAAGATTACAGTACTATATACAAAAGACAAGTTGATCAAGGCAGCTTCTGAACTACTGGCTATGAAAACTGACCTCTAGTATCTTCATTCCACGACTATAACCACCACCACCACCACTGCCATTATAGCCACAACCACATACCAACAACCATTTTATGTATTTTGTCACTCCCACTTCTGTGTTTTCCTCTGCACCGTGTAAACACAAACAAGATAAAAAGGAGAATAGATGATCGAGGAGACTGCAAAACTTGACCTGATCTCCTTTAGTTAGTTCGTGAAAGACTCACTGACTGATAACTAACCTCTACTATTCTCTACCATGTTTCCCTCCTTTAAGATCGCCACTGTCAACCATAACCATAAGAACCACCAACATCACCACCACCACCACCACCACCACCACTACCATCACCATCACCACCACCAGGCTCCAGACACAACCGCCAACCACTCGGCAAACTTAGTAAACCACTTAAGGGATCCGAAAGTTTGTTCTCCTCGTGGTTATACACTGGACAGCATTTCCGAAAACTTGGTGGTTGTTTTTATGCTCCCCCTTTGAAAACTTTAAACTTTTCATCTCGATCCTGAGGCGGATAGACCTAATACTGTCTTTTCGCTGTGTTGTGGACGAGGTTTCTTTTCTTTCTTTCTTGTCATTATTTGTCACACTGCATTCTAAGTGGTATTGAGGAAGTGGATGTGTGTTTTCGGGGTATGACGGGGGGGGGGGGTTTGGGGAAGGTATGTAGTGTAGTTTCCCTCTGTCTCTAACTATACAGTGTAATATAAATCGTCTCAAAGATTATACTATCAATGTTTGTGGGAGTGAAAACATTACAGTTGTCATCTTAACCCCTTCAATACTGGGACACATTTTTACCTTGAGATTTGTGTACGATTAGACCATTTTGTTGACATCAGGAAGGGTTTATGGAGGCTAGAAGATGAATGGCCACAACCTTCACTATTCTAATCCCCCACATAAGTTTCTAAAGCTGTATATAATCACGAAGTAGTGAACAGAAGGAATATGGAAACGCGTCATGGTACTGAAGGAGTGGTTAAACACCTTCTCTTCATTGCTTCACTTTCGTATTGCTACGTACAGTATTACAACACTTATTTCTACCCTACAAAAATGATCAAGAGACTGTAGTATAAAGATTAAGTGTCTATAAAGCTACAAATGGCTATGAGAAATATTATCTAGTGGTGAAATTATTAAAGCAATCATCTTACACACCTTCCCTATGTCACCTCACCATTTAGTTATGAATCTCCAGCTCAAAATCCACAAGCTATAGGATTCATTACTTTGGCAGCTCGCACAATATCACCAGCTTATTTCTTCGCACTCCGCTTTTCTCGTGTGCTTTTAATGGTGAAATATTTGTATTTTTCACGTAATCTTACTTTTTAGGTCTTTCTTTCCTCTGGGCAGTCTGGCGTGGAGTAGAGTGGCGTGGTGTGGCGTGGCGTGGAGTGGCGTGGCGTGGTATGGCGTGGAGTGGCATGGTGTGGGTGTCTTGAACATAATGTGTTTTTTGTGTATTTACATGTCTGCTTATTTACATTCTGAGTGGGCGTTCTCATCTCTCTCTCTCTCTCTCTCTCTCTCTCTCTCTCTCTCTCTCTCTCTCTCTCTGTAATGATAAAAACAACAATATAAAGGAAATTTCACCAATCAGTTTCATGTCAACATTATTTTTTCATGTTAGGTAATAGTCGAAAAAAATATTGTATCCCATTTTCCACCCTCGTCTAGTAATTTTTCCCTATGTTCATTAATTTCAGTAGTATTGATGCCACTCAAATTGGCCAGCAGATATTGGTTGCTTGTACTGCTTGTGTGTGTGTGTGTGTGTGTGTGTGTGTGTGTGTGTGTGTGTGTGTGTGTGTGTGTGTGTGTGGTAATAATTGGGAAGGGTTAATGGACGTACTATTGTTTGTGTTTAATGTATAGCTTTGATTCTGTAGCGCTTCCATAATGTATTGTTCCCATCGTTGCCGTGATATATTCCCATGCAGTGTGTGTGTGTGTGTGTGTGTGTGTGTGTGTGTGTGTGTGTGTGTGTGTGTGTGTGTAGCTAGAACAATGCCTAGATCGTGTGCCGAGCTGATACAAGTTTGCATTAGTTCCCCGTACAACTCCGCGTTTTCTTTCATCAGTTTCAGGAGGAGGTTCTTGATTCTAAGTTAGACTCATTCTTGTTCTCAAATCCTGCTTTTCATTCTCCTCTGTTTAGTTTTCGAGGGAAGGTAAGAGTGTTCCTGGAAACATGTTAAGCCCCCCACACCCTTCACCGTGACTCGACCCGCATTCATTCCGGAAAAACGACGGAGACACCTCATACGCCGCCTTCCTTTCCCACTACAACAATTTTCCAAGGCCACAGAGACAACTGGCAGGATTTTCAAGACAGTTTCTCTTTCTAAAAAACTATTCCCAGAACCATAAAAAGAATACTCTTAAAAACTCGGGTATCTTCAACTGGAGGCTATGGAAAGCAGTGATGGTGAGAGAGCAAAGCGTTCCGGAAGATTGGCCTTTTTATCTCATGACTCACAACAGACGGTCCTCACATCACGCCAAATACAAAGCAACTCCACCTCACTACTACACTTTCTTTACTACTTCACCTTCTGTCCGAACTCTTCTTCACTCCCCATCTTTCATCTTGCATCGCATCGCATCGCACACTACGAGCCACACACTACAATTATTATACACAGGAAAAAGACAATAAGAGAATGGTGAAAAGTTAGGTTATATTGCTTACATAACTGAGACAAGCGGGCGCCACTTCAACTCCCCTCACGTGCACGCGTCAATGAAATAAGGCTACACTTCCACAGGTAACGAACGCTGCGCTACAGAACTTCTATCGTAGCACCACTAGCACTACTCACATCGTTGTCGTGGCTGAGATGATGCACACTTAACAGAACAGCAGTGTTTTGGTACCGAGTGTTTACATTTTTTTTTTTTCACTTCCCTCTTCATTCGTGTATGATTTTCGCTTTTTCCATCATTTATCGTCTTTTTTGTTTCGTCTCTTCTTTAGCTTTGTAAGGTTGCCGTATCATTATGTTTGTGTTTTATCTCTTCCCTCTCTTCCTTCGAGTATATTTTTCCCCTTTTTTCCCTCATTTACCATCTTTTCTTGTTTCGTCTATCTTCTTTAGCTTCGTAGAGTTACCACATCCTTATTTTACCTTTACATTGGCAAATATTACGTCTTTATGCTCGCCATGACAGGCTGCTGAGAGGGAGGTTCGAGGTGGGCAGCGAGGACAGCGAGGAGACAGAACGAGGAACAACAAATCGAGGAGAGAAAGACAGCGAGGACAACTAGGAGAGACAGCGAGGAGAGAAAGGGCGAGGAAAGACAGGCAGCGACGAGACACAGAGCGAGGAAAGAAAGGCAGCGACGAGAGACAGAGCGAGGAAAGACAGGCAACGAGGAGAGACAGGCAGCGAGGATAGCGAGGAGAGACAAAGAGAGCAGTGAATGTGTCTCCTGGCATGACCTGCTGGTGGTGGTGTGGGCGTGACGTCACACTGCAGCTCGATGGTGCAGGGCGCAGGAGGGGACGTGGAGGATGGGAGGGCAAGAGACGAGGAAGTATAGAAAGAGGAGGGGGAAAAAAGTTTGGATGGAAAGGAAGAAGTAACGAATGAGACTAATCATTTATTTTATTTCTTACTTTATTTATCCATTTGTTATCACTCACAATTTAACATCGCTGTAAAATGTTCCCAGTTAAGTCTTAAGCGTATTATCATAAGTAGTAGTACTAGTAGTAGTAGTAGTAGTAGCACTAGTAGTAGTAGTAGTAGTAGTAGTAGTAGTAGTAGCAGCAGTAGTAGTAGTAGTAGTAGTAGTAGTAGTAGTAGTAGTAGTAGTAGTGGCATCATTATTATCATGTCCTCTTACTGCTCTAATAATTGTGCTGGGGAAAGACCAAGGAGGCTCAAAGGCTGAATCCGAATCAGTCACGCCTCAGGATCGATTCATTTGACACGCAGAACCGCACCTTATTTTTCGAGGCTCACTCTGGTTGGCTGAGAGTGACTGAGTCTTAGCTGTTCAACTGACACAACGAATCAATGCCGTAGCACTTGAGGCTTCTCTGTGTGTGTGTGTGTGTGTGTGTGTGTTCTATATATAGATGTCGTATACGGTGGGCATTTGCTTTTTACCCTACTATATATGGAACGAAAAAGGGAAGAAATTTGGTAGGTTTTCCTGAACGTTGAAAAATCGCAGAGTCCAGAGTAGCAAATATAGGATCCCTAGTGTGTAAAACAGGGCTGTGGTGCATGAATGACATAATCCAAACCAAGATGAAGCCTGGTTACAACGCGAACAGACAACATAACAACAAAAGCTGAGAAAAACAGCAACAAGAAGTTAATATACAAAATAACGCTCACGACAAGGATGTCACGCTAGAATACCCACTGCGGAGCTACGAGGAGTAAACACAAAACTTTATGGACTTACTATGTCGTCTTGAAAAGCTAAGTATCGTGCCGCTGGTGGACAAGAACGCTAACTTTGGGCCACTCCACTGTACCAAGCTGCCGAACACTCCACTGCAGCGCACCCACACTCACACACTGCCAACCAACAGACTCCACTCACTAATGCTACAACAACCGACTGAGCTCTCTCCCGTCTCCCTCGTTGCCTTCTTATTTTTCACAATGCTTCGTGTCCGTTCCATAATGCCATGCCGGCTGGGGAGCGAAATCGATTGGCGCGTGTCATCAAGTTACGTTCAGGGACTCTGCGGCACGGCACGGCACTGCACGGCACGGTAAGGCAAGACCAAACGGCATTGCACGGAGCAGACCGGCTGGCGGCGGTGGTGGTGATGGTGGTCAGTGTTGCGTGAGAGGTAGAATGTAGTGAATGTAGATGAGGAGAAGCGTGATGTGACTTATGAGGTGCGTTTCTGTTGTTAGGGTTTGTTAGGGTTGTACTTATATCCTGCTCTAGTGTCGTTAATGATAAGGAAGTGAAGGAATATAAAGATAAGGCGAGAGAATATTTGTTGTTGCTGACATACTTTACAGGACGGCTGATGATTGCCATAGCGACCATTACTGTTCCCTGGCGGTGAAGACGAACTCATTGGGCATTGCCTTGCGGAAGAAGAAACCGCTCAAATCAGGTGTCAAGTTGACAGATTTGCCAGGCGGAGGAGCGATGGCGAAGCTTTGGAAGACCATGGTTGTGAGGATGAACAGCTCCATCCTGGCCAGACTTTCCCCAACGCAAACTCTCTTTCCTGAAGTAAGACAAAACATAGTGAAAATTAGCCACGAAAGCAGGTAATATAGTTTTGGAGTTTGAATACACGATGAAATACGCAACTAGATGAACAAATCAATGATGTAATTCTTATGACGAATAACTCACCATCACATTTCGAAGACTAAAGACCCATTCACACACACACACACACACACACACACACACACACACACACACACACACACACACACCAGCGACATTTCACTTCCGTGTCAGTTCAGTGTCAGTGAAATCCGTGAGGTCTGTTCACACACATCCGTACTGTTTAAGATCAGGAACTTTCAAGATGGCAAACTTTTCAAACGTTGAATTCTAGGAAGAGCAACTTTCAAGAACCAATATCTAAGCAGATCTTTTATTTTTTATGAATTTTTAGACATTCTTTTGTAAACCTAGTCTGGTATTCTTCTTACACGAAAAGAAAGACCTTACCCACACCGAAGGGCAGGAATCCCTCCTTGACCATGGAGAATTTGCCGTTCTCATCCAGCCAGCGCTCCGGCCTGAACTCCTCGGGCCGATCCCAGTAGCGACTGTCATAGTGGATCGCCGTGACGGTGGTGCTCACGACTGCTCCCTGCAAAGACAAGTTTGCTTATTTGACTCAGTAATTCCAGAACTCAAGTTGATTATGTTCTAGTTCTGGTTAGCACCACAAACCATTGAAACACACAGGAGTAACGGACCTTTGGAATGGTGTAGCCCCCCAGCTGCGTGTCACTGGCGGCCATGTGCTGTACTCCGAAGTTTATCAGTGAACAAGCTCTCATCACTTCGTGAATCACGGCCTCCGTGTACGGCATCCTGAGACAGACGCAACGAAAAATCAAAGGAGGACATTAAAAACTAGTTCATACTTACGAAATGGTGCAACACCTGTTTATACTTACAAGGTGGCACCTAAGCAGGTACTGACAAATGAACAAGACAGGAGAGGGAATCACCTACCTAGACTTCTCCGCCAAGGTGGGCAGAGCTCCACTGGGAAGCACTTCGTCAATCTCAGCATGCAACTTGCGCTGAACCTGCGGATGTGCCGCCAGGTAGCAACACACCCACGTGAAGGTGTTGGAGGTGGTCTCGCTTCCCGCACTGAACATCTCAAACATTAGAAACATCAAATCTCTCTCTGAAATAGACATGTCAAACATCAAAGAACCAAAACGATGGTTTTAAGGAATGGCAGAAATTTATATTGATTTTCAGAAACATAATGTAATATGAATTCTTATAAATCTAAATGGAAGTGATGTGTGTCTCACAACGCACTAAGCTGCGACTAAATACCACTATATAGGAATTTATATGGAAGATAGAGACATCTTTTAACACCACACCACACCATTGACGAGGGAGCGATGGAACACCTCTAACAAACTTACCGCTGCAGGTTGTTTCCGGGTCATCTTTCTTTGCCTCCATCTCCAGCAAGTAGCTATCAATGAGGTCCCGCGGGTGGTTTGGATCCAAAGTGGCCTTGTGCTCCTCGACCTCTTCCTGACCACACAAAGGAAAATAGAAATGACGCCCTTCATAAAACGATTCTTCTCTGGTCAAATTCTAAACCCAATTGAAGGACTGACGCTTTCCCATTTAACACAAATATAGTTTTGTTAGAGACAAAAGAATACAGAGGAATGAACCATCTGAAGAATTAAAACATTTCGTTCACTAAGATAATATTAAAATCTCTGAAATAGGTGCAATGTAAATAACATGTGCAAGAAGATAGATAGAAAACTCACCCTAAAGAACTGCAAGAACTTTTCCTTCATGTCCATCATTTCATGATATTTAATGAGGCGTTTAAAGAGGAAATCCGGCATGACATTCTGCATCCACGGCATGAAGTCCTTGATGGCCAGTCGATTGGAAAGTATAACTAGATCTGATAAAAGGTCTACAAACTCGTGTAATCTTTTGTTTTCTGCATCAAACTGTCTGCCTGTGGGATGAGAAACCACTGTGAAATTCATTTATAAAAAGAGGGATTAAATCAACAAGACTAAAAGCATAATGTAGTAAAATAACTCTTTCCCAGCGTCACTCGCCACGTACTCGCCACCATGTACCAGATGATATTAATCACAGACAGATGAAGCTGATGGTTAATCACTACAGCTGTTCCAGCCCCCTTGGCGAGTGTCTCGCGCAGCTTAAGGCATTGCTGCTGCACCGCCCCCACCAGGGAGGACTTGCCCATGCCAAGGTCACGCAGCTGCCGCAGCGTAAATCTGCGGTTGTTGTGCCATAAAATGCCGCTAGATGAAACGATTCCTGTTGATGAACATAACAATCCAGTCACCTGTGATGTACCTTATTACTCTGCATTAACATATTTTTCACCCCTACGTTTCCTACTGGTTCACGCAAGGAAGGGAATCAAGATTCAGCAACATTCATAGATCATCATATTGAGATGAGGCTGTGAAGTGTCTCACCGTGGGGAGCCTCATCTATTAATGTCAGTACATCCCAATCTGGTCTGGGAATAAATTCGGCTCTGGAGAAAGCTTCTTTCATCAGTTTGTAGTCGTTTATAAAAATCATTAACTGTGTCCCCATCCTCCATCTGCGTCGGAGCATAAGAACATAAGAAAAAGAGGAAAGCTGCAAGAGGCTGTTAGTCCTCGTATGAGCAAAGTTACCTAATTCCATCTATCATCAGAGGAGAAAGTTAATTAAACATATATGCACATTGTGTAGTAGGAATATGAATGCAGAGAGGTGGTAACTGTCCACAGCGTCACTCACAAGAAGATGTTTCCATACTGCTGGTGGAGGTCCATCACCTGCTCCTCAAAGTTCTTGCTGGTCCAGGGGATGTAGCCCACCAGGGGAAGCCCCCACTTGCCTGAGGGACAACACCACCAAGTAGCGCCATTACCAATCACAAAGCCAGGCGCGGTTCAAGGTCAGAATTATCATCACGATATTGAATTGTACATTTTTATTCCTGCTGTCACTGTAGTGCACATTCTGCACAAAGTGTGAACTCTCCGAACATCAAGTGTTTCACTACACCAAGTTGTGGGAGGTCAGGTCAAGAGGTACGCACCTGGAGGCAATCCTGGAGGCTTACTGAAGGTCTTCCACAGCAGGAACACCAGCACAGCGAACAGAAACACCTCCACCAACATCTCAGCGGCTTGCCACCGATGCCTGTCTTGTATTCTAAAATGAAAAGGAGACAAAACAGAAGGATAAGACATCACTACCAAGGGCACTGTTTTCAACCCTAACATTTTGTACTTG
>NC_059291.1:7326686-7334186 GCF_017591435.1 Portunus trituberculatus
CTTGCGGAAGAAGAAACCGCTCAAATCAGGTGTCAAGTTGACAGATTTGCCAGGCGGAGGAGCGATGGCGAAGCTTTGGAAGACCATGGCTGTGAAGATGAACAGTTCCATCCGGGCCAGACTTTCCCCAACGCAAACTCTCTTTCCTGAAGCAATCAAAACAAAGTGAAAATTAGACATTAAATTAACGGAAAACTCTTTCCTAAGCTCGCCCCATCACTGATAACAGATTATGGGGTTTCTCACCGGGTCTTGGTATGGCTACTGGATCGGATATGCTTGCAATAGCTGCCGCACGATCATGTGACTGCTGCACGTATTGAAGTCTTGTAGAAGTGTAGCAGCCATGTTTGTCACACAATGTTTGGCGGCTACGAACAACACACATCGGTACAAACATACTGAGTCTACTTTACTAGTGCACGCAAGTTAATGCATGATGATCATCTGGTGAAGGAGGTAATAAATCTATAAGATCAAATATTGTAAGAGGTGTCAAAATGCAACACAGACCACACCTGCGATGAATGAATAGAGTGAAGGAAGCCTTAGAAGGAGGACTGACACTGTAACATAACAAACTGACTGTGTGACAGACGTGAACGAAAAGGGGTTGTGAGTGCTTGAAGAATAATGCCGCCCTGTGACCTCCGATGGAGATGTGGAACTGTGGAGAGTAGTTATGAGTACACAAAGTAATTTGGTGCCCGTGGTCACGCTGATGCGCCGTCACTTCAATGTGGGAGTTTCACGGGAATAACAGGCTAGAGGAGGTATTTTGGGTACCTTCTGTCTGAAAGCCCATCCTTTAGGGAACTGTTACCCCGAGTGAAAGCCCTACCTAGACTCGGATTGTGGCCAGAATTCTAACTCGTGCACTTGGGGACCCCGGGGCTTCCAAAGCACGTGGTTCAACTATACCATCGACAGTGTGTGCGGACAATCGTGTACATTCTGGGACGTGGAGGGTACTTGCTATGAAGCAGCCTTACTTCGGACCACATTGTGCAAGCTGTGTGGCTCATTCCCATGTAAAGTGAGGGTAGGAGCATATTTTCATTTTTTCCAACATAAGCCAAGGGACTAAGAGGGGTGCGTGTGTGTGTGTGTGTGTGTGTGTGTGTGTGTGTGTGTGTGTGTGTGTGTGTGTGTGTGTGTGTGTGTGTGTGTGTGTGTGTGTGTGTGTGTGTGTGTGTCTGTGTGTGTGTGGGTGTGTGAGTGAGTGAGTGAGTGAGTGTGCTAATATCAAAGTTGTTTGCCTTGTCTTGGCTAACTCATTCTTTTGAAGACAGACAACCCTGGTATATTTATGTATGTATAATATGTACTTGAAAGTACTAAACATAATTTTAATAATGGGGTATGAGAGACCTCGTCAAATAAAACGTTTATGGATGTTTGTTTGAATGACAACCATTCTAGTTTAGATCTCAAAGGGAAATAGATTGTTCCTCCACTGGGCGTCACGAGGCAACATTCACGAATGGCTTTGTTGTTAATTGTTAACCATCACTAATAATTATAAATTATTTTCGAGTTTAAAGCATAAAAGCACGCGGTTCATCTCTTGATAGCAAGGTATATGAATGAACAGCGATATACGTAAATGGACAAATGCATCAATTATATGATCATATCAATCTGGTGTCAAATACCACTAATCACACTCTCAAGAACGGCTGTAAGATTTTATAGGAAATTTAAGGACCGGTATCCGAGTACGGCCTTTTTCTTTTTCACTCAGCCTTTTGTATCTCTAGGTAAGTGTCCCTCTTAGGTGAAAACCTTACCCACACCGAAGGGCAGGAATCCCTCCTTGGCCATAGAGAATTTGCCGTTCTCATCCAGCCAGCGCTCCGGCTTGAACTCCTTGGGCCGATCCCAGTAGCGACTGTCATAGTGCACAGACGTGACGGTAGTGTTCACGACTGTTCCCTGCAAAGACACGTGTGTTTATTTCATTCGCCAGTTCTAGAAATAGTGTTATGCTTTTCATTAGTAAAAGTCACTGGAGTACTCATATTATGAGAGTAACGCACCTGTGGAATGGTGTAGCCCCCTAGTTGCGTGTCATTGTTGGCCACGTGCTGCAATCCGAAGTTTACCAGTGCACAAGCTCTCATCGTTTCGTTGATCACGGCCTCCATGTACGGCATTCTGAGACAGACGCAATGAAAAGGCAAGCAAAGATATGAAACACCTGTTTATAATTACGTGGTGGTGAAACACCTGTTTATGCTTACAAGGTGGCACCTAAGCAGGTATTGACAAATGAACAAGACAGGAAAGAAATTCACCTACCTGGACTTTTCCGCCAAGGTGGGCAGAGCTCCACTGGGAAGCACTTCGTCAATCTCAGCATGCAACTTGCGTTGAACCTGTGGGTGTGCCGCCAGGTAGCAACACAGCCACGTGAAGGTGTTGACGGTGGTCTCACTTCCCGCGAAGAACATGTCGAACAATATAAATACCAACTCCCACTCTGAAACAGACATGAAAGTGACCTTATTGGGAGTTTTCAGGAATGGAGAAAATTTGTATGAATTAGAAGAAATGTCATCCAAATGTGGACATGACCCTAAGTGGTCATAAATCTCGATGAGCGTAATAATGTATAGCTCAATAAAAGACTAAACTGATAGAGGAATCCCTTAGACCACACAGTAATTGACGAGGGAGCTATGGACTTACCGCTGAAAGTTGTCTCTGGGTCATCTTTCTTGGCCTCAATCTCCACCAGGTAGCTATCAATGAGGTCCCGCGGGTTGTCTGAATCCAAAGTGGTCTTGTGCTCCTCGATCTCTTCCTGACCAAACAAAGGAAAAAATAAATCACGCCCTTCATAGCATAACTCCTCTGATCAAATTCTATCTCCACTTCAAAACTTGACAATGTCGCACTTGTCAAACTTAACTGTTGGTAACAAAGAAAGAAATAATCTAAAAGTGTCATCTACGTTATCAACCAGAAGAGCTAATGGAGGATAAAAATAGATCAAATGTATACCTGCAGAAAGCTCACCTTAAAGTATTGGATAAACTTCTCCTTCACATAAATTATTCCATGATACTTTATGAGGCGTTTAAAGAGGAAATCCGGCATGATATTTTCCAGCCACGGCAAGAAGTCTTTGATGGCCATTCGATTCGAAAGTAACACGAATTCTTCCATAAGCTTTATGAACTCTTGTAACTTCTTGTCTTCCGCATCGAATTGTCTGCCTGTGGGGATAAGAAACCACTTTTACTAATAAATAGATGAAATGGACAAGACTGGAATTGTGATGCAGAAAAGTAAACTCTTGCCTAGGTTCACTCGCCACGCACTTGCCACCATGTGCCAGATCACGTTGAGCACAGACACGTGAAGCTGATGGGGAATCATAACAGGTGTTCCAACAACCTCAGCGAGAGTCTTGCGCAGCTTGAGGGCTTGGTGCTGCACCGCCCCCACCAGGGAGGACTTGCCCATGCCAAGGTCACGCAGCTGTCGCATCGTAAATCTCCGGTTGTTGTGCCAAAAAAGACCATTACTTGATGCGATTCCTGTTTAAGAACACAATTAATTAATAATTCAGTTACCTGTGCTGTAACTTCATACAATTTTACATCTCGACACTTTTCACGTCTCTCCTTCGTGACGTGTATGTGGTGAATATTACGAAAGGCACTCAAGGTTCAAGCAGCGTGCTGGCTGCTGGCCTGGTCAAGTGGTCTCACCGTGAGTAGTTTCCTCAAAGATCCTGAAGGTCTCCCAGTTTGGTCTGTCGGAAAGCTCGAATCTGGAGTAAGCTTCCCTCACCAGTTTGTAGTCCTTCAGAAATACCATCAACTGAGTCCCCATCCTCCACCTGCGTCAGGAAGACTATGTTACTCAACATGCTTCTAAAGAGAGGGCGTTTGTTGTACATACGTAGTGTACTGTGTAATATTACATCACATTATGACCATAATTATCAAATTGACACACACACACACACATACACACACACACACACACACACACACACACACACACACACACACACACACACACACGAGAGAGAGAGAGAGAGAGAGAGAGAGAGAGAGAGAGAGAGAGAGAGAGAGAGAGAGAGAGAGAGAGAGAGAGAGAGAGAGAGAGAGAGAGAGAGAGAGAGAGAGAGAGAGAGAGAGAGGCAGAGATAAGTGTGGAAGGCGATAAAATGATGTTTAGGTGGTAGGATTATGGATGAGAGAGAGAGAGAGAGAGAGAGAGAGAGAGAGAGAGAGGAGGCAGAGATAAGTGTGGAAGGCGATAAAATTATGTTTAGGTGGTAGGATTATGGATGCAGAGAGGTGGTAGCTGTCCACGCTGTCACTCACAGGAAGATGTCTCCATACTGCTGGTGGAGGTCAATCACCTGCTCCTCAAAGTTCTTGTTAGTCCAGGGGATGTAACCCACCAGGGGAAGCCCCCACCTGCCTGAGGGACAACACCACCAAGCAGCGCCATTACCAACCACAAAGCCAGGCGCGGTTCAAGGTCAGAATTATCATCACGATATTGAGTTGTACAATTTGATTCCTGCTGTCACTGTAGTGCACATTCTGCACAAAGTGTGAACTCTCCGAGCATCAAGTGTTTCACTACACCAAGTTGTGTGAGGTCAGGTCCAGAGGTACGCACCTGGAGGCAGTCCTGGAGGCTTACTGAAGGTCTTCCACAGCAGGAACACCAGCACAGCGAACAGAAACACCTCCACCAACATCTCAGCGGCTTGCCACCGATGCCTGTCTTGTACTCTGAAATGAAAAGGAGGCTAGGACTTCACTATCAAGGACACTGCTTTCAGCCCTAACATTTTGTACTTGTACACTTTTGATATTGTGAATAAAGCTTCTTTTTTTCATTTTAGTGTATATTTCATACCTGTAACTGGGACGTTCCCCCGTTGGCCCTCCTCAAGCACAGCCCAGTCAAGTGTTTGCTCACAAGGACACGAAAACAGAGAGTGAGGGAGGTTCTGTATGATGGTCATTATATGGGTGGATAGGTACTCAGATACCAGATGCTGCGTCTGCTGCGTTCATCATGGCTTTTTGTTCACAAAATCACTTCATATTTCATAATTTGTTTGAATTTTTCCATAGTAATGATAATGTTGTCTGTGCACAATAGCTCCAAAGACTCTTCCAAGAGAAAACACTTTGTATTATGACACAAGAGACGATAAGATTTGACACGTTTAGTGATAAGTTGGCAACAGTTGGCAGCTACACACAGGAAATAGATAAATAAATTCATAAAATAATAATTCATTACAAAGCACAATCTGAGTTTCAATAAAATCAACAACATAATATACACTGTTAATTAGAAAAAAAAAGTTCCTTACATGACAAGTACACAATATGTCAAACCCTGGCTAGTATGTAGAGAGAGAGAGAGAGAGAGAGAGAGAGAGAGAGATGCGTGGAGCAACACGATCTCACTAGTAACGATGACTTGGCGTGTGAAGAATGATGAAAATTTTTGTCGGTATCGGCCACAAGGCCACAAGCAGAGGGAAGGGAGTGACGCGACAATCGAAAAGAGGAGAGAGTGGCACAACAAGCAGTGAGAAGGCTGTTAAGTTTACTAGTATTAAAAGAGGTGAGTATTTCTTGAACACACACACACACACACACACACACACACACACACACACACACACACACACACACACACACACAAAATCGTTTCCACCTATCATTCCCAACCATAGATTTATCAAAATGCCAATGATTAAGAACAGCAAACTATGCACAGCTCAATTGAGAAGACAGAGTCCCATCACTGAAGTTGCTTTGTCAGTGAGGATGTCAGTGTCTCATTTGAATCACACAACTATATCGCTATAGTGGGCGTAAAGACAAGTGGTATTGTGGTATTGATTGTACAAGTTTAAGCCAGGAACAAATAACAACACTCATTAAATATTCTGTAACAAAAGCTGGTGTAAAGCAATGCCATTCTTTGATGTTTTTTCTTCTTACTTGCTATCAAACGTCAGACCATTATGCCTGTGGCTCTAGAGTTCATTCCAAGCTTGTAAGGGTTCAACGATATTGTTATTCACGGTCCTGTAACATGCATGTACTTAAATTCATATGAAAAGGCGAACTCGTGGTGGTCGTGCGCCATGTCTGACTTTGTCTCTGACGCCATAAAGTATAAAAGTATTAACAAAATGGTCTCACTCACAGCAGCAGCCTGACAGCTTGTGAACATGTTTGGATTCGCAGCGTTTGTAGTTCGAAGCGGTCATGAACCCACTCTGCTGAATGAGGCTCGATCTTCTGCTTGTGTTTGTACGTGTTTGCCCATCAAAAGTCCATCTCTGCAGTCTGTAATAAAAAATAATAATAAAAAACAAGTAAATAGATAGATGAATAAGTAATACAGATAATGAGACAAAGCTAGTCATGTGTACTGCTATGTGTGTTTCTCTCCCACCACACCCCCTCCTAGTGGCTCTCAGCTGGGCATGCGCTCTACAAAAGAAACAATATGCGTAAATAAGAAAAGTTGTGTGAAACCGTCAGGGACACACGTGACAGTCAGGGACGTACACGTACTCAGTCTTCACCCCTCCCCCTCACCGCCACCCAACGGCACATGGTTGGCTGTGCAAGCCCTTCGTGTGCGTACGTAATTCACCACCACGGTCGTCTGCTGGTCACCCAGCCAGCCTTTCCCATTACGGAGTGAGCTCAGAGTTCATAGACCGATCTTCGGGTAGGACTGAGACCACAACACACACCGGGAAAGTGAGGCCACAACCCCTGAGTTACATCCCGTACCTATTTACTGCTAGGTGAACAGAGGCTACACATTAAGAGACTTGCCCATTTGTCTCGCCGCTTCCCGGGACTCGAACCCGGGCCCTCTCGATTGTGAGTCGAGCGTGCTAACCACACGCGGTGTGTGTGTGTGTGTATTTGTCTGTGTGTATGTGTGAAGGAGGGGACCATCATGACTAGCATATATATATATATATATATATATATATATATATATATATATATATATATATATATATATATATATATATATATATATATATATATATATATATATATATATATATATATATATATAACATTTATACATGCACTCCTCTCAGCATCATTCTCTCCTTTGCCAGCGTTCACGAAGAGATAATCCTAATTCGTCTAGTCTGCCATATAATTTATCAGAGAAAACTGATTTTGCCGTGCTTTCACATTGCCGTGCAGGGAGATGTCACCTATTCTCACAACATTATCTCACGTACTACATACATGTTGGGAACACTGCCTGATGTTCATCCATGTGCATAGTCCGTACAACGATCAAGCAAAGTAATGGCTTTATATCATCAGCGCATTGCAACATCAAACACGGCACGGCTCTTGTCGCAGATCGGTCTGCAGAAAGTTTACGAAGTGGGTAAGTACTGGGTGGACTTTGCAGGCTAAGGCCGAGTGTGAATTCTGGGCTGAAAACGTAGGTGTTCTG
>NC_059291.1:7344186-7519186 GCF_017591435.1 Portunus trituberculatus
ACTTCACTTTTATTTGCTTCGTTACGTTATTCTTTTTGTTTTCACTTTTTTTTTCTTTTTCTTCTTCGTACAGATATAAGTATATCATAGTTTGCCTCCATTTTTCCTTTTATTGAGACATTTAGCTGTTTTTTTTTTTTTTCCAATTTTGTTCGTCAGCTTCCCATTTCTCTTACGACACATCTTTTTCTGTGATTAATACGTTGTTTAAATCATAGTTTGCCTTCTTTTTTTCCCTTTTTATTTAAGACAGTTCTTTTTTTTTCTATTTTGCTTGTTAGGTTCCCATTTCTCTTCCGACACATCTTTTTTCAGTGATTCATACTTTGTTTAATTAATTTCCTTTCACGTGATGTCCTTTCTTTTTCTTTTGCTTCACTTTATCTTTTTTCCTGTTCAGCCGCCGCGGAGGACAATGGGTTAGCGGGCCACCATCCTCGTCACGCCCAACCCCCGACCCTCCCTCGCCACCCTCACGTCTCCCTCACCACCCCTTGTTATCCTTCGTTCATCCATGCCGTATCTTAACCCAAGGATATTTTTCACCTTCGTGTTATTAGTATTATTATCTGTAACGAAAAGGTAATATAAAGTGAATTGTCTTGTCTATTCGTTTTTTTTTTTCTTTCTTTTTTTTTTCTTTCGGTACTCCCTCTCCTTGTTATTCCCGCCGTATCTTAGTCCAAGGATATTTTTCACCTTCATGTTATTAGTATTGTCTGTTACGATTAGGTAGTATAGAGTGAATTAACTTTTTTTTTATTTATTTCTCTCTTACTTTTTTTTCTTTCGACACCACCACCACTACCCACTCTGTTATTTTTCCTCCATGGAGCCGACTCTTAAATCCAAGGGTATTATTTCAGCTATAGTGTTGCAAGAGCGCTGAGCGGACGCCAATGCAAAGAAATAACATTGGTGTACATTATATTGTCTTCGTTTCTTCCCCTTCTGTCTCTTTTTTTAACCCCTTTAGTACCATGACGCGTTTTCATATTCATTCTGCTTACAATTCGACGATCTTATGCAGTTTCAGAAACTTATGTGGGGATTAGAAAAGTGAAGACTCCGGCCATTAGTCTTCTGACCTTCATCATGTAAATAAAATCGTCTAATCGTACACAAAACTCATGGTGAAAAAATAGCGTCTCAGTCCTGAAGGAGCCAACATAGTTGCAAGAGAGACCACACTTCGATTTCAATGAGCAAACGATTTCACAAGTGAGCTTGTATGTGAGTCTTGCCTCCAGCCTTACTTCACCTCACTGCACTCTCTTTTGCTTCCTTGCTTAACCTCCTTTACAGCGTTCTTTTACCCTATCCCAGTGCCCCATCCCAACCCATCCCGCCTACCAGCCGCACCCATGGTAACGCATGATTCCCTACAGTGACACTATAAGTATGCCGACCTTAAGAAACTTTTTACCTTGACCTTACTAGCGTGGTTCCGAGTGGCGGGGCTTCAATCTATACAACCTTTACCTTCAACACCTCCATCAAGCCACGCTGTTCGTCACGAGTTCTGAGAATGTGGTAGTGTTCTGTGGCTTCGACTCAAACTTGTATTTTCACACTTCTGCGCTTCACCTTCACTATTTCAAAAGGCTTCATTTAAATTTATACGAGTTCATTAGGGTCTTTTTACAGTTCTAGAGGCAGAGTGACAAGATTTTTATATCATTATTTGTAGAAACACCCTTGAAAACCCTGCTAATCATCTATGTGGCGTTGGAAAATGGTCGTGGTGAGAGAGCAAAGCATTTCTGAATAGTCTTACTCATGCCCCGCCTTTGCTTCTTTCCCTCACTCTCCTTCTCACTCTATAAACCTCTGATTTAACTCTTTTATCACTGGACAGTCACTTTCATCACCAAAAACTTTTAAGTATTTTCTTCTCAACTTACTAAAAAATTCAAGTCTACTCAATTTACTAAATAAAAACTCTAGTAAAAAAAAAGTTGTAATGGATTGATTTTTTTTTTCTTTTGCCTAATAAACTCCACGAAAACAATCTGTACAGCGCTCAGGTAGTTAATGGAAGATGGGCAATAGTAGTAAGAGTTAGTAATGGTGATAAGAGTTGTGATAAATGGTCTCGCTAGAACAGAAATGAGAAAAAAGACAGTGAATTTGTTCCTAGTCAAACACAGCTAGGAACACAAATGCTCCGGTAGTTAAAAGAAGAAAGGCAGTAGAAATAAGAGTTGATAAGGACGATAAGAGTTGAAGTGGCAATAGTAATATGAGTTAATAATGACGATAAGTGTAGAAATGTCTCGCTAGAACAGAGGTGAGGAAAAAGACATTGGATTTGCTCCTAGTCAAACACGGGACACAAGGCTCGCATACGTCACTGACAGAATAAATGGATAATATATATACTGTGGTTCGTGCTCTGGTCTCATTTACAGCCTTGCGTGGAGAGAGGAAGGTGTGGGCCGGTGTGTCTATCGATCTTCTTATTCTCTTCATTCCTTTTACTTATTTCTTTCCTTCTCCTCTCTTTTTCCATGCGTATAACTCAGAAGCACTTTACTCTCTCTCTCTCTCTCTCTCTCTCTCTCTCTCTCTCTCTCTCTCTCTCTCTCTCTCTCTCTCTCTCTCTCTCTTTTTCTTTTCCGTATTCCTTTTACGTGTACATTTATTTCCATTTTCTTCTTCCTGTTCACATCCGTTTTTTTCTTTCCACGCAAATCTTCCCTACTTTCCTTTCTATTCCATATTTTCTCTTTGTTCCTTGTTCTCATCCTATTCTTCCCAAACAACAAAGACTTCCCTCCCTCTCTTTTCTTTTCATTTCCTCACCTTCTTTTATCCCTAACTTTTATCCTTCTCTACTGAAATAACAAACACATCTCTTCTCACACCAGCCTTTCTTTTTTTTCCATTTTCATTTCTTATTTTCCTTTAGCTTTTAATTTTCCGTGTGAATGACGAACGAAGGACCAGGAATGATAACTACTGGTCCTTTTGTTTGTAAGGTAATTGGGATTGATTAGAAGGACACGTGGGTGGGTGGTGGGAGACGGGGAGGTTAAATACAAGGTGAGACAGTGAGAAAGTGGATAGGTACTATTATTGATCGTATAAGGCACAGGTATATATGGATTCCAAGAGCACCATTACGCAACGAACACACACACACGTATACGCAAATAACATTCCATTTGTGTGTGTGTGTGTGTGTGTGTGTGTGTAAAGACAGAGAGGAAAAGAGAAGGACTAAATGGTAACACACACACACACACACACACACACACACACACACACACATATACGCAGATAGCATTCCATTGTGTGTGTGTGTGTGTGTGTGTGTGTGTGTGTGTGTGTGTGTGTGTGTGTGTGTGTGTGTGTGTGTGTGTGTGTAAAGAAAGAGAGGAAGGGGGAAGGGCTAAATGGCATATTTCATTATTCATTGTTCTCCGGAAAGAAACGAAAAAAAGGGATGATGGTGATGATGATAACAATGATGATGATGACAGTTGTTGTGATAGTGGTTGTGAATGGTGGTTGTGATTGTAGTGCTGGTGATGACGGCGACTGTTAGTGACTCATGGATGATGGGGTGTGAATGGTGATGATGGTGGTGGATGATGATATTGGAGGTGATGGTAGTGATGGTGGTGGTGGTGGTGATGGTGGTAGTGGAGTGTTGCTAGGGCGCATTATGCTCATGAATATCACATCCAGTCTCGAAGGTTGATCGATTAACGAATGACGTCACAAAAGACAGGATCACTTCATAAGCCACCAAAGATCTCTCTCTCTCTCTCTCTCTCTCTCTCTCTCTCTCTCTCTCTCTCTCTCTGCGGGTGGTACCGGTAGTAAACCCCCCAAAAGAAATCACTATATTTAGCACATATGCCTTAAGCCTCCGCTCATGTAGGGACCTCGCCGCACCTTGACTCAGGCTGGTGTTTTCTGCCTTACGTTCTCTACAATCTAAGGACGTAGGTGTATTTTGACGATTTCAGAAGGTTTAACTCATCTCTGAATTTGATCTAAATTTCAATATTATCTTATAAACGTCAGATGCTAAAATTTTAAGGCATTTGATGTATTTTGGCTTTGCAAGACTAACTCACGTCCTTCTCTGAACATTCTTGTATATTATTTTGAAAGGCACAGGAAATCAAGTCTATTCTAGCATTTCCTCGCTATTTTTCCAACTGTGACGGTGAACTATGACTAATGTTACTTGCCAAACATGCCAACATAAATAACTCGGCGATTTTAGATGTACTAACTCCAAGCGAACTTCTACTTTTGTGCCACACTAACATATCAACAAAAACTTAAACATTACAGTCGAGGAGCGGAAAGAAGCGTCTCAGAATACGGTCCTTATAGATTACACTGCATGCGTTATGATGCGTGTAACTGCCTTGCTGAGTTCTGAGTTGGTGTTTACTTTCATTAACATAGCAGACCGGTATGCACGACGACACACACACACACACACACACACACACACACACACACACACACACACACACAGTCATTATCTCACCAGTACCAAAATCGTCCATCTTACAACCTCGTCCACTTCCTCTTCTTCGTCCACCTCGTCCACGTAGAGTCCCAGCGGTGGCCTTCCTTGTGTCTCTATGCCCAACTCTCTTCTCCATCCTCTCTAACCCTTGCTGGCCTGATGGATGTTCATGAGTTCGTGTGCTGCTGTGGCTGTCCATTAACATTTGCTCTGTGGGAAATTATAAGAATTCAAATTTTCCAGACCACAGTGGAAAATAATGGATAAAAGGTTTGCATGGTTAGAAAAAAACAAAGACAGGATGTGAAGTGAATTGTGTCCTTGCCTACAGAATTATAAGTATAAATGTCTAAACTTATGGTAAAATAAGGAGAAATTTGTCTACCAGAGGGGAAAAAAAAAGTTTGCCTACACAGGAAGTCAATTCTCACTTCCATTGTCTACATGATTATCTGTGACTGGTACAAAAATTGATATCTAAGAAATATGCAAAATGAAAATGAAAAAATGTCTAGCAGTAAAGGAATCAAAACTCATCATTAATCCCTTCAGTACTGGGACGCATTTTTACCTTGAGTTTGGGTATGATTACGCGATTTCATTCACATCATGAAGGGTTTATGGAGGTCAGCAGATTAATGCCCAGAGTCTTCACTATTTAAATCCCCCACCTAAGTTTTGAAGCTGTATAAAATCACTAAATAGTGACCAGAATGAATATGAAAACGCGTCATCAAAAAGAATCAGAGACATTTCTCACACCAACAAAAGAGCGTGAGTCAATCAAGGGAGTCGTCAGCAGAAACAAAACCCCACTCGTGTCCGTCCTTGCTGGCGTCACACCCCACCTCGCACGTCACACCCCGCCCCGTCACTCCCCTCCCCGCCCGTCACGCCGCCATCGATACACACAATGCCCACAAAAGCCTCCGGCCATAAACAATAAGTGTAAATCTTTATTGTGATTGATTTGGCAGGAAATTATCGGCAGGACTTGGGTCTCAAATCTGGCTGGACACTCGCCATCAGTTTGCCAGCCGCGGTATTAAAGCTGAGGGCAGTTTTCACCAATACTGATAAAATATACGGGAAAAATATATATACCAAGTGTGTGAAGGACTAAATTCCATTGATTTCTACACTGTGTGGTTTTCACATATAGGAAAAATAATATGCCCTAGAGTTATCAAGTTTTCATCCTGTTCTTCCTACACTATACATTCATTAACCTCTTGAGTGCAATGACACGTTTTCATATTAATTTTGCTTACGTTTTTTGTGAGTTTATACAACTTCAGAAAAATGTATGGGTATCAAAATAGTAAAGATTCTGGCCATTAATCTCCTGACCTCCATAGACCATTCCTAATGTATATAAAATCATCTAATCACACCCAAAACTCAAGATAAAAATGATTCCTAGTACTAAAAAGGTAAACTTCCTACGCTACAATAAAATTCTTTGCCGCCGTGCTCCTCAAAGTGACACCCAACAAAATCTCACTTCCCCTCTTAGAAAATATTAAGTTAAGTTTTTTTCTTCTAGTCATTCTAATGTTCTGAGCCACATCAGCAATTAAAGGCAGCGTCTCTCCCTTAGTGTCAGCATCATCTAGATTTATCTAAATTTATATGAGACTTTTAGGGTATTTTTTACAATTCTAGAGGCAGAGTGGCATGACTTTTGCATTATTAACACTAGAAACACTCTTGAAAACCAAGCTAATCATCTCTGTGGCCTTGGAAAATAGTCATGGTGAGAGAGCAAAGCGTTTCTGAATATTGATCTTAAGTCTAGCCAGCCAGTTTTCCTCGTATTCTTACTTCCTTCATTAACATTATGCGCATCGACAAGTTCCTTCCTATATAGTGCCGTCTCCATCTGAAGTGATGCCATCAGTCTCACTTCCCCTGCTTATCAATCTTTCCTCGAACTTTTTCCAAGACCGATTTCTCCATCGTATGGCGACATCATCACTCACGCACCCTCTGTTATCAAGCCATAGAGTTCATTTTTTGTTAATTTTTTTCCCTCATTTTTTTAGTTTACCAAAAATTTATTAACTTTCTGGAAAATAGTAAGATCATACGCTGCTGTCAGTCCCTAAGTGCCATCATCACTCACTCCGCCTCTTATCCCGCAGGTGGGCAAGGGTTTGGACGCCAACCAGTATGCGACCAAGAAGACTGTGGCGCAGGGCATGCTGGACGTGGCCCTGCTCACTGCCAACGCCTCGCAGCTCAAGTACGTGCTGACCATCGGCGAGGCACACGAGTTCTACCACATCATGCTGGGCTCATCATCACCTCCCTCGTGCTGCAGGTGAGGGCTGCGTGTCACTGGTACTGGTGCTGTTACTCATAGCGCATGTGTCGTGGTGGTATCGCGTACTTACATATTCTCAAACACTTCTGTGCTTCACCTCCACTATTTCAAAAGGCATTATTTGAATTTACACGAGTTTTTTATTAAGGTGTTTTTACTTTTCTAGAGGCAGAGTGGCAAGATCCCTGCATTATTAACTGGAGAAACACTCTTGAAAGCGCCGCTAATCATCTCTGTGGCCTTAGCAAATAGTCGTGGTGAGAGAGCAGAGAGTTTCAGAATACGGACCTTGTTAGACTGTTATTAATGTCACTTTTTTCCTTTATATTTTTTTTGTTCTCTCTATTCCCCGTGGCTCTATAATACGTGTGTGTGTGTGTGTGTGTGTGTGTGTGTGTGTGTGTGTGTGTGTGTGTGGACAAAATGACACGTGCTGTGAGAGGGGGAGAAGATGGATGGTAACGCATGATAAATGATGGAGATAGAGATGAAGGGACAATAAAATCGATGCCTATGCCTACGAGAGAGAGAGAGAGAGAGAGAGAGAGAGAGAGAGAGTAAAAGAGAAAGGATGCCTCAGAACCCCATATGCTCACCAAACAGCTGCTTGTCGGAATACTCTCGCTCTCCCTGTCTTTCCTGCGGGACTGTCGCCTGCACCTGAAGGACTACCACACCTCTGCCAACGTGCTCAGCCACATCAACCTGGTCTCCGTCTTCGTCATCGCCTCCCTCAACGTGATCATCAACGGCTTTGGAGTGATGCCTAACACTTCCCAGATTATTCGCTCCGTGATTGTGTGACGCGCTCTCGAGAAACTCAACCCACTTCAGACCTACTCCTTGTTCGTCTTTACTTAATAATGCCCTTAGGTTTAACTCCTTTAGTACTGGAACACATTTTTAACATGAGTTTTGGGTGTGATTAGACGATTTTATTTACATTAGGAAAGGTCTATGGAGGTCGGAAGATTAATGGTCAGTCTTCACTATTTTAATTTCCCCCCGAAGCTGTATAAAATCAGCAACTAGTAACCACTTTTTGAATATGGAAACGCGTCATGGTACTGAAGGGGTTAAGCAAAAGAATATTCCTTTTTGTAGTCGCCCTGGCTTATTCAATTACTGTACATTCCCCCTAAGAACATATTATGAATTGTGAAGAAAAACTCAACTCGAGCCAGCTTACTTCTCATTCTGATCCAAATCCACCCTTACTTATTAATTGGTTTTAAGTTGAAGTCAAGAACATTTCCTTCACGTGATGAGGTATGAAGTGTTTCAACAAGGTTCACTCGAGGGTCTGTTTTAGCAGGCTCATTAGAGACATGATATTAGTGTTTTATTTTATTTCTATTTTTTTTTTTTTTTTTCATTTTCAAACTACTTAATGTGAATGTGTGTGTGTTTTTTTTTTCAAACTACTTAATGTGTGCGTGTGTGTGTGTGTGTGTGTGTGTGTGTGTGTGTGTGTGTATGTGTGTATGTGTGTGTGGGCGCCGTGCATCACCGGTCTGCAGTGTTAATGTACGTATGTAAACACAACCTCAGAACTCAGCAAGGCAGTCACATACATCATGACGCAGTGTATTCTCTAAGGACAGTATTCTGGAACACTTCTTTCTGCTCCTCGACTGTAATATTTAAAAGGCTCTGGTTGAAGTGACGCGGGTTTTGAAGAATGTTTTGACGGTACAGGTTAACAAGATTTCTATATCACTAACAGGAGAAACACTCTTGAAAACCATTTAATCATCCGTGTGGCCTTGTGGAAGTGTATGGTGAGAGAGCCAAGCGTTTCAGAATACTGGTGTGAGTATAGCATAATAAGGCGGTGACAGCACCCCGCCAGCCCTCGCACGCCCGCCGCTGCAGGGGCTGGAGGGAGCGATCAAAACGATGGCTGCCGCGTCCTACTGACACTCTTGTCTGTCGTAGGGGCTGGCCGCCATCCTGATGGGACCCCTGATGATGCTTAATATAAGAAAAGAGAAGCACCAAAAACCAGCCCAGATGATCAATCATGTGGTCTTGACGCTCAGCATGCTCACAATGGCCATTGATGCCATTAAGATGGGCTTCGACAATGGCATGGTAGTGAGAAAAAACTCCACCACCCTCATCCCGTAAAGTAAGGACTCACTGTGACTTTGCAATCCTCTAAAGTATTATTGGGAGTTTACTAGATGTGGCCCTGCACATGTTCCATTATGAACACCAATGCACAGTAATACAGTTGGCATTATGTAAACATTAAATCTTTTTTTTTCAAAATGACTGCCAGACCCATACATTATGAGGATCCTGCTCAATGTGCACTGTGTACGCTAGATTAACAAGATTGAGGAGTGACAAAACATGTTCACCTGAAGGCCAGCCAGCCAGCCAGCCAGGAGCGTGGCGGCGTCTGCTGGTTGTCTGGCAAATCAATTCTTTGGAGTTACCACAAGATTCTCATTTGACATGGCATTATCAGCCCTGGAATAATGCACCAATGGGTTCACGTAGTACAGTAGTGGAGGAAGCTCAGTGTGATACTGTAGATAGCAGCACAGTATTAGCCATGTGTGGAAAGACTGTTGTTCATTATCTACTCATAGCCAGTAGTAGCAAAGTAATTGGTAGATTGACGTGTAGAGTAACATTGGCACTCTCATTTTAGGTGGTTGTGGGCGTTCTCTTCATGATAATCGGGATGATGAACATTAATGACCCAGATCAGCAAACAGCTGCCAACATACTCAACAATGTCATCGTTGTCTTCGTCTTCATCATCTCGGTGCTGAATGTGATTCTTTCCTCTTTCGGCATAGAGAATATGAATCTCAACCCCCCGGGAGTCCCCATCAAGCTAAACAATACGAAAATCAAATAAGACTGGACATTCTCTCACCTTCTCACCGCGACAAATGTACAGTACCATAGACGTACTATAATCACAGTGTGTGTGTGTGTGTGTGTGTGTATAAACAGACTCTCTCTCTCTCTCTCTCTCTCTCTCTCTCTCTCTCTCTCTCTCTCTCTCTCTCTCTCTCTCTCTCACTTGTACCTGACAAGAGCTCCCCATGGCCCACCACACCCACCTCGTGCCATGGCCTTGTGATCTTCCTGTGCCTGGCCATCGCGGTGGTCACTCACTCCCCTTTTCTCACGACAACCTGTAGGAGAAATTTGAGGCTTTAGAACTGTTGTCTCAGTTCATGTAGCATAGAAATGTGAGTGTGTGTGTGTGGGTGTGCGTGTTTTACTTTTTCTTTTTTTTTTTTTTTTTTTGAGCACTGAGTTACAATGACATGATTGATCATCAGTGAGACAATGAACATGTTTTATGTATTGCTGCTGCTAATAGTCATGAAATATTTCATAAGTGTGGTTAAAGGCACTCGAATTTCTCAAGGATTACGTTAGTCCTCCTAGAAGTGCTTGTGAACGGTAGGAATTTCTACTTTCGGTATGGAAACAAGATTGATATACTAATGATGAAATATTTCATATCTGGAGCTTAACTAGATGAATATTTTGAAAGCTATTGAGAATTCTTTTAGAAGCGCTGTAATTTCTACTTGTGTGTATAGAAACAGGATCAAGGATATGTGACTCTTCCTACTGATGAGCCTGTCACGTACTCGTAGTGTGTGTGTGTGTGTGTGTGTGTGTGTGTGTGTGTGTGTGTGTGTGGGTGGGTGGGTGTGTTTGTGTGTGTGTCTTGCAGGTTACAACTGGTGCCTTTCTTTACATTTCCTTGTTCTTACATTTCTTTACTATGTACAATACGTAGGGTTTCATCAGGTCATATCTAGATCCATTGATATTCATAGAAATTAAACTCACTTAGTTTCTTGAATTCATTGTGGAATTTGAATTGCGTGACAATCATGATGTAAAAATGTGTGTGGTGTTCTTATTTCTTGGTGGTGTTCCTTTCTCGGGTGTTGGGCTGGCTGGGGGTGTCAGTGTCAGGCTCAAGGCAACAACACAAGCTCCACAACACACAAGGGATCGCAACTTTTTTAGTCCACAATATTGCAACGGATTTTTCTCTTATTTTCATTCCCTTTTCCCCAAGACTTGTTGGTGTTTGCCTGTCTGACTCTCACACTTTTGTTTCGATGCTATAACTTGGAGCTTGGAGTCTTTTTCGATCCTTATTACTTGTTTCCTTCAAAAATGTAGGTAATGAGCGTCCACGACTGATAGTGATCGCCAAAGGGTGTAAATAAGTCTATAGGTGTAAAGGATGCCAGTTTTTGGTGCCTGACTAACCTCCCTCAGTAGCCCTGCGCTAGACAGTAGAGGAAAGTAGTACATAAACATTCGTCATTCAAAAATAGAAATGCTTGATATACTGGCTTGCAATCTACTCACTTTATCATCCACTACATTACAATTGTTAGTCTCCTTCTTTTATAATGCATTAGGTAACAACTACATCTACATCGTTATCCAACTGGTACTGTACACTGTTTACCACTGTCATGATTTTTGTGAAGAATTTTTTCCTTTCTTTCTTTTCCTGAATCTTTTCACAAAGGAAAGCTTGATAGACGCTGAGAAGACTCCAGGATTCCACAGTCTTGCCCACACCACTCCAGATTTGCCACTTTTCTCTCCTAAGTTAGACCAATTAATCTTTCAGTGGCTATTTTAACCTTCTTTAACTATAAGATGTACTGTGATACACTTGACTTCAAGTACAACACTAAATGTTGATACAATCACAAGTTTGTATTTAGCAATAACTCTGTTCCAAAACATATGAATAAAAAAATGAAGAGCAGATTCCCTCAAACACTTTCTGTAAATTGTTCAGAAATAAAGAGAGAGAACTTGATATCCATGAGTATTTCTTTCCTGTATTAATTTAAGATACCAGCACAACAAAAGAAAAAGAAATCTTATAACATGTCTCCTTTAAAACTGACATCAACTATGTTCCTTACATTAATTCATTCAAATGTATCATGATAAAAGTTTAGCGTCAGTGAGTAACATTATCTTATCTATACTCCCTTCGATAAGATGAGCAAGAAGATATTCTTCAAGTAGAGTCAGGAAATGCAAGTCTCGTGACGGTTCAAGACAAGTTAAAGTTCATGGTGGCTCGTAATGGGGTAACGGGGTAGGAAGATCATCGTTTCTAGTTCAGGATTGTCTTCAACACTTCTCAATTAAGATCTAGGGTTGTGTGGGCCAGGAAATGGAACATCACACCTTTACTTATGTGTAAGGGAGTCGCATTGAAGTGAACGTAACTAGACTCTGCGTCTAACATCTCCATTTAGTAAGTGTCTGAGAGGAAAAAGCTGAGCAGGAGCTGAACTAACTTGCTTGAGCGTGCAGGTGGCGGGACGGGGCGGGCTGGGGTGGGGCAGAATTGAGGGGGGTCGTTCAGGTCCGGATGACAACAAGACAGGCTAGCTGCCATGTGACTCAAAAATAGATGGATAAATATATGTTCTCTGTAGCTAATCTTTACACACACACACACACACACACCCGGTAGCTCAGTGGTTAGAGCGCTGGCTTCACAAACCAGAGGACCGAGGTTCGATTCCCCGGCCGGGTGGAGATATTTGGGTGTGTCTCCTTTCACGTGTAGCCCCTGTTCACCTAGCAGTGAGTAGGTACGGGATGTAAATCGAGGAGTTGTGACCTTATTGTCCCGGTGTGTGTTGTGTGCCTGGTCTCAGGCCTATCCGAAGATCGGAAATAATGAGCTCTGAGCTCGCTCCGTAGGGTAACGTCTGGCTCTCTCGTCAGAGACTGCAGGAGATCAAAGAGTGAAACACACACACACATTATATATATATATATATATATATATATATATATATATATATATATATATATATATATATATACACACACATAGTTATTTAGTTAGTTTGGTAAGTTAGATAGCAGTAATTGAGTTATGCGCCCTAATTCTAAGACCGTCTTAACATTGGCTGATTGCGGTAAGCGCTGTAGCACGTAAAACACTAAATTAGGAAAGTAATGTAATATAATTTTTAAAATTAACACATTCTTCAAACTTCAAGTATCCTTATTCTTTCTTTTTTTTTTTTTAGGTACAGTACGTACTTGTATAACTCAAGCTCTTATGCGATTCTCTTCACACAGACGGTATGAAATATGTTGAGTTGAATCATCATTAGATTTAGAGAACATCCATAAAGTCTATAGCGTGCACTGCAGCAGCGTTTCTTTAAGAACTTCTACCTCAGCCTCTCTATGGTAATATGTAGGTAGTGTTCAACGTTCCCTGCTAAGGAAGCAGCAGATCCTAGCGGGCCAGCAGCCCCAGCAGCATCTGCGCGGTTCCGCGGTGTCACTTCTCAAGAGTCACGTCAGCAGGTAAGACACAAAGTACGCGTAGTGAACACGCTGGCTGGCACAAAGCTTGATGATGCAAACTTTTTACTAAGTCTAGAATGTTCGTACTAATTTTGTTTTTTACTACCACACTGAAATTAATACACACAGAATAAAATATTTAAGTTTGTCAAACAAAAACACTTGTCACAGAATACTCCTTCGGTGCTTTTATGTTTCTTGCGAAGAACACTGAATCTGCTATTATTGTGCAGTATCTCCTAGCACACCCTTAAACAAATGTCAGATGGCAGCTAACAAACAATGCACTAGAAGTTGTTGAAAACTGTAGAAACGTTTGCGAGTGTGACAACAGGGAGTGTCGCAGCAGCAGCAGCAACAGCAGCAGGGCCCTCAGTCAGACAGTCACACGCACCACTGGAGAGTTAGCGACCAAACAAACAACATGGAGGTGGGGGACCTGCTCAGCGAAACCTGCGCTCCTGAGGATTTAAAGGTATTACTTCATTACACACCCAACTATTCCCTTTGAGTGATGTCTTGTGATCTTAATGAAGCACAGGAGGATTGAAATAATGGTGAAATAACTACCGGTGGTGTTTGAAGTGACGAGAGCGATGCATTGTGATGATTCATCCTTGTGTGACTCAATAATTACATTTAGTATCACGGTTCATGGTCAGCACGGCACCTTTTATCGGTCACGACGTGGCTTCCCGACCCAATCTCTCCTAATTTTGTATTACCTGTGAATATCGTTCGCCCCTGCCAGTCCCTGCTTAGCTGGCTGGCGTGGCTGTCCCCCTAGTTACATCATGTTATGTTGTGTATTGTTATTCGCGTCACACGTCACCACAGGTCTGCTTGCTACTCTGATGATGTCCTGCTGCACTCAATGTCTTTGTATTGAGCTCTTTCCCCTCTGCTTTAAGTTCTTTGTTTGGGCCTCTTGGTTGCCTGGGTTGTGAGGGAAGTCACCAGATTTGAGAGTAAAGGAGGAAACAGTATGGTTAATCGCATTTCCTAAGTCAAACTAAGGAGACAAACGGCCATGTTTGGCAAAGCATGGACATCTTGTAAATTTTTACCACACATTGGGCTGGACAGAACAATGACACACACAATAGGTACTGCCTAGTGGGTTGACTCAGTTTACTACCTGCAATCTAAATGTAGCTTTAGATCATTAAATTAAGTTTAAAATCAAATGAGCTGTATTTTTTATGTAATTTGCTGTTCTTAATGTAATCTACATATTATCATAATGGATTATTTACAGATATTTGAAAAAAGTTACAATGAAGAGATGTGCAAAGGAGAGGTATCCAGCAAAACACAGTTTGAATATGCCTGCTTCCTTGTTCGCAGCAAGTGAGTACCCAAGGCTGTGCATGAGAACCACCAAGCTTATCATATATTACAGATACATATTGCCATTGTAGTTCAGAATATTAGTTCAGTAATAGTATATGACAAACTACAAGTTGAGTTTATTTGCCTGGCTAGACACACTCCACAAACAGTATTGCTGTAAATCCTGTGTGCACTACTGTAATAAGCAACTAAGGTACAAACTCTTCACTCTGCATTGTTATTTATGGAGTAAGATATGGTAAGTCTTCTTATCATGGTCACTTCCTCTCTGCAAGGCAGTATTTAGGCATATTAACTATGAAGCAAATATTCACAGGATTCACTAATGAATATGCACAATTCCAGGTACCCAGCAGACATCCAGCGAGGCATCGTACTACTGGAAGAACTGTACAAACGTCCCGAAGAAGGTGGTAATAGAGACTTCGTTTACTACTTAGCAATAGGAAATGCCAGACTCAAGGTAAACTTTTCAGAATATCTATGCAGATATGCACTCCTTGCCCTTATTGTAGCCTAGACACTAGTAGCACTTTCATCATTACCTCATTTCTATGTAGTTAAAATGCACTTATCAAGTTTGTTGAGTGACCTTGTGCTGCACATCAGCAAAAACCATAATCTTGAAGCTTGCTGTATTTCCCTCACATTTATTCAGACTATCTACATCAATTCTAAATCATTTGCATTTACTTAGCTATATCAAAAACTTTCTAACTCTTAAAATTCTCTCATAAGTTTTCATTACTAATATAAAAAGTAGAAAAGAGGTTATTTTTTACCGTGAAGCCTTATTTGTTATGCAGTCCAGTAATGTAAGCCTGGTCCAGTGGCTGCCTTCACTGTTGCTCCACCTGCTGGCTTCACCAATACCCTCAGCAACACTGCTGTAGTGTTCCTGTAGACAAGAATATTTGTTCTCTACAATACACATTTGTCTTTCAGGAATACGAAGTTGCTTTGAAATATGCCCAGGGACTGCTGCGCGTTGAACCTGGCAACAGACAGGTTCTCCAACTCGAAAAATGTATTAAGAAGAGGATGGATAAAGGTAATCATTGTTATCTTCATTCATGAGTTTGGGTTTGCTTCACCTGTAAAGACTGAGGCTGCATTTGGTCAACTTAATTTTTTTATTTATTTATTTTTATTTATATTTTATTTTTATTTTTATTTTTTCATCATCATATATCTAGAAAATTACTAATATTGATTTGATCTTTCACCATTTGTGTGTAATACTTGGTATTTCTCAGTGTACGGTCATGTCAGTCTCTCCATAAAACGCCATAGATGATAGTGGTGACTTGTTAGGTGCAACAAGACATGGTACATATACACACACATCCATGAGTACAGTGTGAGGCAAGAAAGTAGTATAGTAAGGGAAATTGTTGACCTTATTATTCAGATTTAAGACAAAGTATGCTGTACTTGCATGAATTTATCACTAATATAAAATTTTTTGAATTTTTTCTTTTTCAGATGCTTTGAAGGGAGCAGCCATAGCAGGAGGAGCAATCCTAGGTCTGGGGGCTTTGGTGGGCCTTGGTGTGGCACTGGCAAGAAAATGATTAGTTCTACTGCAGTTCTATGAAGCAAATGTTGTGTCATATTCCCATATGTGAACCATCATCTTAACAGCCAACTTGAAACAATGTCAGCATCACTCATTCCATATTTTGAACAAATATATGCATATTTTGTACTAAAGGAATGTCGTTTCTGTGATGTGTGAGGTATGATTTCACTGATGACAACATGACATATTCCTTTGAATATGTGTATGTAGTGTTCATTTTCCTGTGTACTCTAGTAATTGTTGCCTTATTAAAGTTCATCAGTAAGGTAACAGTTTTAAGGCAAAAAGTAGTTTGTTTTGGTGATAAGTTCTCCATACATGTACATTCACAGTAATTATTTTTATCACAGTATTCTTTATTGTCTCAAAGATAAGCATACTTATATAACTATTCCACCATTATATGAACAGAACAGGGCAATGGTAACATGTTTACAATAGCACTGTGCAAGACTCCTCCTGGACAAACATTACTGCAGCACAGTAGTAGACTGACTCCTGAGGTGACTGTTGTGTGGCCAAAATGTATTGAGTTTCCTCAGCTGCTTTCCTAACTAGTCTGTACTATGTAGTACTGCTACACCCAGTGTTGACACAAAAATACTTTATAATGTGATATTTGTACTATTACAATATTGTAATTTTATTAGATGTGTATATTATATATTAGCAATAATACAGGCTTGTGTAAAGATAAGCTAGTGATGCTTTACAAATCAGGTGTACTGCTGGGATCTTCATACTTGTAGGAAAACCACGCCAATTTATTTATAAATGAAAAATAAAAAAAGTTTAATGAACAGTAGTTGTATGCATATCTCATTTATATATATATATATATATATATATATATATATATATATATATATATATATATATATATATATATATATATATATATATAATCACATGTACAGTGCAACAACAACAAAAATCTGAGCACCAACTGTTATCCATTCAAATCAACAAAAGTAACTTCGTACACTTCACATATAAAAAAGTATGAAAAATTATATTCCCTACGACAAAGTACTTCAGAAAGTTACATTCAATAATGTATTTCATTTAATTATTTTTTCAAATTGTTATTTTGAAAACTTATTCAACTTCCTTATTCAAAAGAGAGCATGAGAACAGTGCAAGATGTCTTTATACTGGAAAAAAAAAAAACATTGTAACTTAAGTATTAGATAATTTGTCTAGCACCATTACCAATTATAAAAAGGAAGCATAAAACCTCAAAACTACCTTTTCACTCAAAACAAAATCACCCTTCACCAATTACTTACATTAGGAACCATCACACCCAATCAATTACCATTTAAAAAAGAAATAGTTGACTTTCAGATCAAAAAGTACCCATCCCAAAGGCAGATGAAGTGCAGCTTCTCTATGAGGATCAGACTCAACATTTCTTTAGAGTAGGCATGTACCTTGTTATGCCTCTCATTCATCCCAGCTGTTCTTTCATTACTGCAAATATTTCTGGAAGTTCAGGGTTTCAAAAACTGCAAAATACATCACTGTTCTTTGTGATGTCCTTTTACTTTTGAGCAGCATCTTCACCTTGAGGAACAGCCAGAAATCACATCAGGCCAAGCCTGAGAGTGGAGTCTGATAATCTAAGGAACTGCATCCCTCACCAAGAAATCCTGGGTCAGGTGCATAGAATATGCCCAAGAACTATCATGATGCAACTGCCAGGTGCACAACTTCCATACATCAAACTACTTGTGTTTCAGTCACCAGAGTTTGGTCAAACTTAAACCAGGGAAACCATTCCTCAAATTGTACAAACTCCATAGCAACACTGCCAAAAGCTTGCCAGACCTAACATTGTTGCAGCTTGAGTATCACCAAGCATAATTGAAAATTTGGTGTAGTAAACCTAAAAACTACCATGATAATTCACAAACACACACACTGATTGCTTGGCAGCAACTGGTTCATGGTGCAAATCTGCATAAATCATAAATCACTCGTGTACATGACTTTTGTGTTTCTATCACCTCTCTGCCAAACATTGGTCTCTAAGGAAAATGGAGTCAGACACTGAACACACCTTGTATCATATGGAAATTAATACTGAATTATGCTATTTATATCAATAGTAAACAATATTTAATTTGAAGAGATAAATATTAAAACATAACTTATTTCTTATTATACATGGCACAGTTTTAAGATACATACAAGGTATGTATACATTTTATAGTTATTTTGATTAATCTTACAACATACAAAAACTACTGTTAGCAGTAAGGAGTTCACCAGGAAAGGTAGGCATTACCCGGGGATTAAACCCAGAACCTTCCATTTGCCAGGTGGACGTGCAACCCGCTACACAACAGTCACCTCCTAGTGACAGTTGTGGTTTGGCTTGTGAGGTTACTTGATTTATGAGTGAAAGTCAAGTGTTAAAACTTCCAGTTTCTTGTTATGTAAACAAGTGAAATATTTGCTGTCTATTTATCAATCACATCATCATTAATACATGATACAAGTATGTATTCTTTAAAAGAATAAAAATACTTGGGATCCTTAATGTCTCAAATAAATATATAAAACTTTTGAAGCTTCATGAAATCATATTTACCTAAGAGGCTCAATGTAAAATTTTACATTTCAGCTGGTCTGAAGCCCTCCACTGCATCCTAGCTATCCACCATCCTCAACTTGTCACAAACCATGAGCGCAAGCTTCTTATGAAAGAAAGATTTAATCAGCCTGGAGATTATCAAAAGAAAAGTGTGCTGCATCAATCAATGTTCCTATATATTAGTCTCTCTGCAAGCATTCCCATTAGTATGGCCCCAACACAACAATTTCCGCATCTCCCTCTCCACCCAATCCCTCCTGGCTCATTCAATCTGTCTTCTTTCACCAGCACCTTTCACTACATCATTTCACCTTCTCCACTTGACTAAAATCACAACTGAAGCAACACTTGCAGGATTTTCATTCTTTTAATAATCACTGTCACTAGCAAGACTTGAATGCATGACTTTGTCCACCACTTCTGTGTGTGGGATGCTTCACCATGGCCTCACAGCCTCCTCAACCATTCACAACCATTTGAGCTTTGGGGATTCAGTGAAAATCTAAATTCTTGAATATACACCAGTAATTTATGTAGCTCATTACCATATCACAGATGCTGCAGTATTTTCCACTATTGCTCATTGACAGCCTTGATAAACTTTTTTCCTTCTATGACAAACAACTTAATGGTTGTGCAGTGCATTTGTTGTAAATTCAAAGTCAATGGTAGTGAAAATTACATAATTTCACAAAACATCCTGGAAAAATCAAAACAATTGTAAATTATCATCTTCTAAGGTGAGTGACACAGAAATTATTTTATATAGTTACACGCCAACTCAAGGTGCAAGGAAGCAGCTGTATCAAACATCTTAAAGTGAAAACCAAAAACGAACAATGTAGCATAAAATGTTGAGCTAAATGATGGTGACAAGAATTATTACATGCTTGGGAATAGATCATTGTTACTCTTGAGTCCTTAGTCAACCACTGCCAAAGTTTGCAACTACCACTGTAAAGGTTGGTACCTACAGGTTTTAAGATACTATTTCCATTTAATATAATTCATAAAAGTCATATGCATACTGAATCTAAGGGATATAGATAATGTTCTTGAATATATAAAAATCATAGTTTTCATACATTAATACAGTTAGGGGCAGATAGCTTAGTGCATCAAGCAGCACTCTGCCACACCTCAAGTTCTGCAAGTCAGGCATTCATTCACTAGCCACCAGCCTGGCAATGCTGCCAGGATGCCAAGCAATTTCAGCCACCTCTGAGGAGCCACTCAAGAACCTCAAGGTATAGTAAGTAATACAGTATTTGTTTCCTATGAGGGGCAATGGTTCCATGAAGCAATTCACATTTTCAAGGCATTAAATGTCTCACAATATCCAGAGTCAAAGCAAAAGGTAAACTGTAAAGAAACTAATGAAATCTTGAGAAACAAGTCCAACAAGAGATTCAGATATGACACATACCACCAGCTTCTATTTCCTAGCAAAATATAGATATGTGCAGCCAAATCACTTTTTTTTACATATATAATATGTATAGCAAGATATATGAGATAGTTCAATCAAAAATTTTAGTTGTCAATAATATGATCAGATCTCTGTGAAAAATATAAATAAATAAGTACTTCAAAACTAAGACTGAAGTCAAAAATTTTTGTTTGAGAGATGTTCTCTGTAGAATCAATGGAAGGTGTAATATAATAGGAAGCAAACCTCACATACACTCTTAATTAACCATCTTGTATGAAATAAAGAGACAGGGCAAAATATGGCATGCAGTGTATAAGACTTACATGTTGAGGTATTACTATAAAAAAGAAATGTCAGAGTAATGTGATAAAAAATTCAATACACTTTTTTCTCAGTGATGCAAGCATGTGACTGATTAACCATAAAGCAGCACACTTCAGATGTGACCTGTGGTCAGGTGGGAATTGCAGCACACATTGTCTCATCATCTATAATGAAGATATTACTCTGTGCTTTGCCTTCCTTCACTCACTACAGCCACTTGAAAACACAGTGAATAAAACGAGAGAGAGAGAGAGAGAGAGAGAGAGAGAGAGAGAGAGAGAGAGAGAGAGAGAGAGAGAGAGAGAGAGAGAGAGAGAGAGAGAGAGAGAGAGAGAGAATATCATGACTTCTTGCCTTTCAATGTATTTACTACATTCATGGCCTCTTTGTTCTTACTTCAGCTTGTTATCTCCTCATTAACTCTGGAACCTTTGGACTGTTTTCATACTCTGAGCTGCATAATTTCTCAACAACAATTGTGCTTAGGATCTGCTGAGTTTTGCAGGGGACACTTACAACATTATAAAATACCATCAGGATAAAACACAGAATGTTATTGCACAAAGAAAAGAAGGTAGTCAATTCTGGAAGCAAATAAATCCAATTAAACTAAAGAGAGGAAACCTTATCCAACATTATAAAAATATAAATTATTTGGAGAAAATTCAAATAAATAACATTTGGGGAAATGGCAAGATAGACCATCACTTAAAAAAATCATGTAACCTTTCAATTGGACAGGCTCACCACATACCACTCTCTATACTGTACTTGGCATATGCAATGGACGCAAGCTCTTTGGCAAACTCCTCAATAACAATTAATGCCTCAAATTTGCGGTCATCCACATCTCTCCTGGAAAGACGAACAAAGCAATGCATTAGTGACTTATGCCATCTGCAGTGAGTAGATCTTTCACTGTCAATGAATAACAGACAGATACACAACAACAAACATGAAGTCAATAGAGAAGTGCATAGTAAAGATATAAAGTATTTACATCACATACACATCTTTTGCTCTCTTCTCTCAAAAAAACATCAGTGCCACTACTCACTCAAAATCAAAGTCCTCCATGGTGCCGAGGAGTTGGTACCTGGTGACCCGCAAATGGTCCACATAGTCCTCTCGTTCTAAAATTGGCTGGTGGATGCGGCCCACCACCTGACCCAGCACAGTGTAGGGTGTGCGCACTCCACCGTTCAAAGTGAGAGTTGGGTTGAGCAGGTACTCGTGAAGGTGTGGGTGTGGCAACAGTGCCAGAGTGGCCACCAGTGATGTTATTTGTAAGTTGATGTCATAGTCCTAGATGAGAAAAAATGGCTCAGCATCAGCCTTATCACACAAGACAGCTATCATGTTTTCTTCACATAAACTGGTTCTAATAAAACACTTCAGGACCAAGATCAGGCACTAAAGCATATGCTGCCACCTTCACCTTGGTGCACCTCTACACCTCCAACTTCCCCCCTTGGAGAATTTTACAGCAGTACGTACTAGGAAACACCTCATTAAGTAGTACCACTTCCATACCAATATAAAAACTAAAGGGAATTAAGCACTGTGTGATTTGAAAAATATTACACAAGAAATCCCACTGATCCACACATGTATGCACACACACACACAAGTTGTTGGAGAGATTGCAGAGAATGGCAACAAAAATGGTTCCGGAATTGGCAGAAATGACCTATGAGAGATTAAAAGAAATGAATTTGCTTACCTTGGAACAAAGAAGAGAAAGAGGAGATTTAATACAGGTTTATAAACTGTTGAATGGTCTGGATGAAGTGAATAATGAGCAAATGATGTTGAGAGAGGAAAATTTAAATAGAACTACAAGATCGCATAGTAAATAGATAGCCAATGGAATATGCTTGAAGGATGTGAAGAAATATAGTTTCCCACAAAGATGTGTGGAGGTGTGGAATAGTTTGAGTGAGGAGGTGGTGTAAGCGAGGAGTGTGCATAGTTTTAAAGGAAAATTGGATGTGTGTAGATATGGAGACGGGGCCACACAAGTATGATACCCAGGCCCTGTAAAATTACAACTAGGTAAATACAACTAGGTAAATACACACCGCGTTGTGTAGTGGTTAACACGCTCGACTCACAATCGAGAGGGTCCGGGTTCGAGTCCCGTAGGCAGCGAGGCAAATGGGCAAGCCTCTTAATGTGTGGCCCCAGTTGACCTAGCAGTAAATAGGTACAGGATGTAACTCGAGGGGTTGTGGCCTCGCTTTCCCGGTGTGTGGAGTGTGTTGTGGTCTCAGTCCTACCCAAAGATCGGTCTATGAGCTCTGAGCTCGCTCCGTAATGGGGAAGACTGGCTGGGTGACCAGCAGATGACCGTGGTGAATCTCACACACACACACACACACACACACACACACACACACACACACACACACACACACACACACACACACACACACACACACACACACGCACGATGTAGCTCAGTGGTTAGACCGCTGGCTTCACAAGCCAGAGGACCAGGGTTCGATTCCCCGGCCAGGTGGAGATATTTGGGTGTGTCTCCTTTCACATGTAGCCCCTGTTCACCTAGCAGTGAGTAGATACGGGATGTAAATCGAGGAGTTGTGACCTTGTTGTCCCGGTGTGTGGTGTGTGCCTGGTCTCAGGCCTATCCGAAGATCGGAAATAATGAGCTCTGAGCTCGTTCCGTAGGGTAACGTCTGGCTGTCTCGTCAGAGACTGCAGCAGATCAAACAGTGAAACACACACACACACACACACACACACACACACACACACACACACACACACACACACACACACACGGGACATCGTCGATGGCGGAGGTGGTCGCTGAGCTCCAGAGCAATCATCTCTAATTCTACAGTTACCATTGCCTAAGAGTAACCAAGGTGGGAAAGGAGCTGGTAATGTTTGTCCCGTCTCCATATAGTCATGTTAACTGTTGATTAGCAAAATAATGTCCAGGAAGGTAAATATAAACTGTAGCCTGCGTTTGAGCCATCAGCTGGTTTGTTTACATCTGAGCAACATGGCGGCCGTGAACTCGAAAGATGAATCAGACTTCACAGGATTTCAAGGAATAATGGAGAAGAGCGCTTATGTGAAGAAAATTCTGGAGTTGGAAGGTAAAATTGAAAAACTGTTTGAAAAGTATGGGGGCCTGGAAACGAGTTATGACAATGTAAAGAAAGACTGTGCCGATATGAAGAAGGAAAATGAAGCACTGAAAGAGGAAGTTAAGCTAATTAAAGTGAATTGCGAAAAATGTGGAGAATCTCTAGGAAAAGTGATGGAGAAGCAGGCTGAATGGAAAAAAAGTCAGGAAGTGGAAAGAAAGGAGGTAAATTACAAAGTTGCAAGTCTGGAAAAGGAAATCAAAGAGTCTGGGAGAAAACTTTGGGCCTTGCTGAAATTATAGATCAACAGATCATAGAAGAGAAGATTGCTGAGAAAGTGGTGAAGGTTATTAAGTCAAATGAGACATTGGTGAGGGAAACTGTAGACAAAAAGAGATGTGTGGTGATATTTGGTGTGGAGGAGGATAAGACACCGAGTAAAATGGAGAGAGAGAAAACATAAAAAGGTGATAAATAATATCATTAATGTGGTGCAGGAGGAGGAAAAGACCTAGTACAAGAAATAGAGGACTTCCATAGAATTGGAAAGTTCACAAGAGAAGGTATGAGGCCAATAAGAATCAAACTTAAGTCACAAAAGGATGTAGATGAATTGGTGGAGAAGTCATGGAGGCTAGCCCAGCAGGAAACAACAAGGAAGATTTGGTTGAGAAGAGATCTCGGTGAAAAGGAAAGAGAAATGTTAAATGAGTTGAGAAAGGAGGCTTTGAAAAAAATGAAGAGAGGACAGAAGAGGAGAAGAAAGAGTTTTTCTGGAGAATCTTGGATATGAGACTGAGGAAGTGGTTCATAACCCAGAAAAGTACAGCAAGAAAGGACTAAAGAAACTTACATATGAGCGGAATGTAATGTATTCCAACATAAATGGAGTGATATCGGGATTTTAGAACTCAACGATTACTTGAGGGACAAGAACCCAGATATTGTGGGTCTTACTGAAACAAAACTGAGAGAGGGAGAAGACCTGATGATGGTTGGAGAAGGGAAATATAATGTTTGGAAAAGAAATAGAGTAGGTAAGATGGGAGGAGGAGTGATGTTGCTGGTTAAAAAAGATATAAAGGTGGATCAAGTGAAAGAAGGTATGGGAAAGGCAGAAGTGCTAAAGATCAGAGCAGAAACTAATGAAGGAAAAAGAGGCACTACATAGTGGTGTACGTACCACCTAAGACAAATGCATGGTCAGTACAGGAATATGAAGAAATGATAAGTGATACAGGAACATGTCTGGAAGAAATGTTGGGTGGCTGTGAACGAACTATAATGATGGGAGATTTTAATTGTAAAGAGGTGTGTTGGGAGGACTGGTCAATGGAAGGATCAGAGACAACATGGGGAAATACACTATTGACACTGGCAATGGAAAATGTGTTAACTCAGTGGGTCAAAGAAGATACTAGGTTTGGAGGAGAGGGAGCATCGTCAAGACTGGACTTGGTCTTTAGTACAGAGCCAATGGTCATTGAGGAGATGAGGGTGGAGTGCCCTTTAGCAAAGAGTGATCATGCAGTTTTGGAGTTCAAGGTGATAGACGAAGAGAAATCTAGAAGAAATGAAGAATATAAAGTGGGAAGATGGAATTATGCCAAGACAGATTTTGGAAACCTAAAGAAATTCTTTCAAGAGACAAATTGGATGAAATTCAAGAGTGCTAAGGAGCAAATGAAAAGTGGAAGGAATTTATAAAAATATACAAAGAAGGTGAGAAAAATTTGTACCAATAAGACAACATAGAGAAGTTGGAAAGCAGGACTGGTTTAACGATAGATGTGAAAAGGCTAGAACAAGAAAAGAGGATGCATGGAAGAGGTGGAGAAGGAAAAGACGGATTAAGCAGTGGGAAAGTTACAAAAGAGCAAGAAATGAATATGTGTTGATTAGAAGAGAAGAAAGAAAGAAACAAGAAAAGGATATAATTGATAAATGTAAAGACCAACCAAGGCTTTTTACAGACATGTGAACAACAACATCAAAAATAGAGAAAGTATTGAAAGTTTAGAAGTAAATGGAGTATGCAGTGAAGATCCCAGGAAATGGCAGAGGCTATGAATGGATGCTTTCGGAAGGTATTCACAAAGGAGACTGCTTTTGACAAACCACTGGTAATGGAACAGAAAGGGATTATGAAGGAGTTTCAAGTAACTGTGGAGGAGATCAAGAACATGATGGGGAGTTTAGAAGTGAGAAAAGCTGTGGGACCTGATGGGGTATCAGGATGGATTTTAAGAGAATGCAGGGAGCAATTGGCAGAAAAAGTTTGTGAAGTAATTGATGCCTCATTAAGGGAAGGTGTAGTGCCCCAAGACTGGAAAAGAGCTAACATTGTCCCAATCTATAAATCAGGTAACAAGAGAGACCCATTGAACTATAGACCAGTGTCACTTACAAGTGTGGTAGCTAAGATGTGTGAGAGGGTGGTGAAGAATAGATGGACAGACTTCTTGGAGAAAAATGACATACTTTGTGAGTGTCAATTTGGTTTTAGAAAAGGGCGTTCATGCACGACAAACCTGATATGTTACTATTCGAGGGTGATAGATGTAATACAGGAAAGAGATGGTTGGGCTGATGGAATATATCTGGATTTAAAAAAGGCCTTTGATAAGGTACCACACCGGAGACTGATCTGGAAACTTGAAATGGTAGGAGGAGTGCATGGCAGTTTACTAAAATGGATGGAAGACTTTTGGTAGGAAGAGAAATGAGAACAATAATTAAGGACAGACCATCAGAATGGGGATTGGTGGAGAGTGGAGTTCCACAGGGATCAGTGTTGGCACCAGTAATGTTTCGGTCTACATAAATGACATGGTGGATGGGGTGTCCAGTTATGTGAGCCTATTTGCAGACGATGCAAAATTGTTAAGAAAAGTGAGATGTGACAAAGATTGCGAACTACTCCAGGAAGACTTGGACAGAATATGGAAATGGAGCTGTACATGGCAAATGGAGTTCAACACGACAAAATGCAAGAAAATAGAGTTTGGCAAGAGTGAAAGAAGAATCAGGAGTATGTACAAGATAGGAAATGAAGACATAAAACCAGTCATGAAGAAAAAGACCTTGGGGTGACAATTACCAATGACCTATCGCCAGAGAGACATATAAACAAAATAATTGGAGAAGTATTGAACTTATTGAGGAACATAAGAGTGGCGTTCAGATATTTAGATGAAGAAATGATGAAGAAAATAATTACTGCAATGATAAGACCGAGGCTTGAATATGCAACAATACAGTGGGCTCCGAACTTAAAGAAACACATAAGGAAACTAGAGAAAGTACAGAGGGCTGCAACGAAAATGGTGCCTGACTTAAGAGATTTGACTTATGAAGACAGACTGAAAAGAATGCAACTTCCGACCCTGGAAAACAGAAGAGAAAGGGGAGACCTGATAGCAATATACAGAGTGATGATTGGCATGGAAAAATGGATAGGGAAGATCTGTGTATGTGGAATGAAAGAATGTCGAGAGGGCATGGGAAAAACTAAAATGGCCACTTATAGGAGAGATGTGAAAAATATAGCTTCCTCATAGAAGGGTGGAAGCATGGAATAGTTTAGACGTGGAAGTGGTCAACGCAAGGAATATTCATGATTTTAAGAAAAAGCTGGACATTAATAGATATGGAGACGGGACAACACGAGCATAGCTCTTTTCCCGTATGTTACAATTAGGTAAATACAATTAGGTAAATACACACACACACACACACACACACACACACACACACACATACAGATATTTATACCTGTTCTGGCAGATGATCGAGGAAGTCCATAAGCATATTAAGGAAGGGCCCTTCATAGAAGGTGTTGGTCTCTGCTTCGGGCCGCGACTCACGAGATGCCGTGGAGGAGGAGTCAGAAGGACACTCTGGGGTGACTGCCTCCCTTGGCCATCCAAATGATGCACATGACTGAGGTGGAGACATCAATGCCCTGTACTGTACTGACAATATGAACCAAAGTATGCATCTCATTTCCCTCTTGTGGCTGCATCACCAACAAGGCAGCACACCATATGAAGGGAACTAATTCAAATATTAAACCTCTAATTCATTAACTAAATGAAACACAAAAACATCAAATATTTCAGTAGCTCTGCAATTTATAGCATTAATCAATCACTATAGAAAATAAGAAAAGAAAACTAAAGATAAAGATAAACAAATACTATGTTAGATTTGTGGACACCCACCCTGCAGATATCTCTGTACTGCCTTTGTGCATCAGCTATGTAGCTCTCAAAGTCATCCTTGGTAGTGGATCTCAGTTCCTCAGGCACTAGCGTCAAGAATCTACATCAGAAAACATACTCTTTAGAACAAAAATTCATACTGTGAAGTGCTTGTTCTGCTCATCAATAACAAACATTGCGTATTGGCCTGAAAATAAAAGAACATTGTATCCTTTACAGAAACCAATACTTAGACATTTCATTATAGTATAACACTAATGAAAAGACCTTTGGTTAATAAACACATCAACACTACTCAATGTTAACATAAACAAATCATTTTCTAGTGGCGATAAGTTTTACCACACATATGGATAACTACAATCTGTCTAACCTCTCTCATGGTTCTTCCAAAATTAACTCTTCTGCCAATACTACCCACATATTTACCTATATACCAGTTTCTAGGAGCCAAGAGATCAATTCATCAATCCCCCAAGAAACAGTATCAAAGAAACAGCGAGTCAAACTGTAATTCACAAGTCCAAGAAAACACTGACCTCTTCACAATCTTACTGATGTTAGCTGGAGCAAGAGTTCTGCTGATGGGCAAAGAATCAGGAGATCTTTCACCTGCACAAACAAATAAAGTGAATTCAAGTTAATAAAATCATAAACAAATCCTAGAAATGCTTTAATTAATTTATGGATGCTTCAGTAATAATTACCTAATAAGTCACATATTGCCGAAAAGAAATTCCACAAAAGAGTAAATAATGCAATCAGACATTATTCAAGTTGATTAGGTAAAAACAAATAACTTTTCAAATTTGACAGCCTTAAAACTTTAGAATAAACTCTCATTAACTACCAAGTGATGCATGTGTCCAAAGAACATTCTACATCATATAAGCACCACAATTAAAGACAAAATGGTATAGATGCAAGAACCAAAGGAAGAGGTAAAGACACAAACATAGTATGACTGCACTGACATGCAAGTCTTAAAAATAAACAGTGTAGCTACATAAGTAAATTACATACATCTTAAATTTAAATATGAAGTCCTTAAGAATACAAATTAGGCTTGAAACATTGTCCTTCTACCTATAAAAAAGAGAAGCATATCACAACAGAGACAGTCTCTGTGGAAACACTGTACAGTCAGCGGCTCACCTTCTCTGTGCTTGTATCGCTCATCTTCCTCATCTGACCAAGAACTCTGCTGGTGTTCAGCAGCAGAGGAGTCATGGTAGTGTCGGCCACACATGTAGTTCAGAACCAAAGCCTGGACAGCCAGACTGCCAGGCTTCTCAAGCATTACCTTTCATGGAAGAAATGTTTAATGCTGTTAATGCACACACAGCTTCCTACTTGATGAACCAGCCTTTCTACCCTTACATGAACCAAACATAAGGAAATACTCAACTTACTGAAGGGCAAAGGAGCACTAACCTGAAGCAGTCTTAGTGCCTGTATCTGGAGGTGATGTGGAGGCTGCCGGCACTGCTGCAACAAAAGGTTCCTTATACTTCCCTCAGTCCCCTCCAGATCATCTTCTGTCAGCCACCCAATGATTGCTGGAAGTTTGAAAAGAATCAAGGTAAACAACCAACCACTTAGGTATATAATCAGACTTTCTAAAAAATATTCAACATATCATACATTGAGCAAATGACCATGAACTAGACAGTGTGAAAGGATGTATGCCACAACCCACCATTAACCAGCATTGGTGCTGACACAGATATAACAATCTTGGCAGCGAGGGCCAGGTGCAGAGAGCGAGCATCTTCATCCGGGCTGGAAAGACCACTCCTCAATGGTCCATCCAGGAAGGCCTCCCTCACAGTAATGCAGATGCTGGACCCAAGAGATCCATCACTCACACTCATCATCTGCGGGAAGTTTTTTTTCTTTTCCCCACATATAATTTTATCTTTCCTGCACATGCATAATGATGGGAAAATACATTACTTTCCTTATCATTAATATACTTTATTCCATGGCTAAAACTCACTGATGTGGACTTCAGAATTCAGATGTAGACATTACTCCATGCCTTATCTTCAAATATTTATATAATGCATTAGAAAATATTCTCTCCAGCAGACATGGTGGAATGTGTTGGAGTACATGGGAACAGCCTGGTGTGTAGAGGAATGGAAGAACCTTACCTTGTCACAGAAGGTAAGCCAGTGCAGGAATGTGACTATTTCTTTCTTTCCTGGGAACTCACCAACTTCTTCCTCTTCTTCATTGTCACTGTTTTCTTGATGTTCACTCCTGTAATGTAATCAACATTGCATTTAATCCACTGCAAGTGGTTCAGTTCAAGAGGGTAAAATATAGATAGCAGCATGAAGTTAGTACACAAGTCACCTGGAAAAAAAAAAAGCACCCATAGACTCACAAAGTTACCACTCATCCAAAGTTTTCATGATATAGGAAGCAAACTCTCTGTGGTATGTCTGATTTATTATGAATGGGGTGTATTGTATTTGATTGCATGCATTGTATAATTCAGTTATAAAATCAGAGCTGAAAAATAAAATACCTGAACAATAAAATAAGACATCCTACCTGGTGGAGTTAGACAAAGACACATCTTCTATGAGAGCAGGTTCTGTAATTGCAGGGATGGCATCAGATGAAGTAACCAGCCTGGTAGCAAGGTAATGGGGGAGGAGTGTGTGCCGTGCAATGGTAGTGCTGCTCCAAGCTTCTCGAACACTGGCTAGGCTCACTAGACATTCATGAGCTGTCCCTGAAATTTTGCTGTCCTATAGACAGCATTCACCCTCTGTTATTGCAGTTCACCTCACTTGGTCTTGTATAACCCAATGACTCCATTATTAGCTTAAACATACATCTACACCTATTGTCTTTCTCTGATGTCTATTCCTAAGGAGTCATGATAGGATTCCACAGGACAGCAGCTGACAACCTGACAATAGGATAGCTGTACAGCAGGTTGATGTCTCAAAAAGATGGATTAGCCAAGATCAAGCTTCTAGATAAACACACAATCATAACAAGAAATTTCTTGATGTATCAATTCATTTGTAGAACATTGGTATGGGGTTGCCATAGGTCAGAGGGCTTTCGAAGTACCTATTTAATGAAATAATAAGAACAAGGCATGCATGTTTCCTGCTGGTGTATGAGGGAAACAGCAGACTTCCCATTCTCTGATTAGCTGAGAGGGTAAAGTGTGACACCAGACCTCCAAGCAATATTTACTGCCAACTGTGAACATTAGCTATGCCCTCATTGAAGAGCAATGTCTCAGTGACATGTGCAACACCACAGAACACTGTCATGCACCTGTTTCAAAAGAGTTTTGGACAATACTACAAAGGCTAAATGACTTGAAAGTACCAAAACTTCCAAAGGAAGATCAGGTCATATCAATACAAGCAATAACAAATCTTGACATTTAAAAATATATAACATAAAGATAACTAAAAGGACAGCTTTTATATGCATCCTGTAAGTCAATACCCAAATCATAAAGGAGAAGAAAATCATTTTAATTACGTTTTGATTCATACACTGGATTTCCCAATAGATCATGTTATCACATCTAAGTCTGATTCTTAGAACAAACACTTAAACCTTCTACAACTCATTTACTTTTAAGGGAAGGAAACAAAATTCATACTAATGAGTGCATGATCCTCCTCCTCAGCTGTCCTCTGTAAATAATTTGTGTGACTTACTGCACTGTGGCACAGGTTGAGAAGAGCATCAATGAGTGGAAATTTAGGTTGTGGTTTCTGTTCTCCTGCCTCTGAAGAGGAGACACTGATGTCATTGGTGGTAGTGGTAGTGGTAGTGGTAGCGGTGGTGGTGGTGGTGGGGGTAGAGGTTGATGTGGTTGTGATTGCTTCGTGGGTTGGGGTTGGAGGAAGACTGTCTTCTGAGGGGAAGCTGCCCATCTGTCCACCAGTCATGGCACATGGCTTTACCAAAATGAAATGGTATATTTGTTAACTATTTTCAACAATTAAAACAACAGCATGAATAATAATGGAAAAACATGGATAAAAAATATATAATAATATAACTACATTTTCTCATCAACCTTTGACTGAAGGTTTCCATAAATTTTAATTCAGACAAGGGAAGTACACAGATGGAAGATAACTGTTCTTTAATCTACCTGTATGTAAAGCAAGATAATGCTGCTGTCTTGGCGAATCTTTTCACATAATGTAGACAAAAATTCCATCTCTTCTGCTTCATATGGTGAGGCTCTCATCTCGCAACTGGCCTGAACCATTGCCTGCAAACATTCATGAAAAACTGTTAAACCTCCACAACAAGAAAATACAAGTGTATGATTAATTTGTTACCATCGTAGCATACCACACAACACCACACCAGACCACCACTGCCACTGCCATACCACACCACCACTACCATCACACACCACACCATCACCACCACTGCTATACTGCACCACCATCACCACCACCACCACCACCATTACACCATCATCACTACCACTACACTACACCACCACCACCATCTCCACACCACACCACCACTATCATTACATACCATACCACACTACAGCATACTACATCACCACTACCATCACACACTTCAGAAGACCCCCATACCCGGTATCCTGGGCACCCAGACCCTTCCTGTCACATTCATGCACTCCATGCCCACACCCACACCCGCATCCTCTCCAACAATCACTGCCCTCCTCCCACTCTGTCCTGCAACCTCTCCACTAATCACTACCCCACTCCTGGCACGCTCCCACTTCATCCTGCACCTGTCCCTTCAATGTAGGGACACATTTTTACCTTGAGATTTGTGTATGATTAGACCATTATATTTACATTAAGAATGGTCAATGCAGTCAATACAGGTCAGAAGATTAGTGGCCACAGTCTTCACTATTCTTATCACCCCACATGAGTTTATGAAGTTGTATAAAATCACCTAATAGTAAGTAGAATGAATATGGAAATGCATCATGATACTGAAGGGGGTTAATGAGACAATGAACTTCCTGATCATTACCATCCCTGTGTCTGTATCTGCATGCAATATGACAAAGAACATAGACCTTTCTATGGGCACAATTTACAACTCACCTGGAGAGGTTTGTGTATGGGAGCATGGTGGAGATGAGAATGATGGAGGTGGTTAAGCACTCCCACCAGAAAGACATAGGCATGCTGTCGTATTCCCAGCGGACAGTCAGCCTTGGCATGGAGAGCTAGCATTGCCAACACCTTCTCTTGAACCAAATACTCCATGCAGGGGCTTAGAGGACCCACCACACCCTGCTCCCGCTCCTCTGCCACCAGTGCCTATGTGGAAAGTCTATGTGTAATGATCATAAACCCTACATAGTGGTCTCTTAATACTTACAGGCTTAACTTTCAATAATTCAATCATTTCTCAAAATAACATGAATTTGAACTAGTCAATTACAATTCTCCAAACACGTCTTTATTTTCACTGCTGTCACAATACACATACAAACCATGAGTTTCCCTAGTCATGTATTCCTTGAGATTAATTTCAAATAAATCAGATTCCTGGAACACAAACCTCAGTATGTATAGTAGAATCAACTCTGACAGCAAAAGAAAACTTATATATATATCAGGGCACTGCTACTCAGAAGGTAACCTATAGTCAAATAAACAGAATAGCTTTGTTTCAACCAGCATACCACAATGGAATGAAAAAGAGTGTTGATGTCAATGAAAGTGTAGTACTCATAATATCCTACAATAAACCCAGAGACCATATCATAGCTTGCCATTACGTACACACGAATAACAAACACTGCCTTTCAAAATTACAATATAGTTGTTGCATCAGTCTCAAACATTACAAGAAGACCACTTTATCTGGATGCCATTCCCATGTATACCTCTGTAAATAATAAGTCATGACAGAAAATACAACCACTCAAACATGACTAAAAGTGAAGATAGGCGGGTTAACAGTACCTTGAGCATCTGGAGTAGATGTCGAGGGATATGAGTTTCCTCAACAGCTGGTTTTTGGCCTTCTGCATGCTGGCACCGCTGGCACACAATGGAGAGCTGTGTCCAGTGGTAACGAAGATCCTCCACTCGGGGACAAGGTGGCGCCACCTACCAAAGAAAACCAAATACAATTGATTGTTTATCTACAACTAATTCATAATTCACCATTAAATGTCACATATTGTACAAGACTAGTTTGCTGTAGTGTTGTCCATGGTGCTACTCAAAGTGTCAGAGGCTACTGGGGAAACAACAAAGTAGCACGCTGCTGTATACCATAACAATATTAAGGTGTACAGAGTGTCACAACTAAACAAATCTGGCCCCCAGGCTGGGCCAAACTCAGCTCTCACTGAGGAAAATTCAGGAAGATATACATGGGGTGGCAGAAACAGTGTGGGACAGTATCCAAACCAGGACACTTGCTTAACATATAGCATCAAATTTTTGTGGAACTTCAGTATTTCAACATAAAAGGAACACACACACACACACACGAAGGATTACATCAACACACCATATCAGCAGCTGCCTGCAGAGCATCTGAGAGATGGGAGAACATGGCAGGATTGTGTTTGGTAGGGCGGCGGCTGACGTGACACAGTGCCTCATTCAGCACAAAGCCAAAGATCTCTGTGCAGGACATGGAGTGGGGGGCACCACTTCACTCCTCTCCTAGTCGCCCACCAGTGCCATGTTCTGTCAGTGGCATAAAACAAGACATTTTCAGCACACATCCTGGCAACAAATAGATCTTATATCAATAATTACACAAAAAATTTGACCTAAAGCTGGAAAAACAGAGGCCATGACCTCTAATAATTAAAACTGCAACTTGTGGTGCTTTCCTTAGGCTTCACATATTTCACAAGTGCCATGCAAAGTCACCTAGCCACCTCCAGGGATGGCTGGCTCCAGTGAGATATTGGACTTGTAGCTGGAAGGACATGAGGTCAACTCCCATTCACAACTGCTTTGGCTAGTCAAACAGCATCTTCTTACCCATAGCCGACCATTGTTACCATGCAACATGCTCTACCATAACGCTATACTCTGGTGTAGTGCGTACTTGGCTTACGACAAGGATACATTCTAAAAATGAAGTTGGAAACAAAAAAATGATGATAGCAAGACTTTATTTAAAAAAAAACTAAATCATTATTAAAAATAGTAAATGCAGTAAAATGTGTATTAATAAAGTCTTTTATTCTATAATGAATACAAAAGTGTTCAGCATTAGCAGATGCATCAGTAAAGTTCCAAATATATAAGTTATAGATTTTTTTACTCACCCAAGTGATGAGATGGTTGTGTGACAAGTTAGCCATCGAGAGCAACATAAAAAGTACAATGAACATTTTTTGGTAAGACAGTGCATTGGTCGGAAGTCAAACATATATGAAAAGTACCTCATTGTACAACCTTTGCTATCCAGCACAGGATACTCTGCCTTGTTAAGAAAAGTCTCCAAACAAGTACAACATTATCACAGTTTGCCGAGGGTTAGGCACCACACCACCACAACCTTAGTATTACCCTTAAGACAACCCAAATCCAGTAAAGCTAAGTTAGCACCACACTCACATATTTAACCCATGAGTCTACAGAAAAAAAAAAACAGCAAATGGAGTAACAAGACATTAACACACCTTATTTGCATCACTGGCTCTGCATGATACAAGTACATAACTCACCACATCACACTACCATTAACATTACTCCCACTGGCCTGCCATACAGTGGCCCGTATTCAGAAACACTTTGCTCTCTCACGACAACTGTTTTCCAAGACCGCAGAAATTATCAGCAAGGTTTTGAAGAGTGTTTCTCCAGTTAATAATACAGAAATCTTGTCACTCTGCCACCAGAACCATAGACACACCTTTAGTAAATTTGTGTAAATTGAAATAAACCCTTTTGAAATAGTGGAGGTGAAGCACAGAAGTGTTTAAGAATACAAGCAAATGTGTGACGACTTAAGAGTTACCCCAATACTATTTCACTGACAACTCCCTCACCACGTTAAACTGGCCAGGTTAAGAGTAGCCAACCAGGTGAGTAACCATCAATAGTACCTTTACTATAACAGCCCAATAAAACTTAACATCGTCGCAGTACCACAGGTGTCAGCATCATTAGCATTCCAAAGAGTTAAGCAGCACAGTGTCACAACAAACACGCGCACCCTTCACTACTTCCCTCCCCTGCACCATACACCCCGACACACACCCTACCAGTGCCACCCGCCCTGCCCATTCCTCCAGCCACCCTGCCACTCACCCCGGGCACGCAGGCAATGTTAGAAAGTCCCGTAACGAACAGGTAATTCCAGACACCTTGACAGCCAGCAGCGACACACAGACAGACAGACATACAGCCTTCTTTCGTCTGCTACGTGGACGCCGCTCGACTACCAGACTCACGTGGCCGCTTGCACTTTGACAACACACGGCTCAACTACCTCGTCCTTAAACACTTCACTATTTTTTTTTTTTTTTTTTGTCATTAAGAGGGGATGGCTGGCCAAGGGCAACTAAAAATTTTAAAAAGACCTACTTAGTTGCCAGTCTCCCTTGCAGGTCCATGAGAGTTAGCCACAAGAAAGGGATAAATGTCTTGCAACCTCCCTCAACTTCCTTATTCTACCTACGGTAGCTAAGGAAACATAAGAGTCCGCTGCATAGTGTCCTTGATTTTATTCAAAGAAGCTTATGACTGTATCTAACTTTCTAGTTCTAGCTAAGGAAGCATGCGAGCGTAATTATAATGTATTTAGTTACAGTTTCTTATTATTCTAGCCAATTAAACATATTATTAGTTTTTAGTGTCTTTAATTCTATTCAGTCAACCTCAATATGACTCCATCTAACTTTCTGGTTTTAGTTTAGGAAGTATGTGTGGCTCTTCCTTGATTTTGCTGTAACCAAGAATATGCGAAGACTTTCGATCTAGCTACATAGTTTTCGCGATTCTAACACTGAGGACAAGAAACTGCCTGTTGCTCGAGGAGAGAAGATCCAAGGGGCAGTGAGAGGCAGAAATTGTAAGTGAAGCTACAGAGGCGTGACATAGAAAAAGACGGAAGGGAAAGAAAGTCAGAAAAGAATGTCGACTCACCAGACGCAGATAACAAAATACAATTTTTCCGTGACATATCCTGATCTCTCTCTCTCTCTCTCTCTCTCTCTCTCTCTCTCTCTCTCTCTCTCATGCCATGCAAAGTTGAGGATGCGAGTATGGAATCAACACAATCAACAAGTGAAAATACATAGACATTTTAGTGCAAATAATATACAGCTCATACACAGGAAAGTGCTTACGAAGATTTATGACAAGAAAGGGGACTCTCTGACAGCTGAGGTCCTCTTGTGTTGTTGCATTGCGTTGCGTTGTGTTGTGTTGCAGGGAATGTCATCATTACTATTTCATTCACTCGAGTGTAAATTGCAGCATCATTCCATGTCTTCGCTCTTCTGAAGCCATTTCTACCCATCAATCTTCCTCTTCCAGCTCTCGAGGCCCTGTACGTCACTCGTGCTGTAACTTACCCGTAGGAGGGCTTCGGGCACACGGTGTGGTACTGCTTCTTCACCTCCGTCTCGGTCTCTGTCACGGAAACCTCCTCCGTCTTGGTCTCAACCACAGTGGAAAAGACGGTCTCAGTGTCTGTGAGGGTGGTGGGGACGATCTCTGTCTCGATCTCAGTGACTTGAATGGTCTCTGTCACCGGCACGACCTCAGTCTCCACCACAGTTTCAGTTGCGATCTCGGTCTCTGTCTCAGTGTTGGTTTCAGTGACCACGACTTCTTCCGTGAGTGTCTCCTGTGGACGCCAAGGAAATGTTAGAGGCAGGCAAGTGATAGTAGTAGTAGTAGTAGTAGTAGTAGTAGTAGTAGTAGTGGTGGTGATAACAATAGCAACAGTAATCACTCACCGTCACTTTTTGAGTTTCAGTGTTGGTGACGATGACAGTGGATGGGTGACACACAGGGGCGCCGTAGACAGGTTTGGGTTTGTACTGAGGGCCGGCATGCACCGCAACGCTGGCCACGGCCACCACCACCACCATTGAGCTCACCAGACTCTGCATTCTGGCTAAGGGAATAAAGAAGCCAATAACCCCACAATAGTTTCTCTGCGTTACAGGAGTTGTGTTTTGTAGTCATCTAGCTTCTACTGAAATGTTTGCTTTTTTTTTTTCTTTACGTGTTTATTCTGAATTGGTAATTGTTTTCAAATTTGTAATATTCACTTCATTGATAAACAGTAAGGCAAAACACTTAATTGATAAGATATTTTTAGCCTTCGTTTTTTTTTTTTTTTTTCAAAACTACCAAATTTTACCCACTTTTGGACAATAACTACATCTAGTGTAAAAAAAAGAATACATGATTTTACTATATCATATTCCTGTATTAGATAACGAGGACTCAACATCTGCCGTATAGTGTACTGAGGAGAAAAGGGGACATGCAGACACCAGCCGAGGACAGACGAGCTCTCACTCACATGTTTAGGAAAGGCTGCGCGTGTTCACGTGTCGCTCAACTCAAAGATGCACCGCTGTAGTGTAATGCCATCACAGTACGTCACTTGTTTTTATAGTGAAGGGTGATGGGGTGGGCGGGACAGGGACTCACCTACACCGCCCCGCCTCTTCCACTGCCTCCGCCCCCCACACCGCCACACACACGCCCCTCCACCACCACGGCGACTTTCCCGTGATGTCAACATGTACGGGTCGCCGCAGCAGTGTTAGTGAAACCTCTATTAATTATTACCGTCTTCAGCAGCCAGGGACACAGAAATGTTAACTCTTCTTTTTTTATCTATGTTTCTTTTTTATTCAAGTATTATAAGATGCACACTCATACAGCCATGGAAATTTGCAGCAGTAGTAGTAGTAGTAGTAGTAGTAGTCGTAGTAGTAGTAGTGATAATAGTAGTAGTAGTAGTAGTAGTAGTAGTAGTAGTAGTAGTAGTAGTAGTAGTAGTAGTAGTAGTAATAGTAATAGTAGTAGCAGTAGTAGTAGTAGTGGTAGTAGTAGTGATAGTAGCAGTAGTAGTAGTAGCAGAAGTAGTAGCAGTAAAAGTAGTAGTAATGGTAGCAATAATAGTAGCAGCAGTAGTATAACACCAGCAGTAGCAGCAGTAATAATAGTAACAGCAACAATACCAGTAGGAGTAATAGTAGTAGTAATAGAAATGATGGTAGTAATAATAGTAGCAGCAGTAGCAGTAACAGCAGCAGTAATAGCAGTAACCAGCAGTACCAGTAGCAGTGATAGTAGTTACAGCAGCAGCAACAGCAACAGCAGTAATAGTAGCAACAGCAGCATCACCAGTAGCAGTAATAGTAGTGACAGCAGCAGCAGCAGCAGTAGTAGTAACAGCAGCAGTACCAGTAGCAGTAACAGTATTAACTACAGCAGCAGCAGTACTAGCAGCAACAGTAGACGAAGTATATAATGGTGGTTGCAATATCTAACTATCGCATCCCCAACGAACACCTTCAGATCTCTACGCCACAGTTCTACTATGATACGTGTCGGAATTTGATGTCACGTGACGCCAGATGGGTGCTGATGTGTGGCACTGGGGTGGATGAGGTGGACGATGGTGCTGGAGATTGATGGAGGGTGATGGACAGTGATGGATGATCGGTGCTGACTGGCGCGGTACGTGGGATGCGGTGATAGTGATGGCGTCGTGACGAAGGTTTTAATCCGTTCAGTACAATGAAGTGTTTTCATATTCATTCTGCTTGCTATCTGAAGATTTTATACAACTTCAGAAACTTGTGTGGGTAGTAAAATAGAAAAGACTCTGGCCACTAATCCTCTGACATCCACAGACCCTTCCTAGAATCCTAATGTATACATAATCGTATAATCGTACCCAAACCTCGTGGTAAAAAAGCATCCCACTACTGGTGTTAAAAAGCTCATTGCAATCAGTGAGTGTTGTGTGTTAATGTAAATGTAAAATGTATCACTCTGTCAAGATGTCTTTCATTCATGATATACGAGACGCTACCCTGCATTACTCTCTCGTGCACTCTACTAACCTCTTTCAGATTTCCTTATTATTATCGTATATTCTTATGTTCTTATGTTCTTAATTAAGTGTGTCATAGAGTGATGCAAAGGTATTCGCATAGAAGAGAATTAAAAGTGATGAACTGTGCCAACTTACCAAACATGACGATGGTGTTGGTGGTGATCGATACGGCGATGGTGATGAATGAAAATGATGGTGTTATATAATAAAAAAAAGATCGAATAAGTTGAGCAATATACTTCCCCTCTTACATAAGCCTTTATTTTCTTTTTTTCTTCTTGTTTTTCATCTTCTTAATAGTGGAGGTAGTGGGAGGGAGGGGAGGCTGATTAACGATGTGCTTGCGGTGGCGAGAATGAGTAAGCAAGGCTGTCACACTAGTACCTTTTCAATTTGTCATCACGACCTTGCCTGACTTGACCACACCAGCGTCTCTAAGGCTCCTCTTAACGCACCGTGATGTTCCTTTACTGCTCGCTCCGTCAATCCAGTGAACACCTACTTTTGTTTAACTGCCTGTCTTCTCGTAAAACTTTTGTACTTAATGAGGAAAAAACTGGGTTGGTGTGTGTGGCATACTCTCTCTCTCTCTCTCTCTCTCTCTCTCTCTCTCTCTCTCTCTCTCTCTCTCTCTCTGTACTTGTCTATTCAACACTTCCATTAATTTCCTGTAAAAGAATTTATACATCATACCTGAACCAATATCAACGTCAGAGAATCATTATAATTTCAAGGTTTAACTAAAATGGCACGATTATTTAGCACATTTTGTATACTATTTGTTGTGTAGTCTCGTTCGCGTCAATGCTCACCATAGCTACACCAATAAGATCCTCAACAACGACAACAAACTTCTATGAAAATAAAGATCTTTGCGTGTGAAAGTGCTCTATGTTTTTATATGAGTCTTTGTTTACTCACGAGTGTTCCTGTTCCTCTTAACCCGCTCAGTACTGGGACACTTTTTATTTGAAGATTTAGGTACGATTAGACCATCTTATTGACATTAGGAAGAGTCTATGGAGGTCAGAAGATTAACAAACACAGTCTTCACTATTCTAATCCCCACATGAGTTTTTGAAGCTGTAGAAAATCACCAAATTGTAAGCAGAATAAATATGGAAACGCGTCATGGTACAGAAGGGTGTTAATCATACGATGTGTCAAATTAATATCATATGTGTCTAGAAGCAAGGATGAGTGTTTCAAGGCATGAGCTTCTTTAAACAATACTATAATAGGTTAGGGTTGGTTGGGTTAGGAATAAAAGCTACCATTCATCATAAAGGAATGGAATTATTGTTGCTGTTATCATTATACAGTTGGCAACAGGCAACAGAACAGGTCAGACTAGAATGGAAATGAGAGAGAGAGAGAGAGAGAGAGAGAGAGAGAGAGAGAGAGAGAGAGAGAGAGAGAGAGAGAGAGAGAGAGAGAGAGAGAGAGAGAGAGAGAGAGAGAGAGAGAGAGAGAGAGAGAGAGACGCGTTCTATATAATCATCTACATTGCAAAGAACCCATGAAACACCTCCACGCACATACGGACAGTGACGGTGGACGGTGAGGCAACAAAGTGAACATTAAAGTCAATTTATCTCCTCCACCTTCTGTCTATGGCGCCGCACCTTCCTGTTCCGAACGGCCACTCTTGCGTCATTATAATGTTGCCGCGTGGTAACTGCCATCCCAAGTAATTGTCACCGTTACTCAACACTCCCTGCCAGTGACGGACATTCACGAACAGGCTGACACAAGGAATAACAAACAGCACTGGATCGTACACTGGAACACTTCTGCATGCGCCGCACCTGCACTACATTAAAAAAAAGGCTCTACTTCAAGTTATTCAGGTTTTTGAAAGTGTTTTTTTCTTTATGGTTCTGGTGATATATTAAAATATTTCTTCATTATTTACAGGAGAAATACTCTTCAGAACGCGACTAACCATATATGTGGCCTTTGAAAGTAGTCGTGGTGAGAGAGCAAAGTGTTTCAGAATACATATCTAAGTAGGATGATGGGAATACCAAGAGCTCCTTACCATCCTGCTATATCCTGTCTGTCCTGTGCTGATTAGTAAAGCCTGGCACGCCCTGCAAGGTTTCTCAGCATGTGAAGTTCATGAAACGTGGTCACTAAGGGGAATGCGCAATACTAAATTAGAGTTGCCGTGTGGATGAATGTTGTCAGCGCCTCAGCTCATTAGAAATACCCGGCGGGCTTCGTTAGTAATTGCCACAGTGCGATGGCTTTCGTTTCCCATTGCAGTGATGAAATTTAAAACATATTTGAAACACTAGTTGATGTAAGTACCCTAAACCATACAGTCTTGAGTTCTGACCTCCATGCAACCTCCACTCCTCACTCAGGTTCCTTTGGTGCAGACTGAGAAGCTCCTTGAGACATTAGGTTAGGTTAGGTTAGGTTAGGTAATGTGAGTACTAACCACCACAGACACAACATACAGTCTTGAGTCCTGTCCTCCATGGAAGCACCACTCCTCACTCAGGTTCCTTTGGTGCAGACTGAGAAGCGCCTTGAAACACTAATGCGTGTACTAACCACCATGAAACCACAGACACAACATATATAGTGTTGAATCCTGACCTCCCTGCAAGCATTACTCCTCTCTCAGGGTCCTTTGGGTCTATTGGCATCACTCACTTCCCTCATGTTGTTTCTATCTTCAGAGAAAGAAGATAGAAACAACATCAGAGAAGAGGCGATACAAAGGCAAAGCTTCTCGAACTACACCTGACTTGACCTGAGACAGAAAAGCGCCTTGAAACACTAATGCGATTAGTAACCATTACCGTGAAGCCACAGACACACCATACAGTCTTGAGTTCTGACTTCTATGCACGCGCCGGATCCCATTTACGTTCCCTCAGTGCAGACTCAACGTCCTCATCTGGTGTGCCTTTCTCTGTCCTCACGCCCCGTACTTGGCGGCTTTTTACAGCGAACCCGACGCGTTTTAATGACACTTTCCATTCCAGCGAAGAGTCGTCAAAGAATATGCGAGGTTTGACAGAACGACCTTGCCAGATGTGCTTCACGGTGGTGCATCTGTGTGTGTGTGTGTGTGTGTGTGTGTGTGTGTGTGTGTGTGTGTGTGTGCAGTGACGGGAGCATGGGATGAAAGTTCAACCACCATCACCACCTTCACCATCATCACCATCATACTGTGACTTTCTTACGACCTTCCAAGACTGAAGCACCATATGGTTATTAACTCGAACACGTCCACTTACCCAATCTCCTTTCCATTTCCTTCTCAATAGCTCTCTTTCCCCTCTAATTTGACATTCCAGGGGCTTCAACACCCTCCACACACACACACACACACACACACACACACCACTTAAAAGCATCTCTCTCTCCCTCTCTCTCTCTCTCTCTCTCTCTCTCTCTCTCTCTCTCTCTCTCTCTCACTTTTTATTATAGGTACCACATCACATGCTTTTAATTCACTACAGCATAGCCAGCACTACTCCACACGTCATCTGCAGCTCTATACTCTCTCTCCTTCCCCTTCCCAAACACACACACGCACACACAGCTTAAAGTTTAGGTACATATCTATAGGCACGACTTTCTTTACTCTCCCCCCGTCTTTCCCTCTCTATTTGGCATCTCTCATTAGCAGCGTTGCGGGAGAAGAAAGGGACAAAGTGTGGATTCATGCAAATGAGAAGTGTGTAAGACTGGGAGATGGAAGGTGGTGGTTGTGGTGTTGGTGGTGTTACGGTAGGGAAGCCGTAACCACCATCACCACTACCATTATTACAACACTAACAACAGTAACACCACTCCCTCTCTCCCTTCCCCCTCCCCATCCCTAAAGTAACAATGGACGTCACATTACAGGCTTTGCTTATCAACCCTTCCTCGTTAGCAACTTGTTACTGAAATGACAACAACTGTGTGTGTGTGTGTGTGTGTGTGTGTGTGTGTGTGTGTGTGTGTGTGTGTGTGTGTGTGTGTGTGTGTGTGTGTGTGTGTGTGTGTGTGTGTGTGTGTGTGTGTGTGTGTGTGTGTGTGTGTGTGTGTGTGTGTGTGTGTGTGTGTGTGTGTGTGTGTGTGTGTGTGTGTGTGTGTGTGTGTGTGTGTGTGTGTGTGTGTGTATGTGTCGAGCTTTACTCATATATTTCCTGTAAGAATTAGCAATGAAAACATAAAAAAGTGGTTTAGTTTAGTTGGCTGTTTTTGTGAACGTTCAGAGAGAGAGAGAGAGAGAGAGAGAGAGAGAGAATCTTGTGTCATCCCTGTACCGTACAAGTGAAAGTATACAAATTACAAAATCATTTAAAATACGTCACGCGAGTCTTAAAACCGTCCCATCCAATAGGCACGGCTCCTCCAAGACAGACAGGCAGACATACAGACAGACAGAGACAGGGACAAGACCAAAAGAAGCACGAGACTTTATCCTTGAATAAGAGCAGTATATATCTCGATTCTACCAGTTTGAAAAGCGAGTGGAATCGAGAAATAGGGGAAAGGAGGGTAGGAGGAAAGGAGAGAGGGAGGGAAGAATGAAGGGAGGAAGAGATGAAGAGCGTGGGGGGATGAAAGAAGGAAGAAGGGTAGGAAAAAAGGAAGGAAGAGAGGTAGAAAGAAAGGATAGAAGAGAGGTAGAAAGAAAGAAAGGAAGAGAGGAAGGAAGGGAGATTTAAATAGAGATAAATAAATCGGTAAGGAATAAAAGGAAAAGAAAAGAAAGGAAGGCAGAGAGGAAAGAAAGAAGATATAGATAAATAGAAAGCTGAGAATAAATAATGAAAAATAGATAGAAAGAAAGGATAAAAAGAAAAAACTAATCAAACCACCACCACCATCACCACCACCACCAATCCAATCCAATCCGAACTAGACCAAACTCTCGCAGGACACCTCATTCGAACATCGAGTGGCGCGACACGTTCACATTTGCATAAGAATGGTAAGCCTCACTTGGAGCACGCTGTGGGGCTAACCTGTGTGTGTACCTCCGTGACACGTGATGACTTACTGTTACCTTCACTTCTCCGTTGCTTCTTAATTGATTAGAGTGCAGGTTGGATGAATGTGCCGTGACGTGATGTACGGCAGTGATTCTGAAGGCTGGAGGGTGTATGGGTAGGTAAGTGTGTGGTTTGTTAATCGTTTTTTTTATGTATGAGGGAAATGCTGGCCAAGAGTAAAAAAAATCCTGAAAAAAGAAAAGGCCCACTTAGTTGCCAGTCTCCTAGCAGGTCCAAGAGAGTTAGCCAAAAGGAAGGGATGAATGTCTTGACACCTCCCTCTTAAATGAAGTCTAGTTATAGGATGTTGGAAATACAGAAGCAGGTAGGGAGTTCCAGAGTTTACTAGTTTATCTTTTGTTAGTGTATTTGATTGTTTACATATGAGGGAAGTTATTTGTTTATGTCTAGGAGTACAGTGCATAGGAATTAATTAAAGGTCTGAGACACATTAAGTAAATCCAGATGAAGCAATAATCGTTAGTCTTTACTTGAGAACATCAATATTTGTAAGATATGAAGGTTCTTAACTTCGTCTTTCTCGCCACTCTTAATATTTCTCATAACGAACGAAACTATAAGAGACAGAAGGCTTACTGCTGTATAATAATGGTTCATCTAATTACAAAGTTCACTAGACGTAAGATCTCTGTTTTAAGCACATTACCATGAGAGACAGAAGGTATAATGATGAACATTAATGGTTCATCTAATTACTATAAACTTCACCATACGTACACACGAGATCTGCTGTACTTTAAGCACATTACATATTCCTAACCATCATCAACTTGTCAGTATTCAATATGCGAGCCAACCGTAAGATGCAGGAGGAGGAGGAGGAGGAGGAGGAGGAGGAAGAAGAGGCAGTACACATAATAAGGCACTGTCAGTGGTTATTTATGAGCCTCGAGGTACAGGTAATAAATCGACCCAACTACATAATTCTTCTCTCTTACGAAGCTTACGTCTTGCTCTCCCTCCTCGGCTGGCGGGGCGGAACACCAGATGACTGAGACGAACAGATTGACATGATGCAATACTTGACTCCACCCCTCCACTACTCTACCTCTGCCTACCACCTCGCCTCACCATCCCTTCCCTTCCCTTCCCTTCCCTTCCCTCCTGTCTTGTTTCGCGTCTCCCTTCCGCCCTGTATAGTGCCTCGAGCTGCCTGTGATCACGGAGCGTTAAGGGAACGAGTTAAGACTATGCTATCAACACCTAACACCATACGGTTATAAAGACAAGTTAACTCTCTCTATCTACATTCCCCCCCTCTCTCTCTCTCTCTCTCTCTCTCTCTCTCTCTATCTCTTGGAAAAAAAAAGGCATACAAAATGAAGTAAAATCAAAGAGGAGCTATAAAGAGAAAATTCCAAGCCAAATAAGATGCAGGATTAAGTTTAATAGAAAAAAAAATGTCCAGGAGAGAGAAAAAATGGGAGTTTCCAATGTTAAACGAGTCTCCAAGGCAGGCAGGAATACATATAAGGCTCTGTAGTGTGTATACCAACATTACCTGCGTAGCCCTGCCGGGGAGGAGCCGCGCTGGGGAACTATTGAGATGAGAAGCAAGAGAGAGAGATCAGATGCAAAAACAAGGATGGACGTCGAAATTTCCAGAGAGAGAGAGAGAGAGAGAGAGAGAGAGAGAGAGAGAGAGAGACCTTGCTGTACTCTCTCTCTCTCTCTCTCTCTGGCCACGTACTCAGTTCATGGAATTTGCCTACAGTTTCTCAGTAACCGTCAATAAGTTATTTCCCTTTTTTTAAGCTTTTCTTCGTCTTTAAGAGTAGCAGGAGTACCTTAGTAGTAGTAGTAGTAGTAGTAGTAGTAGTAGTAGTAGTAGTAGTAGTAGTAGTAGTAGTAGTAGTAGTAGTAGTAGTAGTAGTAGTAGTAGTAGTAGTAATTGTGATGGTAGTAGTATGAGAAGGAAGGAGAGACGTAGTAGTAGTTGTTGTGATGTTAAAAATAACTTGTGCGCATAATTGTATGATAAGAGAGAGAGAGAGAGAGAGAGAGAGAGAGAGAGAGAGAGAGAGAGAATTATATAACCTCTAGATAAGAAAAAAATTAATATTAGCTCAAAATACGTATCAAATCAGAGAAAGAGAGAGACTAGCAGTAGGCCTCGCAAGGGATAGAGAGCAAGCGGTTGTGACTGAGGGAGTATTAGCATGACCTTGTCTCTTGCTTCCTCCCATGTACCCTTCGTCCTTCAGCCTTCCTCCACGCCTCCTTTCCTCATGCTGGGACTTGGAGACGCTTGCTGCCTTGGAAAAATGAGTGATAGGTATGGGTGTGAATAGTAAAGGTTCTCTCTCTCTCTCTCTCTCTCTCTCTGGTACTGCCCTCTGCCAGATTGCCTCCCTCACGTCTCCAGCAGTTGTATTCCGTTTTCTATTCACGAGTGTTGTAATGGGACACTCCGCGAGATTCTGCATGTTGATATGAAATGAATTAATGAGTGTACACTTCTGTTGTCTCTTGGATTGCTTATGTGTTTAGCCTCCGAAGTGTTGTAAGATTTCGTTCCCTATGTGTGTCGTGTGTCCATGTGTTGTGTTCTGTTTGCCATTTAACCACTTAATACCAGGACGCGTTTTCATATTCATTCTGCTTACTGTTTGGTGATTTTATACAGCTTCAGAAACTTACGTAGGGGATTAGAATAGTGAAGACTCAGGACGGTAACCATCTGATCTCCAGAAACCCTTCCTAATGTAAATAAAATCGTTTAATCATACCCAAAACCAAGGTAAAATATGCGTCTCAGTAGTGAAGGGGTTAAATCTATTTTTACTATGTGTCTATCTGTATGTTTATTTCTTACCTATATATTATTATGTTATCCTGCTTATCTGTCTGTCTCTCTGTCTCTCTGTCTCTCTAATTACCTATTCTGTTTGCCGTTCAAATCTATTCTTATCTGTGTTTACCTGTCAGTTTATTTCTTACCTATATGTTATCCTGCTTCTCTCTCTCTCTCTCTCTCTCTCTCTCTCTCTCTCTCTCTCTCTCTCTCTCTCTCTCTCTCTCTCTCTCTCTCTCTCTCTCTCTCTAATTGCCTATTCATGCCTCTGTTCTCTCGTCTGCCTTCCTCCCCCGCTCTGCCTTGCCCTGGTTTGGTCCGCGCCGTCGAGCCCTCAGCAGCACCTAGGTCGGCCTGGCGTAACGCTGCCGCCACGCCCCCGATTGCTAAATGAAAGGGAAAAAAGGGTAAAGTGTATGAGGGGAAAAAAATGTTTATATCCATCAGAGCCTTTCACCAACGTGGCATTATGGTATCGTGTGTGTGTGTGTGTGTGTGTGTGTGTGTGTGTGTGTGTGTGTGTGTGTGTGTGTGTGTGTGTGTCTCTCTCTCTCTCTCTCTCTCTCTCTCTCTCTCTCTCTCTCTCTCTCTCTCTCTCTCTCTCTCTCTCTGCTCCACATAGTGTTCCACATAGCCACCCGCACGCGGAGGCTCACAAATGCCACACAGGTCAAGATCGAAGAAAGTCTCGCTACACGGGTGACCGCTGGAGCAATGAAGTGAATAGACCTTCGATGGCTGCCTCTGATTCACGGGCGCCCAGGCAAACATTAAAGCCCGTATCCAGAAACGCTTTGGTCTCTCACCACGACTATTTTCCAAGGCCACAGAGATGATTAGAGGGGCTTTCAAGAGTGTTTCTACATTTGATAGTGTAGAAATTTTGTCACTCTTCCTCTAGAACCGTAAAAACAACATGCATGCGTCTCTCCCTTATTCATAAATGACTTGCTCTCTCACCACGACTGTCTTCCAAGGCTACAGAGCTGATTAGCGGGTTTTTTCAAGAGTGTTTGTGCAGTTGTTAGTGTAGAAATCTTGTCACTGCCTTTAGAACCGTAAAAACACCTTAAAAAAAAAGACTTGTAAATTTAAATAAAGTCTTTTGAAATAGTGGAGGTGAAGTGAAGTGTTTGAGAATACAAGCCTAACTCTTATTACAACTCTCTCTCTCTCTCTCTCTCTCTCTCTCTCTCTCTCTCTCTCTCTCTCTCTCTCTCTAGCCTATGCATGCCTCTGTTCTCTCGTCTGCCTTCCTCCCCCGCTCTGCCTTGCCCTGGTTTGGTCCGCGCCGTCAAGCCCTCAGCAGCACCTAGGCCGGCCTTTTTGCCATTTAGAGTACGGTTATTTTTCATCTCAATTCACTCTGGGATACCTATATTCTTGTTCTGCAGTTATCTTTAAACACTGTGTAGGTTAGAAATTGGTAAATATGTTCTTTTATCCATTTTAATTGCTTTTAACAGGCATGTGGTTTTCTAATTACCATCTTGAGGTACTTTTTTTCCCCCCTTACAGCCATCTGTAAATGTTATCCTGACTAGAAAGTGGATATCAATACTTCTAGTCAATATGTTTGCACCCTTTAATGTTGTCTATCACATTGCTTTAAGTCACAACACCCTTCCAGCTCTCCCTTCCCCTGTTCACTGTCGATACTCACTCAATAACTTCGTCGCCTCTGTGTTTTCATGTCTGCGTACAATAAACCCTACTCTCTCTCTCTCTCTCTCTCTCTCTCTCTCTCTCTCTCTCTCTCTCTCTCTCTCTCTCTCTCTCTCAACCTACACTCCTGCTAATCCTTTCCGTCAATACCATATCTTAATTGCCTCATCTCCTCTCTTCTCGCTGTTTTCAAGCCGATATCCACATCATTTTGTTTCCTTCCCAGTAGTATGAATTCATATACACCATAAACAATATCCCTAATAGTTTTTTTTTTTTTCAAATCAATAATACATCTAATTTTTCTTTTCGTTGTTTTGAAGTCGACACCCACACTCTGACCTCCCTTCCCTGTGTTTCTACCTAAGCAACATCCTTCCTAGTGTTTTGAGTCAGTAATACGTCTTAACTCCCCCGATTTCATTATTTCCAGGTCGATATCTGCTCCATAACTTCCCTTCCCAGTGTCCTTTACTCCTTCAGTACCATACCGCGTTTCCATATTCATTCTGCTTACTATTTGGTGATTTTGTACAGCTTCAGAAATTCATGTGGGGGATTAAAATAGTAAAGACTGTTGCCATTAATCTTCTGACCTCCAAAGACCCTTCCTAATGTCAATAAAATGGTCTAATCGTACATAAATCTCAAGATGAAAGTGTGTCCCAGTACTGAAGGGGTTAATTTGATATGCACCACTCAATAACACAACACCCCCTATTTGTGTTTTCAGTTCATAGCGTACTTTAATTTCATCTCATCAGTGTCTTTTAATCAAGTCAACATCTACTCCTAAACTTTCCTTGTAGATACGTATCGGATTATGTTATGTTCAGAAATGCTTTGTTCTCTCACCACGACTATTTTCCAAGGCCACAGAGATGAGTGACGTTTTCTAGAGTGTTTATCCAGTTTATACTATAGAAATCTTGTCACTCTGCCTTTAGAACCGTAAAAACATCTTTAAAAAAAAAAAATCGTGTAAATATTTAAATAAATCCTCATAAACTAGTGGAGGTGAAGCATAGAACTGTTTGAGAATACGAGCCTATTTTACCCTCTTAATTCTTCATAGTTATCAATATTCCCTGAACCACGTAGTCAAATCTCCAGTCAAACATTGAAAACACGTATTTATAAACTGAGCTTCACTTCACACTCCGCAGGAAGCAAGACAAACTTTGCATTATCACAGGAACTGGCAGCCCGCGTTATCACTCACTCACTGATAACAACAACTACGTGTGGGGAGGATACCGGCCAGCAGCGAGCACCAGCACCAGTAGCACCAGCAGCAGTGGCTTTTTGATCAGCATTATCGGCATTATTCGTTGCTTTAATGTCAGAGTTGTGGATGTTTACCCCTTCAATACATGGACACATTCTTGCCTTGAGATTTGTGTACGATTAGATCATTTTATTGACATTAACCCCTTCAGTACTGTGATGCATTTTTACCATGAATTCTAGGTATGATTAGACGATTTTATTTGCACTAGCAAGGTTCTATGGAGGTCAGAGGGTTTATGGTCCAGAATCTTTACTGTGTTAATCCCCACATGTGATTCCGAAGCTGTATAAAATAGCCTAATAATAATCTCAATTAATATGAAGACGTGTCATGGTACCGAAGGGGTTAAGAAGGATTTATGGAGGTCAGAAGATTAGTGGCCAGTCTTCACTATTCTAATCCATCCACATGAGTTTCTGAAGCTGTATAAAATCACCAAAGCAGAATGAATATGAAAACGAAGGGGTTACAATAGGTGGTGTCACTCTACAAGCTAAACAAGTAGTGAAGTTTGTGAGGTACGAGAGTAGTATGGGTGTGTATGAGTGAGTTAAATGAGTATGAGTGGTATTTTTTCAGCTTCTTTTTTTCCAGTTCAATATATATTAAACGAATGAGGAAAGACAGTGAGGAGATTTCATACTCGTACGTACACACACACTCTACCTCCAGATTTCCTAAGAATTGAACCCGTTACTTATTCATGTTGACGTTCTTTGGGTATTGGCAGAATATTGATGCGATGCGGACACACACACACACACACACACACACACACACACACACACACACACGTTCACATTCCCTAAGGAAGAGTGATAGAAAACACTCGTACGCAGCCACCTCAGGCAGTGTGCTGGTAAAAGTTTATCTCTCACACACACACACACACACACACACACACACACACACACACACACACACACACACACACACACACACACACACATCTTGAAAGCCGCTAAAACTCGTAACTCACGTACACACTCACGCCAACCTCACTCACACTCACAGTTAAGTATACTACCCAGTTACCTATTTACCCAATTAACCTAACCTACCTTAACCTTTTCAGTACCGGGATGCATTTTTACCTTGAATTTTGGGTACGATTGGAACATTTTGTTGCATTAGGAAGGGTCTATGGAGGTCAAACGATTAGTGGCCGCAGTCTTCACTATTCTAATCTCCCACATAAGCTTCTGATGTTGTATAAACTCACCAACAAGTAAGAAGAATGAATAAGGAAACGCGCATGGCACTGAAGGGGTTAGCCTAAACTAATCTAACCTAACCTATGCTATCCTATCCCCTTATTTTACCTACCCATAGTGTGCGTACAAACGAATACACTGCCGTCATAAACTCAGTGATGATCGATGTAACAACACACACACACACACACACACACACACACACACACACACGTATCGAGAGAAGATAAGGAAATCCACGTCCTTCATTCTCACTTTCATCTTCCTTCTTCCTCCTCTTCCTCCTCCTCCTCCTCCTCCTCCTCTTACTGCTACTACTGACATCCTCCCTCACCTCTTCACATATCTCCTCCCGTTTTCTCTCCTTTTATCATTGTGTCATTGTGCAGCCATGAGGATGTTACTTAGAAGCCACAGAACTGCCTCCTCCTCCTCCACCTCCTCCTCCTCCCTAATAATATATCTCCCTTGTCCATCACCACCACCACCCCCGCTGCCACCGTCTTCAGTCCACCTCTTTTACATTACTCACTGGAAATTAATTGTTTAGAGTATACGAAAGCTCTTCCTGTTTTAAAAGTGAGGAGAAAAAACGAGAGTGTGACAAATGTAAGGAAATCTGATTGTCTAAGTGATTGATTGACTGATTGCCTCCACTCCCCTCCTCCACACACACTAACAGATGGCGTTAGTAAAAGGGAGGAGTGGTTTGTGGAGTGGTGTGTGTGTGGTAGGGTGGAGGAGGGGAGGATGTGACACGTAATACTGGCACAAACTCATGTGGGGGAATTGAAATAGTGAAGACTGTGCCCATCAATCTTCAAACCTCCACCAACCCTTCCTAATCTCAATAAAATGGTCTAATCGAACACAAGTCTCAAGGTAAAAATGTGTCCTAGTATTGAAGGGGTTAAACAGCTGACAGTTTAACCTTAAAGTTGCAACATTTTTTTTTTTTTTTTTTTTCCTGGACAGGGCACACAAGACGATGGTTCTCGGGCGTCTGGGTGTCTAATGAATCAACTGTTTGGTGGCTCAGTATACGAGATTCACTATTCGAGTCTTTCAAATCCTTTCACAGAGACATGCAACACTCCACACCATTAAAAGTTCTACACTAACTCTATATACAAACACTTACAAGAAAGATAGGTGCATTAAACGATTAGATTTTTCAATGCATAGATAGTATAATGTTTAGTGGCGGTTGTAGAAGAAATTTTATGTCCCGGGTGCTCTGGCATTTGAGGAACCATGTATGAAGCGACTGTGGGACTCAATAAAGCCCGTATTCTGAAACGCTTTGCTCTCTCACCATCACTACTTTCCAAAAGGCTCCAGTTGAAGATACTCGTGTTTTTAAGGGTATTTCTATGGTTCTGGTGAAATACTGGCAAGATATCTAGGTTATTATAAGGAGAAGTGTCTTGAAAATCCGTCTAGTCGTCTCTGTGGCCTTGGAAATCTATCGTGGTGAGAGAGGAAGGCGTTTCTGAATACCCGTACAGTCGAATACAAAAAATAAGACTTATCTGTAAATTCCTTGCCTATAAGATGAGTACCGTAGCAAGAGAGGACAAGACAAACAGTAGTAGAAATTAAAAGATATTTATTCTTTTATGTATAAGGCAAAATCTGGCCAAGAGCAACAAAAATGACTCAGCAAAAATCCCCACTTAGATGCCAGTGCCCGAGCATTCGAGAGAGATGAATCACTGTAAAAGGATAGACTGTGATAGGAAGAAGAGGACTTAAGTGAGGATTATGTTGGCTGCCTTCGTGTGTGTGTGTGTGTGTGTGTGTGTGTGTGTGTGTGCTTCCTCGCATCTTGTGGTTCACCGCGGTTACAGCAGGTGGGAAATAGATCTGTTAGCCATTCTCCCTCCTTCTCCTCCTCCTCTTCGTGTCGATGTGTAGTACATGGGATCCAGCGTTGCGTTATGTCAGGGGTAGAGTCCGCCCCGCTCTATACCATGGGTGTAAGATATGGTAATGCTAGCCTGGATGAGTGTATGTGTCTACGGATTACACGTCGCGGGTTTGCAATGAGGTGTGTGTGTGTGTGTGTGTGTGTGTGTGTCACTGGTGGGGGTTGTTGATTGCTACATTACGAGATGCTGTGTTAATTCATGACAGTAATGATTCAATATACATTTTTCTTTTTACTTTACTACATGTGTCTGGTTGTAAAATTGGGATGACAACTACAATATTTTGCTTAAGCCAGACAGACAGACAGACAGACAAACAGACAGACAGAAGTTGATAAATGAATTGTAGTTTGAAAGACAAAAAGCTCATCTTATGACAACTTATCTTATGACTGAGTTCTTTTCTTCTTTCAGGTAGGGTGTTTAGTGTTTTGATTTCAAGTAGTAGTAGTAGTAGTAATAGTAGTAGTAGTAGTAGTAGTAGTAGTAGTAGTAGTAGTAGTAGTAGTAGTAGTAGTAGTAGTAGTAGTAGTAGTAGTAGTAGTAACAATGATAGTAGTAGTAGTAGTAGTAGTGGTAGTAACAATGATAGTAGTAGTAGTAGTAGTAGTAGTAGTAGTAGTAGTAGTAGTAGTAGCAGTAGTAGTGGTAGTAAGTAGTAGTAGTAGTAGTAGTAGTAGTAGTAGTAGTAGTAATAGTAGTAGTAGTAGTAGTAGTAATAGTAATAGTATGTAGTAGTAGTAGAAGTAGAAAAAGAAGAAGTAGTAGTAGTAGTAATAGTAGTAGTAGTTATTAGTAGTAGTAGTAGCAGTAGTAATAGAAGTAACACTAATAGTTCTTGCAGCAGTTACTTAGCAGTTCTACTCACTCTTAACACTCCAACACAACCATACACAACCATACACAACCGTAAACCTTCCTTCCACTCCCCCACAGCACGCACCAGCTGACCCTCTCACCATGCATGTCTGCGGTGAGGCTCAGGACCTTACCTTACCTTGCCTTACCTTGCGGGGTGGAGGAGGAGTACTGCCAGCCCCGCCCCTCGAAGTTCCCGCCCAGCCCCTGTCTTTCCCTCGTCCCGCCCCTTGGCAATTCTTCCTATATATACGCCCACCTCTTTACAGCAAGACAGTGACTCAAGTGAGGTAAGTGCAAAGCTAAGCCGACTCACACACACGGTGATTTAGTGACTGGCCGCTGCAGGAACTGACCAAGAGACGATGTTATGCTGTTTTACAATGACGAATGACCAAGTGACTGACAGATGGATGGACTAACTATGTGATGCTCTGATAGATTGACTGAGTGACAGGTGACGCCTCCTCTTGCTACTAAAGTTAGTGTTGTTACTACTGTTGTTGTGGGTGTTGCTACTAGACTGCTAAACTGTTCTTCTTTGGGTTCTGTCAGTATGTGAAGGGTAGAACAGCGTGGACAGTAACGTGTTTGGGCAGGACTGTCTGTTTGGGATGGTTTGAGGACGTGCTTACATAATTTATACTATACTAGTGCTCTTGGATACAGCTTTGGCGAGAGGTGCAAGATTAATTATATACACACTTGGTTGTTTATTTAGTCAATGCTAAGTTTGGATGTGAAGATTAAGATTTTGTTAGATGTTGTTTGGTCTCAGTTTGGTATAGTTATGTCAGTTTCTTTATTATTTTTATTATTATTATTATTATCATTATTATTATTATTATTATTATTATTATTATTATTATTATTATTATTCATTGTTGTTGTTGTTGTTGTTGTTGTCATCATCATTATTGGTATCATTTTCATCATTATTATTATTATCATTATTATTATTATTATTATTATTATGGAATTATGGGTGTTATCTGCGTTGTAGGCGTCTTTGGTGATGGTGGTGGTGGTGGTGGTGGTGGTTATGAATATTCAGACTTACTATTGTTCTAGTGACTCTCTCTCTCTCTCTCTCTCTCTCTCTCTCTCTCTCTCTCTCTCTCGACACACACAGGTGTTAGACATATATCTTAACTTTCCCTCTTCTCTTGTAACCAGTTGACAACGTTTGACAAATGTTACTTTTTTCCCTACCTTTCCACAAACGTGTGTGTGTGTGTGTGTGTGTGTGTGTGTGTGTGTGTGTGTGTGTGTGTGTGTGTGTTTACTCTAGCAAGTATATATGAATTAAATGCTCAAATTCAGGTATAAACATAACAATTTACTTCATATCAGAGAGAGAGAGAGAGAGAGAGCATTTATTTACGCACGGTACTACACATGTGGGGTGTTTACTAGAAACCCTGGAGCTAGCAGTGTCCCCGCCTACAGCTACACTCTACCTACACTCTACCACAACCACCACCACTACCACCACCACCACCACCATTACTCCCGCTCCTTCCTTCACCATATCCCCTCCATAGTCGTCACCATCATTTTGTACTGTGAATGATTGTGATTTGATGGTGATGTGCTGACGCCTCTCAAAATATCTCACTTTCTCACTTTCTCTCTCTCTTTATTTACACTCTTTTCGCTTGTTTTGTCTGATATAACCATGATTTTATCCAGAGAGAGAGAGAGAGAGAGAGAGAGACCCGTATTCAGAAACACCTTCCTTTCTCACTACGACGATTTTCCAAGGCCACTGAGACAACTCACCGGGTTTTCAAGACAGTTCCTCCTTTTAATAAACTAGAAATCTTGCCAATTCATCATCAAAACCATAAAAATACTCTTCAAAACACGACTATCTTCAACTGGAACCTTTGGAAAACAGTAATGGTGAGAAAGCAAAGGGTTTCAGAGAGAGAGAGAGAGAGAGAAAGAGAGGATTGCTAGTCGTGGTGTGTGCGGGCGTGAAGTAATTGGGCGTGGGCGGGAAGAAGTATTACTCTACGCTACACCCACAGCCGCCCACGTCACCCATGCCTTCCCGCACGCCCATCCTCACCCCTGACCTTCTTACTGTTAATTTAGCCCTTATTCTTCCCCTCACTGCCTCATCTCTGTTGTTCTTTGCCTCCTTGTGTTGCTCCCTTGTTCCTGGTTTAGAATTCAGATTAATCTCTTCAGTATATACCACGCCACTTCCCCATATTCATTCTGCTTACCATTTGGTGATTTTATACAGCTTCAGAAACTTATGTGGGGGGATTAAAATAGTGAAGACTGTGGCCATTGATCTTCTGGCCTCCATAAACCCTTCCTAATGTCAATAAAATCGTCTGTCTAATCATATCCAAAACTCAAGGTAAAAGTGTATCCCAGTACTGAAGAGGTTGAGAGTTATTTTTTTGTCTCTTTCTCACTTCCTCATCTCTCATAATCTTTAACCCCTTCTTCGTGGTGTGGTTTTCAAGTTACGGGTTCTCTCTCTCTCTCTCTCTCTCTCTCTCTCTCTCTCTCTCTCTCTCTCTCTCTCTCTCTCTCTCTCTCTCTCTCTCTCTCTCTCTCTCTCTTTCTCTGCTTCCTTGTATTGCTTGCTCCCTTGTTCTGGTGTGATTATTAGAGTTAGAAGTTAATTTTCCGTCCCTTTCTCACTCCCTCATTTCTCATAATATTTAACTTCATGTTGTAGTTTTCAAGTTATGGTGTTCTCTGTTCCCCTCTCTTTCTCTGCTTCCATGTGTTGCTCCCTTGTAGAATTCAATAGTTATCTTTCTGCTTTTCTCTCATTCATCTCTCATAATCTTTAGCGCCTTGTTAGTGCTGTGGTTTACTAGCTATGGGTTCTCTGTCTCTCTCTCTCTTTCTCTGTCTTCCTCTGTCTACCCTTCTCCGTGCCTCTCTCCTACATCTCTCCTGCTCTTTATCTCCTTTATTCCCTTGTTCCTGATGTGGATTTCAAGTTAAAGCTATATATTTCTCTCACTCTATCCCTTTCCCTCTCTTTCTACCCTTACCCTTACTTCTCCACCCCTCCAGACAAACAACATGATGAACAACGCTATGCTGGTGGCAGTGGCCCTCCTCTCCGTGGCATCTCTAGCGTTGGGTGATGTCCGCTACGTAGCCCCGGCACCGGCCTGCTATGCTCCCACTGTCACTGCCTACGAGACGGTGACGGAGGTGAAGACGTCAACGGAAACTGTCTACAATACTCTGGTGGAGCAGGTTGTGGTCACCGAAACAGAGTCTCTCACCGAAACTGCCACAGCCACGGAGACTGAGTTTGTGACCGAGACGGAGACAGAGATCAACACAGAGATCGAGCAGGTAAAAGAGAGAGAGAGAGAGAGAGAGAGAGAGAGAGAGAGAGAGAGAGAGAGAGAGAGAGAGAGAGGTGTTCAAGGTTCCTGGGTATCGTGTTCGTGACTTCATAGTTTTAGTTTGTCTTATAATCGTAGCCACAGAGTTAGTGGGTTTTAATTCCTTGTCTGGCGTATAGTGTTAGTTAAGGGAAGTAATGGAATGATTGAGGCTGTGATAGTAGTGTTAGTGTCTATGTTGATTAAAGTAGTAGTAGTAGTTGTAGTAGTAGTAGTAGTAGTAGTAGTAGTAGTAGTAGTAGTAGTAGTAGTAGTAGTAGTAATAGTAGTTTAGTGGTGGTAGTAGTATAGTAATAACCTAATCTGATAATCATGTTCTCTCTCTCTCTCTCTCTCTCTCTCTCTCTCTCTCTCTCTCTCTCTCTCTCTCTCTCTTCTCATCCCCTCCCCATTCACTCTCTTTTCCTTTCATTCTCTTCCCCTCGCTCTCCGTTTATCCCACCCTGTCACTTTCCCTCTCCCTCTCCTACACATCCCGACCCTTCACCCCACTTCAGGTCATCTCCACGGCTTTCGACACCGTGTACGAGACTGTAGTGGAGACGGAGGTGGAGACTGAGGTGCTGGAGAAGACAATCGTGGCCACGGAGACAGAGATTCAGAAGGTAGAGGTGACGAAGTGCGCTCCTGCCTACCACCCTGCCCCTTACCACAGGCCCTCCTACCACCCCCCTGCCACCGGTCACGTCTCCTCCTCCCTCGGTAGCTTCAAGGGCTATGATGGCTTCGAAGGGTTCAATTTCAAGGGGTACAATCCATTCAGGGGCTATGGACATTAAGTAAATTCAGGCGGTTGTGTGTTTAGCGTGTTGTCCTGAGTTTTCAGCCCCTCAGCTCTGATTAAGTTAATTGGTTAAACTGTTTAGATTGTGTAAGATGTCCACGATGCTCTACGCTATAATGTTTATGCTCAGTTTTTATTTATTCATTCATTCTTCTTTTATTTTCTCCTCTTTCTTCTCCTCCTCGTAATCTTCTTCCTCGTTCTCCTTTTTTCTTTCGTCTTCTACATATTTCGACTGTTTTTTTTATTTTTTATCATTTCCTTCAGTTTTTATTTATTCATTCATTCTTCTTCTTCTTGTATTTTTTCCTTCTCTTTCTCTTCCTCCTTCTTTTCTTCTTCTTCCTCGTCCTTTTTCTTTCGTCTTCTATTTCGTCTGTTTCTTTCTATTTCCTTCTGTGTTTATTCATTCATTCATTCATTCTTCTTGTATTTTCCTCCTTCTCCTCCTCCTCTTCTTCTCCCTCATCCTCTTTCGTTCTTTCGTCGTTCATTTCGTCCGTTTCTTTATATATCCTGCCTCATCACTCTTTCTTTTCCTGTTTACCCTTTGACTTTTCCTCTAACGTTCTTTTTTTCTCTTTTTCTTTTCCTTCATCTCATATTCTTCTCTCTCTCTCCTTCTTGTCATATATATTTGGTTCTCATTCTTTTTTTTCATGCATGTGTAAGGTGTTTGTGTCTTGTCGTTTACTTTTGTCTTTGTCTTCGTTCAAACTGTTTACTATGTCATAAATGTCCGTCGTGTGTCATCTTGTGCCTTTATTTATGCTAGCCAGTGTACAGTTTCCTATCGTCCTTCATCCTGCCTGTTGTGTTGCATGAGTCTCTTTCTCCCTAAGTTTCTCCAAAGGAACCTCATGAATAATGTAAATAAGAGTAATATATATATATATATATATATATATATATATATATATATATATATATATATATATATATATATATATATATTGACGAGTGCCTTCAGTCACAGCAAGATTTCTTTCTTATGAATATTCTTACTAACATTCATATCAACTCTCCAGTGCGAACGAGTACTTAAAAAATTTGCTGTCTGTCTGTCTGTCTCTCTCTCTCTCTCTCTCTCTCTCTCTCTCTCTCTCTCTCTCTCTCTCTCTGAATTGCACAGTCTGCTCTTAATCAAAGGGAAGATGACGTTGCCTTGTGTGTATTTAGTTGTGTAAAGCCCAAAGTGTATATTGTAATTAGTAAGTAGTCTTGTTGTAGTGTTGTAGTATTTTTTTATATACAAATTGATATCCATTCGTACCACACATGTAATATCGCTAAGTATTGATGTACAGCACGTATTATTATTATTATTATTATTATTATTATTATTATTATTATTATTATTATTATTATTATTATTATTATTATTATTATTATTATTTACTATAGTCAACTAAATCACACAGTCCCTTTCATGTGCAAGGTAAACTCAGGTGTCTCTTAAATATATTACTTTATTCTAATGAATCTCCAGTATTCTACAAATAAACCAAAGCAACATTTAAGACGACTGTTTTTCTGTATATGTATGGAACACAACACCAACCTTCGAGTCTTTCAATGCATCTGACCACACAACAGCGATAGAAGAAGTAACAGCAACAGTTGTAGGGTGTGAGAGAGGCATTAACGCACCGATAAGCAATATATACAAAACCAACCAGCTACCTACAACACGTGTGACTAATGAGGAAATCAGTTACTTCCTCACTGATTACTCAATGGGAAGAACACTCTTGAGAATCCGGTGGGCTGTAATCATCTCTGCGGCCTTTAGAAATAGTCGTGGTGAGAAAGCAAAGCGTTTCTGAATATGGGTCTACATAGCACGGTGAAGTGAAACAAGGAGAGGTGGGAAGAGTAATTCAGTGCCATGACAAAATTCCATATTCATTATACTTACTATATGGGGATTTTATACAGCTTCAGAAACAGATGTGGGGATTTAAATACTGATGACTCTGGCCATTAATCTTCTGACCCTCATAAACCCTCCTTAATGCAAATAAAATCGTCCAGTCATCTCCAAAACTCGTGGTAGAAATGCCTTCCAGTACTGAAGGAATTAAATTTTCTACCCGCTCTCCTTCTTCTCTGCTTCTTGTTCTTGATCCTGTGGTTGTGTTTTCTCCTCCTGCGTCTGTCCCTCTTCCTCTCCCTGCTTCTTCTCCTCCTCCTCACCCCCCTGTTTCTCTTCCTCCTGGCTCTGTGTCTGCTGCGCCTCCTGCTGTTGTTGTTGTTGCTGCTGCTCAATAATCAACTCGTCATCCACATCGCGAATGATGGGAAGGCCGTCCAGTTTCTTGAGTGCCGTTAGCTTGCGCTCCACCTCAGACCTCCACGTGCCCTCCGCCGAGTGCTTCTCCTCAAGAGGGTTGCCTGAAGAAGGAGGTGGGGGTGGTGGTGGTGGTGGTGAAGTAGTGGTGGTAATGATGATGGTTTTGGTAAAGGTATAAAAACAGGAATTCTACTACTACTACTACTACTACTACTACTACTACTACTACTACTACTACTACTACTACTACTACTACTACTACTACTACTACTACTACTACTACTACTACTACTACTACTACTACTACTATGCTGTTCTTACCGACAAAATTCAGCTCCTCCAATGTTGACACCTCGAGTAGTTTCATAAACTCAGCCCATTCCTTCACTAAATTGTTGGACATGTACAAAACCTGCCGAGAGAGAGAGAGAGAGAGAGAGAGAGAGAGAGAGAGAGAGAGAGTTATGCCAACAACACCAATGGATTTAGTAACAGCCCAAACAAACCACAATAATATAACGTACCTTCAGTTTCTTTAAGGCTCCGATCCCCTTCAGCTTTTCTATGAGGTTGTAAGAGATCCAAAGTTGCTCCAGTGTCTCCGCCAACACCTCCTGTATGAGAGAGAGAGAGAGAGAGAGAGAGAGAGAGAGTTTCATATAAGACTGTTATCATTTAGTTTATTTGAGCAAGAGCTAAATGACGCAATTAGAATCACGAGTTCCTTACCATTCAAACGAAGAAGTATGAAGTTTGTCATGATAACGCGATATATTTTCTTAGACTATGTTGCTTATTATATATAAAATACTGAATCCCTTCAGTACCATGACGTGCTTTCATGTTTATTCTGCTTGTTATTTGGCAATTCTATACAGCTTCAGAAACTTATGTGGAGAATTAAGAAAGAGTGAAGAGACTGTGCATTAATCTTATGACCATAGACCCTTCCTAGTGTAAATAAAATCGTCTTATCACACCAAAACTCAAGGCTAAAATACGTCACAAGACTGAAGGGGTTAAGGATGTAAGTGCAGTCGGCTCCATACTTGATGAAGTTGCTTTCCTCCCTGTATTTATAACTTAAGTGAAATATATCATCCTTTTCATGGATGATAGATATCTGCCTCTGACGTGTATCCTAAGCCTGTCTTCCTCTCCCTCTTCTGTCCTTCTGTTCCTTCTCATACCACCTCCTCTCTCTCTCTCTCTCTCTCTCTCTCTCTCTCTCTCTCTCTCTCTCTCTCTCACTAGGCCGGCGAAGCTCTTGATATTGTTCCTGCCGAGGCTCAGTATGCGAAGACTGCGCAGGTTGTTGAGGTGGTTGAGCTTCTCGATGGTGTTGGTGGAGAGTGAGAGCTTCCTGCAGAGGAAACACCCGGTTCATTAGTGTCTGACGTGCCCAAATACTTCATTGAGAGGTCCTGTGGTGCTCCCTATGTGAAGAAGAGACCAGGGGAATGTGTTTATGTATCAGAAATGAGCGTGTATTTATTCATTTATTTATTTATATCTGTCAAGTACTTAGTTTTTTTTTATAGAAATGTGAAAAAAAAGTTGATTTTGTCTCAGTTTATATCGCAATGGAAGACACATGGGCAGTTTCCTTGATGCTAAGTTACTGAAGATACAAGATTTTTTCACCATCCCGTCACTAGGTAGATTTGACACTCCCTTTGCATCCGTAGCTACTCCTCTTATCCACTATTACATCCTCGTTGCTCGCTCCGAGCTGCCTCCTAACAGTAATACAAGATTTGGTAACTTCTTCCCTCATCATCCTAATATCCAAACTCACTCGCAGGCAGTCAGGTTCTGCAGGGAAGCGTCCAGTTTTTCAATCGGGGGTTGCAGACCGATCAGCTTCACTTCTATAGCCTCGCCCGCTTTCTCCCCCGTGTTTTCCTCCCACTGCCTCAGCGCCTCTCGAGTGCTGGTGCTCTTCTGGGAGTCCCCGCCCTTGCTCTGGGACTAGGCAACATACCTCAGTGATGGGGATAGATACTAAAGCCTATGTAGGTTAATAAGGGGTATCAAGTGTTTATTTACGGTCTCAAGTGTATGTTTATGTCATAATCATCTGGGTTACTTCAAAGCGCAGCGCTAGATTACGAATATTTTGTGGTGTTGGCGTGTTTTGGGAGACTATGCGCTTTCTGCTTAATTAGCTTTTTGCTCACCATTTCTTACGCAGTGGGAGGGACGAGCAGTGTCAAGGTCTGCGCTAGGAGAAATTAATCCAGTCGGGGGCCGTGAAATGACTGCCGGCGAGGAGCGTCACGTCCACGACTCGCCCAGTGTACACAGTAACCATGGCAACAGCTGGGGCCGTCACACTCCATGAACAAAACTTAACAATACACTGAGCTCTCATTATAATTACGTTCCATAAAAAAAAAAAAAAATGTTACTGCTACTATGCAAACTCCTACTGATTTTGTTTATTTTTTTCTTTCACGGCCATCTCGTCACCTGCGAAATTTATCACATATCGATCACCGGTGCATCACTTCATCACTATATTTCACCCCACAACACGTCACACTAATAAAACCCTTAATTTCCCGGTGATAAAAAGAGGATATTAGGTTTGAGGGAAATGTGCACCTCTCTTGTCATCTGGCGAGAAACAAAAGAGCATCAGCGGGGAGGTGAGCCTGTGAGGGTGTAGTAGTAGCATGAGCAGGTGGCAGGTGACGGGGGCTGACAATTGACGTGGAAAAACGGGAGTCCTACGCGCCTTCCCCACCCAAGCACCCTCGGCCCTGCGTGTCGCCACCCCCAGGGACCTCAGGGACCTCAGGCATGGGGCCCCGGACAGGCAGGAAGGACGGAAGGAGATGAAAAGACGAGTGGAAGCAGGAGGGAGGGAGTCTGAGTGAGGGTCCCGTCATGCCCATTCTCCGGAACAAGTGAATGAAGACCACGTGACCCTAGAGGACCAATCAGCGGCCAGGACCACCCCGCCCAACGGACCAATCAGCGGCCAGGACCACCTCGCCTAACGGACCAATCAGCGGCCAGGACCTCCTCGCGTGACGGGCCAATCAGCGTCCGGAGGTTCCTCGCCTGACGGACCAATCAGCGGGCCAGGTTACCCTCAAGAGACAAACTCGCGCGTAAACAACCAAGTCTCCTGCAAAGTACAAAATAAAGCAGCTAGAAATGGAGGTGAGTTGTACAGCCGGGCCTTTCTGAGCCGGGGGGAGGTGCGCTACTGGAAGGGGAAAAATGGATGAGGTGGAATTTCTAAAAGGGCGTTGGGTGGAGGGCGGCGCGGGGCTTGGGTGTGTTGAAATAAAGCCGAGGAAAATGTGACGGCCATGAATAGTGTTGGAACCTCTGCCAAAAGTGATGGGAGGAAGAGTCCAAAAAACATGAAAAGATGCTGAAGAAGGAAAAGGTAAACAGTAGCAGGCCGTCTTGGCACGATTTGGAAGCCGGTGGAGATAAGTACCGTAGTGTAGTGGTAGTGGATAGGAGGGTGGAGTGACGGGAGGGAGTGGAGGAGGCGCGGGTGTTTGCTTCCTCCGTGTTGTTTACCTTCTGACATCCTCTCATTTATCGCGCCTGGGCCCACGCACGCTGCCCATTTCACATGCTGCCCACACTTTTCCGTCCCCTGAGTCGCCGTGGAGGTTAATTGGTGGCGGTGTGCGTGTAATAATGGTAGGTTGAGCTGTTAACACGGCCAGTTGGCGAAGGGCCGCTCTGTCTGCCAAGGTCCCCCCGTTAAGAAAAAGAAACAAGTGTGATATTAGCCGTCAAGTGCTGTCAGGGACGCCACAAACACACCCTGCCATGGCCTAAGTGGTGCTCGTGTTATTCTAGCCTTGAAATATGCTGGATGAGACTTTCCGAAAATTGAACGTCTGTCATGGGGAGCTCCCTCGGGTGTTTTCATGGTTTTCGTCTCCCATTTTTAATCTGTGAGGGTTTTCCAGGTGGCTAGTAAGCTGAAACGCATTTTTACATCGCATTTTGTCTTGTGTGATTGCCTCGAGTTTGGTAGAAATGGTTATGTCAACTCAAAGAAGGTGATGTCTGTTCAGAGAGGCTTTGTTGTCATTTTTTTCATGTTTTTGCCTCCCATTTTTAATCTGAGGGTTTTCCCAGGTAGCTATGAAGCTTTAAAGCACCTTTACATGGCTACATTTTATCAGGTGTGATTCCTTTGAGTTTGATAGGTGATGATGTCTGTTCAGTGAGGCTTGGCTGTCATTTTTTATTGTTTAATCATGTTTTTGTCTCCCACTTCTATTCTGTGAGGGTTTTCCAGGTGGCTAGTAAGCTTTAACACATCTTTACATCGCTGCATTTTGTCAGGTGTGATTGTTTCAAATTTGTTAGGAGTCTGTTCAGAGAGGCTTGATTGTCATTTTTTTTTTTTTTCTCATGTTTTGCCTCCCATCTCTTATTTGTGAGGGCTTTCCAGGTGACTAGTAAGCTTTAACGCATCTTTACATTGTATTTTGTAAGGTATGATTGCTCCAAGCTTGTTAGAAGGTGGTGATGTCTGTTCAAAGAGGTATCATGTATTTTGCCTCTCATTTAATGCACCTTCACATATTCATTCTGCTTACTATGTGGTGATTTTATACAGCTTCAGAAACTTATGTGAGGCATTAGAATAGTGAAGACTGTGGTCATTAATCTTCTGACCTCCATAGACACATCCTAATGTCAATAAAATGGTCTAATCGTACAAAAATCTCAAGGTAAAAATGTGTCCCAGTATTGAAGGGGCTAAGAGGTTAGTTATGTCTACTCAGAGGATCACTTAGCTTGTCTGTCATTGTTTTTAATGGTGTTCCTTTTGATGCATTGCTTTGGGTTACAATTCACACACTTTTCTTCTCTCCCAGCCAATCTTTCTCATGGGTGGCTCTGTGTTGTTGATATGTCACTCTCAGCACACACAGCCCAGCCCAACCTGCCAAAGTTCATGGGGCGAGTTTGGGACTGCCTGTACTGAAGGGGGCTTTCTTGGGGGATTTTCAAGTGGATATTGCTCTCTGTTGGTTATTTTTGCTTCCTTTACGTTTTGTATTATGTTGTGGATACATGTGATTTATTGTTAGTTCCACCTGGGCTTATGCTGGTGCGCTCTCTCTCTCTCTCTCTCTCTCTCTCTCTCTCTCTCTCTCTCTCTCTCTCTCTCTCTCTCTCTCTCTCTCTCTCTCTTAAATAGGGTACATTATAGCATTTCTATCCAGTGCAGTGTTTGGAGGTGGCTGCAGATTAAAGAAAGGTGTTTGGTAATGGTTAGTGATGAAGGATAGAGTGACAAGTGGCAATGACAAGATATTGTAGCATAAGAGGGTATTTTCACCATCTTAACATTTAAACTCTGGAACTCCCTGCTTGCTTCTGTATTCCATCTTCCTATGACCTTAATTCATTGAAGAGGGAGGTTTCAAGACATTTATCCCATTCTTTTTGGCTAACTTTTGAACTGAACCTACTCAGGGGCTGGCATCAAAGTGGGCCTTTTTTGTTTAATCATTTTTTGTTATCCTTGGCTAGGTTTCCCCCCTCTTACAATACAAAAATATGCTGGTTAGAATTCCAGCGAGAAAACTTCAAAATCATGGCTTGGAGTTTAATCTTCATTTGTATTTAGCTCTTTATTTTATTGATTTATTTTATGTAAGAGGGAAAGGCTGACCAAAGGCAACATAATAAAAAAAGAAAGAAAAAAAGAGCCCACTAAGTTGCCAGTCCCCTTGCAGATCCGAGAGAGTTAGCCCCCCTAAAAAAGGGATAAATGTCTTAAAACCTCCCTCTTAAACCCTTCAGTACTGGGCCACATTTTTGCGTTGAGATTTGTGTACGATTACACCATTTTATTGACATTAGGAAGGGTCTATGGAGGTCAGAAGATTAGTAGCTAGAATCTTCACTATTTTAATCCCCAAAATAAGTTTCTGAAACTGTAAAAAAATCACCAAATAGTAAGCAGAATGAATTTGGAAAGGCATCATGGTACTGAAGGGGTTAAATCAAGATGCCTGATGATGTATGTATGCTTGCTTTCGCCGTCCCTCATGCTCATTATGATATATCCTGAATACGTCCTCAGCCTGATAAGTGAACATCCCTTGGAAGTGAGGCAGATGCGTGTTAAAGATACAAAATGACTTCACTCTTGTCAACCTCTTCATGTGAACAGGATAAGGAGATAAGATTAGTTATGGCTGGTATGTTAGTTGAATGTTACCTTATCGTATACTGTACATACCCACATGCTCTCTCTCTCTCTCTATCTCTATCTCTGATGGAATTTGTTCGAAAGTTTGATATTTTACAGTATTTTTATTTTATTTTTTTATTTTTTTTTTACAATCCAACACTCCACATTGATAGTAAATAATTGGCCTAAAACTAATGGATTGTCTTATCACAGAACATTTCAATCAAGTACATGTTGTAATGGAGAGTGTAAAGGAAAGGAATGTGCATGAAAGAAGTTAATTGACAGTATGAGATAGTATGAATCACTGGAGACCATCTTTCAGCTCTAATAGGAAATCAATTTTTCTCGTCCCTCTTCCCCACACATCCACTTTCTTCCTCTTCATCTTCCTTGTCTTGATTTTCTTCCCCTGTCTTCTTCTGTTCTTTTTTTATCCTTCTCCTCCTCCTCTTTCTCTTCCTCTTCTTCTTCCTCTTCCTCTTCCTCTTCCTCTTCCTCCTCCTCCTCCTCCTCCTCCTCCTCCTCCTCCTCCTCCTCCTCCTCCTCCTCCTCCTCCTGCCATAGAAGATCAAACTTGCACCATAAAAGCACCACTACCACCTTAGCTCACAGGAAATTCCACCTCTCGTCTGCATATCTCCCAGCTAGATCTCCACTCCCTCCTCTCTCACCTACACCTCACCCCTCCCCACACTCCAATCTCTCTCCTGGTTAACCTTTACATTTGTTTTGCTTTAGTGGAATTTCCATCATAAGTGGGGTATGTGTTGAATGTATGTGTGGAATGTGGTTGTGTTTTATTTATTTTTTTATTTATTTATTTATTTATTTATTTTTTTTTTTTTTTTTTATTTATTTATTTTTATTTATTTATTTATTTATTTTTTATTTATTTATTTATTTATTTTTTTTTTTTTTATGGGGCTTATAAGTAAAGATGATCAGTTTTTGAATGATGGTAATGCCACAGTGGTGTGGTTGATAATTTGGTTGTCTTCTGAGTAATTTGTTTTCTGTCATGATGGTGGAATATATACAGTAGAGTGGAGAGGTTGTACTTGTGTTCGTGGTTGCTTATGGTTATTTTTGTCCTTGTTTAATATATTTCTATTTCTTTTTCAGGAAGCTGCCCAAAATCAAGTCGGAAAGGAGGCAGATGATGTAAGTTGTTATTGTCTTTGTACTTTAGAGTTATTACACGTTGATGGCACAGTAGAGGACAAAATATGATGCTGCAGTTTAATAACACAAGTCCTGATTGTATACATACAGGGAGATTGATGACATGAGCTGCCTTCTTGTATCCCATGAAAAGAGTCAAGCATTTCTGAGCCTCCTTAACCTCTTTTTTCTTTTGTTCTAATTTCAGTGTTGATTAGTTCTTTTGCCAGTCCATGTAGAATTTGCGAATCTATTTTTAAGTCACCAACCAACATTACAGTAGCCAATATTTCTAAAGGATACACTTTCACTCAAGCACATTGCCTTCTCATCTTTCAGTATCCCCATCACCGATTATATTGTGATGTGGGAACACACCACCTCCTCACACCCCAAGTGGCATTAACTGGTGTGTTTATGATTGAAGTTATAACTCATTCTATATGCTATTTTTCATTCCATATGATACTGCTCCTCTCTAAAAAATATATATATGTATAATGCATCTTAGTTTTTGTACTGTATGCCTCTGTTCAGTCTTGGCTCAGTCATAAAGAGGCTTGCTAGTTCTGCTTTCATCCGCCAAGATATAGCATTTTTAAGGTGTCTTTGGAATATTTTGTAAGGATGGTGGCTCACTCACGTTTTTCATGTACCTGTGTTACTAGTTTCATTGTATTGTTTTTACTGTGCAGCTCCTTTTTGTGATATGAATTAATTGTCATGAATCCTCCTGTATAATCATTGTTTGTCATTTTGAAAGTGACAAAGCTGGATGACTTGCCAAACCTTATTAAAGTCTGTTTGTGCGTGCGTGTGTGTTGTCAGTTGATATGCAATGAATATGCAGCTTTCATATTTTGTCAGTTTATAAAAGAGCCAAAGTATATAGTTAATGATAGTTTTAATACCTCATGATGTGTTATTAGTGTAGTATTTTGTGATATGGGAGGATGGCTCAGGAATAAGTATTCCTGTGTGAGGATACAGGTAAATTTCAGTTGTTTGTGCTCTTATAGAATAGGATTATTCCATTTGTGCTCCCATGTTGAAATAAGCTTTACTAGTTAGTATTGTCTGTCTGCCCTTCAGTTAGCACAAATATAAGTTAGTCATGTAAATAGGCACTAATTCCCAAGAATATGTTTTCATTAGTTTTAGCATCATGGCCTTTGGCTAGTTATATACTATAGCTGGTAAGAATACTATAACTTTAGACATTGAGTGACAAGACAGTGCTTAGATTCAGTGATTGCTAGTGCCTTGCTTTATTAGTTATGCTGTTCAGCTTTCCACACAGACCAGTTGGAGTAATTCTTTTAAAGCTTCAAAAAATAATTTGAAATGACGCTTGCCTCAGTTTGTCATATAGATGATAATGTTTTATGCTCACAGGAGGCACATTGTTCATACAGTAAGAATTTGTTGTAGACTTCACAAGATTCCTTCAGTAACTTTTATAGTGAATTTTTATAATGTTAAATACAAAATGGATTGAGTGAAAATGGTATTGTGTAATTTATACGTAACTTAAAAAGAAGTAGGGGATATGACAAGTGCATGGTTTACACAGGCAACACAGGCACATGGTGTGGTAGTGCCTTTGTTGTCACCTTGGCCAGCAAGTTATCATGCTTGTCCTGCCACCCTGGGACCAGCTGCCACACCTGCACTGCACTCATTCTCATGCCCTTCCTTCACCTGGTTGCCATTCACATTGTCTGCAGGAGATTTATGCTCACCAGAGTTCTAAGTTAAAGGCTCAGGTATAGAGTTATAAGTGAAACCCTTGAAGGTGTCTCTGTTCTGTAGAATGCAAAATTGTCTATGCCCTGTAGTTATTGGGGCAATGCTGCTCACTGTGTCTTATTGCCATCAAGTCAGTTTCCTTCTTGGTGAGTTGAACAGGTCCAAAGTCGTCTTTCAATACAAGAAGCACTGGTCAGTGGTGCTGTTAATGGCAAGCTAGAAAAGTCACTGGGAATCAAACTTGCTTCCTCCTGTTTGAGGAACATTGAGCAGTGGAAACCTTTTGTTTCAAGCAAATTGAAGCCTTTCAGTCCCATAACAAAGAAATAAGGATGTTGGACAGACATGACAATGGTTTTATCAATCTACTGTTATTATCTTCATTATATTGATTCTTTCATTAGCTAAGTGGCTGACATTATTGTATCAGATATCTGCTGTGATAACGTGTCAATTGATACAGAAAGGCTGCAATGTGACTTGCTCCACTTACCGCAGAGGAAGTGAAGTTGTTGGGACTAACTAATAATGAGTTACCTTGTCATTATTGATTGACTAGTTGTTCATCATTCATTAGGCCAGTCTGTGGAGGCTACCCAATACTGTGGTAACTTTTAAAGTATTCTCCCTTTTGATTGAATTGTGGTATTGGAGTTGCTGTGCCTAATAGTCAATGTCATTCAATTCAGAATTAGATGAAGACATGGAGGAAATATTTCAAACAATTGCTATGATCATTAGAAAAACTTCCTTTTATGATATTTATTCTATCTCCTGTAAATTTAAGACTTGCAGCTTTGTTTTGCAACAGTAATAATCACCATAATCACTTTACTTTATAACTTCTCAAGGTTATTTATATGAACAAGTAGGAACACTCAGTGCTCACAGCTCATAGTCCTGTTTCTGTCTCTCATTCATGTCAACACAGCCTCACCTGGTTCACACTTGCTGTTAAGTGGCAGGGCTTCTAATCAGGGGATTTTTTTTTTTTTTTTTTTTTTTTTTTTTTTTTTTTTTTTTTTATTCACCTTATTTTTTATTAAGCATTTTATGAAGTCACCATTCATTCCTCAGCAAGTGAGGAGGCTAACTCACCACCTGTTTATCATCTCTAAGTCACACTTTTTTTTATCAACACAGAAGACTCAAATGCAAGTAATGAGCGCATGCACCCTAACTCGCCTGTTCCTCTGATTTCCAATAGATGCTGCATGCAAGTGTTCCTCATGTTGTTGCCTTTGGTGTTTTGCTGCTTTTCTTGTTGGCTGTTGCCTCCCTTCATTTTCCCAAGCATGTGTCACAAGGTTTTTGGAAGAGAGCATTGATAAATTTTCAGACTGTTGCAATTTTTATTTTATTTTATTGATCTCCCACATTCCTATATCTATTGTATAAGTGTCATGAAGGAAAGTCCCCATCTGTGGTGTGATGCCATGGCCTTGTGTTGCTATGGTGACCTGCGCTGACTCATTAAGTGGGTTCAGTCATCATTATTTTCACTATTTATTCATTTTAGTGTGTATTGAAATTCGTGTAAGTATGTAAGGTAAGGCTCATGCCTAACTCCAGTACTTGCCACTACAGTACACACAACTCATTCAGGAAATTAAGAGAATTGAAAGTTTGAAATGTAACTTTCTTTTTACATTTTGATGGTTTTCATTTATATGAGTCATTATTCTGCTTGCTGTGGTATGCATCATTGTAGCAAGATTAATTAATATTCATAAAGGTGAACTTATATTAATTCTCTCTCCAAGATGGAAAGTTGATCCATTTGAAATAACACGGCTGACTGTGCTGTCCTGATAATGCGCTGCTGCTGCACATCACAACAGCGTCTCACTATTTTTGAAGTGTGTTCATGAATTAAAATAGCCTTCAACTCTACTGTTTTGAGAAATATTTCAGGAATCAAATCACAGCATAACATTTTGGCAATTATCCTTTAATTTTGCTAATTGCATGCCTCTTACCACTCTGCAACTCAGTTGTGCAATTCAGTTCAGAATTATGTAATAATGATGTCAATTGTTTCTTTTTTATTCCTTAACTCCACAACACTGATTTGAATTGTGTTAAGAAGAGTTTTTATGCTATCTTGGGAGGTAAATTGGTAGTAATGGTAATCATGACAAAATTGGGCCTATTAACTGTATTTCATCTAAGGATTGTTACACCTTGAACGTCTCCCTCTCCTGTGTTAAGCCACACTCCTTAACTCCTGCCTTCTATCTATCCCCCTTGCCTCCTATGTATCTCCAACTACATTCCTTTTATTTTCACCTCCCAGTGCTTATCTGTTTCCACTTTTTCCCTTCTCAACTCTTACCGCAGGAACTAGGATGAGGGATGCCTAGCACCCCAAACATGATTTCAAACTCGTTTAGTGACTCGTTTCTGGTTATAGTATTACCTTGAGCCTCACATCTCTTTCAGTGGAAATAGGCCCTATTGCTCCTTTTATGAAATGACAATATGGAAACACATTATACTAAGTCACTATAGTATATGGTATAGACAAGCATCCCTCATTTGTACAAAGCAGTTTATGGGAACAAAATGGTTAAAAACCCTTAATAGTGTCTCCTCTGCATCTAATTCTTTTGTATATGGCATCTTAAGATCCCTCTTTATTGCCTTGGGAACTGATTTTATAATACATATTCTGTATTGTCTGATATCATATGAATATCCTTCATTTGCCTGGATTACCAGCACATCTATTGCTATCCTGTATCATGACAGTTGCTTTATTGCCATGCTAACAGGCTCTTGTTACATCTAAAAGAAAAATGCAAGTTTGAGTTATCCTCAGTTGGTAACATCATTATCAAATGCAAGGCACTAAAGGTAGGTCAAACACAGATGAAGATAGGCATTGTTCTTATTACTGTGTGAAGAAAATGTTTTCTAGTGTACTTTTAGATACTCCTGAGTAGTGACATAGTGATATCTTGGCTTGTTTCTTTTAAGCAGCATGAGAGCTCTTGTTTCTGACAGCAAGAAACTTGAGTGACAGCATTTACTTAATTGTTAACCATCCAGTAGTTGTTGCTCAAGAGTATACCTTTATTGAGCTTTGATGATTTGACATTCATTATTTCCTTTGCTGTGTCCCAGAACTGTAGCAAAGAAAGAGGAAGGTAACTTGGGTGTCTCATGGTAGCTGTTGACAAAATGAATCCCTAATGTTTCAGCTGTCTCAGCGAGCACCAAGTATCCTTGGTCTTTTTGCAAATCCATCTTTGATTTTTGATACCATCTTAAAAACCATGGTGGAATCAAGTAACATTTTGTTGCATTGACTCTGAATAGTAGTAGTTTGTGTTGTCCTTTCCACTAAGACTAACTGCTGGTTTTTCTCTGTGTGTGTTGCTTGGTGTTGTACGTGCGTGGCTCCGCTGCTCCACCACCACCACAACAACTTGCTGCTGTGCTCCTGCCTCCACCACTACCTACACCACCACAACCTCCACCTCCACCACCACCACCACCACCACCACCACCACCACCCTCACCATCATCACTTCCACCTTATCACCAACATGCTCAGCAGCAGCAGCTGCAGCAGAATCCACAGCAGCAGCAGCAGCAGCAGCAGCAGCAGTCTCAGGAGCCACAGGAGCATGAAAAACAGGATGAACAGCAGAGCAGCAGCAGCAGCAGCAGCAGCAGCAGCAGCAGCAGCATTCCACACCCCCACCACCTCTTATTGGGGCAGAGGGTCCATTAGGAACTGCTACATCCATTAAGGATGGCCTTCCTCCTCCTACACAGATTAATAAAATAAAGTTTGGCCCTGGTGCTCCCCTCATCAAAAAGGAGAAGCGGCAGTCATCATCACGCTTCAACATCCCTAAGAACAGGGAGTTACAGAAGCTACCATCTCTTAGAGGTGAGTGCTGCTCCCCACCTGCTACCCTGTGTTACCTCACCTTACCCTACCTTACCTTACCTTACCTGTACTGTTGAAGTAGCTGACAGCCACTGCTAGTTAGGATTTCTGTGTGTGTGTGTGTGTGTGTGTGTGTGTGTGTGTGTGTGTGTGTGTGTGTGTTTCACTGTATGATCTGCTGCAGTCTCTGACGAGACAGCCAGACATTACCCTACGGAACGAGCTCAGAGCTCATTATTTCCGATCTTCGGATAGGCTTGAGACCAGGCACACACCACACACCGGGACAACAAGGTCACAACTCCTCGATTTACATCCCGTACCTACTCACTGCTAGGTGAACAGGGGCTACATGTGAAAGGAGACACACCCAAATATCTCCACCCGGCCGGGGAATCGAACCCCGGTCCTCTGGCTTGTGAAGCCAGCGCTCTAACCACTGAGCTACCGTGTGTGTGTGTGTGTGTGTGTGTGTGTTTATTCACATGTATGTGCTTTACGGGTAGACATATCCATATATATTAGTGTGTGTGTGTGTGTACTGAAGATGTTTTGATATTTTCTTGCTCAGTGTAATGGCAAGAAATTTAGAAAATACTTTTTTATGTCTGAACAGTTCTGGAATTTTGTGTTCAAACACTTTATATTAATTTATTTGTTTATATTTTTATTTTATTTGGTTTATTGAACTTTTCTTGAGAAAAGATTTTTTAATATGTAGTTCAAGGACTGTGGAAGCTTTTCTCAGTCATTTACTTTTTTTCTTCTTTTCTTTTCTTTTATGTTTCCCTCCGGACCAACAAGGAGGAAGGCAGAAAACTGCGAATAAACTCCCCCTGCTGTTTCAGATGCACAGCCCAGTGAACGGGAAGATTTGTTTATACAGAAGATTCGACAGTGTGGGGTTATATTCGATTTCATAACTGACCCCCTAAGTGATCTAAAATGGAAGGAAGTGAAGCGGGCAGCATTAAACGAGATGGTGGAGTATGTCACCACTCAGCGGCAAGTCATCACAGAGCCTGTGTACCCGGAGGTGGTCCAGATGTTTGCTGTGAATCTGTTCAGAACTCTCCCTCCATCCAGCAATCCCTCAGGTGCAGTGTTCTTCCTCAAGGATATTTTTACCTGATGCTTGTGTTCTTTGTGTTTTGATATCCATTTCTCTGCTTGCTTAGGTACATAACAGTTCCATGTCTTTTTCTCTCATTGGTTTTGTTGAGCCTAGGAGCACACATGCATTATCTTCTCAAAACATCACATCTACTATGACTTGTTTGGCTTTCTCGTAGGAGCAGAGTTTGACCCAGAAGAGGATGAACCCACCCTGGAAGCTGCCTGGCCTCATCTCCAGTTGGTGTATGAGTTTTTCCTTCGCTTCCTGGAGAGTCCAGACTTCCAACCATCTGTTGCCAAACGATTCATAGATCAAAAGTTTGTATTGCAGGTTAGTAAAGCTATGGTTACCTCAACCAAGACAGCTTTCATCACTGTTGCAGTATTGCTGCTGTTATCAATGTTACTTTTGCTGCATGACTTTCAGATTACTAACTTGTTGCTAAAGCTGAAACTATTTCAAATGGTATAGTGCAGCACATAGTTTGATCAGAAGTAGAGGGAGAATAGCTTCTTAATCATGTGCAATTTATGGGTTTATGTACTACAGTTATTTTCATTTAATGTCTGAATGTTAATGTAAATTGTTGCATTGCAGCTATTAGAACTATTTGATTCAGAAGACCCAAGGGAGAGGGATTTCCTAAAGACTACCTTACATAGAATATATGGAAAGTTCTTGGGTCTGAGAGCATTTATCCGTAAACAGATCAACAATATATTTTACAAGTGAGTATAGCCCTGCCATGTCCTTCTGTTATTAATGGTTGACTAGTCTTATGCTTTGTCATTGAGAATAAAGGAACATACAGAGATTAAAAACCTGAGTCATTATACTGTTATCTCCTTTAACAGGTCAGAGGCATTCTCTCTCTCTCTCTCTCTCTCTCTCTCTCTCTCTCTCTCTCTCTCTCTCTCTCTCTCTCTCTCTCTCTCTCTCTCTCTCTCTCTCTCTCTCTCTTTGGAAGGCTATATTCTCATTCATAACCAAATTCAACCGTATTGTGTTAAGATGTTATTATTTATGCTTTGTATATCATTATTTACACTGTCCACTTTTTCATTGTCAATGCATAACTTGTAATGATGTGGATTTTGATACCTTGAAAATTCATTGTATAGATGTGGCTGTGTACAAAAGTTTAGAACTAATCTTGGTTATGTGTTCAAGCTGTAAAAGTTAACTATAAGCTGTGGCAACCATTGTTACTAAGTATGATATTTTCTTTTGCAGGTTCATATATGAAACAGAGCATCATAATGGTGTTGCAGAATTACTAGAAATTTTAGGAAGGTAAGACAATTTAGTAGCTTCTTCATTACTAGTGTCATAATCACTGGGAGCTACCATTACATACTGAATGTGTGTGCTTTCTTTGCTTTTCTTTTCTTTTCTTTATTTTTTCTTCTTCTCAGTATAAAGTGTGGATTAAGAATGTCTACACACTTAAAATATTATCAGTGCTACTCACAGATATGTTGCATAATAAAAGCTATTTATTCATTCCAGTATCATCAATGGGTTTGCATTACCATTGAAAGAAGAGCACAAAGTGTTCCTCTTGAAGGTGTTGCTGCCCCTCCACAAAGTCAAGTCACTGAGTGTGTACCACCCCCAATTGGCTTATTGTGTAGTTCAGTTCCTGGAGAAGGATCCCTCATTAACTGAACCTGTCATTGTCACCTTGCTCAAGCTGTGGCCCAAAGTCCATAGTCCTAAAGAGGTCAGTATCCTGTAACATTCTGAACACGGATGTACAAATGCTCATTGATGTTAGGTTCTCCTTAGGTGTAAGAGCATCTCATGTGATGCCTCAAGTATTGGCTGTGGATTAGCAGCTGGAAGTAATTGAAACCATCTCTGAAAGTTAATCATGTTAATGATTTTATCTCTATTTGATTGGTCTGACCATCTCTTAGTGCTTCCCTTTCTTCACAGGTGATGTTCCTGAACGAGCTTGAGGAGATCTTAGATGTTATTGAACCTAGTGAATTTGTGAAGGTGGTTATCCCATTGTTTCGCCAGCTGGCCAAATGTGTGTCATCACCACACTTTCAGGTGCAGTACTTTTTTCACCTTATGTTTTGCATAGTGACAGATAAATAGATAGTTTTAAGAATAACTCCTTTTCTTCATTAGAAACTTTCATATTAGAGGTTATGATGGCATTAATTTTTGTGATGTTTCAGGTTGCCGAGAGAGCTCTCTACTACTGGAATAATGAGTATATACTGTCCCTAATAAGCGACAATGCGCAAATTATTCTGCCCATCATGTTTCCTGCTCTGTATAAGAACTCCAAGTCTCACTGGAACAAGTGCGTGTTCAGCTTCCTATACATTGATTGCATAAATGGAAATATTTGGTTTTGTATTTGTTGGTGTATGGCTATAACAAGTATTACAAATCTCTTTATTTGCAGGACTATACATGGCTTAATATACAATGCCTTGAAGCTGTTCATGGAAATGAATCAAAAACTTTTTGATGAATGTACACAGCAGTACAAAGCAGAACGGCAAAAGTAAGTCTTGGTCTGGCTGCATATAGTGAAATGTTGCATACAGCTACTCCCCTCTATACTATTCACCTTTGCACAATATTTTGCTTTTATGGTCTTTCTTCTTTATACCACTTTCTTGCTGAACATTTGGTTTTACTTCATTTTTATGATTGCTAGAGTGCACACTCAATTCTTTCCACAGGCATGTGGCTGCTTTTGTTGGGATATGTAAGCATGTATCCATGCATATATTGTGCATAGATTTTTTTTTTTTTATTTATTTATTTTTTTTTTATTAGCATTATTATAGTATATTAGTTATGTGTTTTATTGATTACATTTCTCATTATTTTGTATGCAGGGGCATTTGTGGCATCATAGTCACTAGCCAGTCTCTGTGGCAACAGTCACACCATACAGCAAGATTGTCTCATTATACTGAATTAGTTTTACACAGTGTGTGCTGTTATTCCACTCCCTGGGCTTTCCTTAAGCCCTGAAGTTTTGTGCTGGTAGTACCTATATTCTTAATGTATGTTCAGTGAGGATAATGGTGCCCTTATCTTCTAATTTTTTTTCTTTTTTATTTCTTCAACCACAGAGAGAAAGAAAAGATGAGGGAGCGAGAAGAAGCCTGGCAACACATTAAAGATTTAGCTGTAAAGAATCCATTATTCGATAAGTATTCCAGTGAAAGTAACAATATCTTCAGCCCACACTCAGCCTTAATGGTGTCACCACAAGATGATAATGATATTGATTTCAACTCTGAAAATAATGGAGGTGATAACACTGAGGTAAGGCCTGTAGCCATTCTCTTTAGTGATTAGTTGATTTTATAGCAATAAGTTTATATGTGCTGTGTAGTAATTCTGAACAGTAAGTAAGCAAGCACTTACCTGAAAAATCTTTGCTTGAGGAAGTGGACTGGCCTGTGCTGGTGGAGATTGCTTGACAGCTGAGAATACTACTCCACTCACTGCCAGAGGTCCTTGGTTGTTAGGTAGAGTGGCATCCAATCTGTTTGTCACACAATTTAAAAAGTGTAGTTTTTCTCTCTCTCTCTCTCTCTCTCTCTCTCTCTCTCTCTCTCTCTCTCTCTCTCTCTCTCTCTCTCTCTCTCTCTCTCTCTCTCTCTCTCTCTCTCTCTCTCTCTCTCTCTTTCAGCAAATCTACCTCAAATATTTGATGTTCATATATTATTCAATATTGCATTACAAATTTTTTAAAATTATTAACATATTGAAATTTCTCTATAATAAGGTTTTATGAAGATCAGCTAATTACTTCTACATTATATTCATCATACTTGCTTACTATCAGAGGCTAAGAAATATTTTCAATGTAATTCAAAAGTTACTCAGTCTGTTCAACATTTTACAGCAGGCAAAAAAAGTGCGCAACAAAGAGAAGCCGCTGCTGCGGAAGAAGAGCGAACTGCCCCATGATCAGTACACCATCAAGGCGCTGAGCGACCATAAGCGTGCAGACGACTATCTTACCACCTCCCCAGAACTTGCTGCCACCACTAGCTAGACCGCGCCATGGGTGCCAAGGTGGCAGGAGGAGGTATGAAGGCAGTCTACTAGCTGACATTTCTTGGAGGCCGCAGAGCAAAGTCATCCAGCAGCACGGTGCCCGAGGGTGGGAGGGGGTGGAGGTCGTCTCAAGGACTCAGCACGTTATCAATCAATGGGAATGGCTTTCAAGGTTTCTCTTGGCTTACTAAACCAAGACAGAACATCCCCTTGGGTTATTCACTTCAAGATTTCCTTCATAAATGCCTTTTCTTCTGGTTATGACAGACCAAAGTGGGTGTAATATTAACGGGGTTTGTATTAGTTTTCGTAACTAAACTAATGTCAAATGCATGTACCTAATGGGGAAGATAAGTTAACAGGTTGTATTCCTTAAAATCTTCTCTTGAGGATTTTGTACTTTACAGATCAAAAATTTTATTATTAAACCAAGCATATTCCATTTATGTGATGATGTACAGTAACACAGATCTTCAAAATATTTTTGAACTTAAAGATGCAACTAAAACACTCCAGCAAACTCCTGAAATTCTCCCAGTGTAGTTTGACTATGCACTCTATGCCATATGTTAAGTTCAGGAAAGTGTACTGTTTATAAGAGAGCCAGTGAAGCAAGTCTGTCCATCACATCTGCCCTGGGGGCCAACAAGAAGAGGTGAAACACATGTGTTGAGAAGAGTAAACTTGAATATTGATTATTCAGAACATCTGAAATCTTTCATATCTTAAATTTATTAATCATCTATTTGATGGTCTGTTTAATTAAGATTCAAGTTACTAAATCCCATATGAGTGGGAGATGGTACCTTGTGCACCGAAAAAGTACCTACATTATTTATAGGCTGTTATACCTAAAAGAAAATGTGCACTTGCTCACGCCTGTTCTTCTGCAAGGAAAATAAATATGGTATAACTACTTAATTATTATAAATCATTCCAAAAATTGTGCTTGGCCTCAATATAGTTAATGAAATCCAGATTACAGTATTGTTGATGGCTGCTTCTCTATCAAGGAATGGATAGGTTTTGTGTATGTAGGAGGTGCAGTGTTTATGCATAGAGTAACTAATACTATGTGCTTTGTTCAATGCTTTCAACAACTAAAATGTTCTACTGCATAGGATCTCATTCTCATCCTTCATTAATATATATATATATATATATATATATATATATATATATATATATATATATATATATATATATATATATATATATATCCTCATTCTGCATCTAAAGGTTGTTGCTGCTTGATATTCAGGTTGATGCTAGGTACAAGAGAGCTATTATGACAAATGTGCCGTTTATTTATTTGTTTTTTTATCTGTTATTATTTCTTTATTTTTCCATTCGATTTTTTGTGATATTGCAACAGATGGTCATATTGCCAGCAGTCCGTGTTTATTACTGTATCTTCATTGATTTATATCTGGAAATCAGTAAATACATGTCTTCAAAATCACATTGATATAATTATGATGTAGAAAATTTTGTAATGTAATTCAAGCCTGACAGAAAAGGAGGCAGTGCTGCAACATTGGACACAGATCAGTGCTTGATCCCAGGCAAGACCATCAACAGGCATGCATGTGCACATTTTCTTAACTCAGCCAAGGATATGTTATGGTATTAAAATGATTATACCAGCAATACTGTCAGCAACCGTCATCATGAAAGGAGCCATCATACATACATAGTAGATTAGTTTCTTATAAAGGTTGTTAGTTTAATTAGTGCAAGCCTTGGTATATTTTCTCAAGAAATGAAGATCGCTAGTAAAGCTGTATATGACAACTGTACTTCAAGTGATGTTTGGTGTTAAGGAACAAAGCTGGGATTTCTTGACAGCTGCTGGAAATCTAACCCAGCCAATGCTGCGAGGGTTACACTGTAGGTAATAAATATGTAACATAGTATTAGATGAACCATGTGGAATATGTTGTGTTATTTTGTTCAGATAGTTATAACCAGAGTTTATTGGAAGATTATGTTGCTGTGTATTTTAGAATTATATCTTCATATTCCATAAATATATACTGATTTAGTAAAGTAACCCATTAAATTTTAATAGACTTATTTTTGTCTTCAAGGTGTAGGAAGTAAAAGAGAGGTTGCCCTCACCATCACTTTGATTGTATGCATGTATGTGATGACCCCAGTAGCAGGAGCCCTGACCAGTGGTAGTGATTGCCAAGCATCTGCATGTGTTTGTGATCATTGAATCAGGTCTTGCAATGTTGTCCTTGTAAGGTTTGTTTTGATGTCACACAACTATAGCAACATCATACAAATATCCAAGGCTGGGCAAAAAGTGAACTGTTGCAAACACAGAGAAACTGTTACCCAAAATCCTACTTAGGGAGTTCAATGCCAGCAGTGCTACATGAGTTAATTTTTCACCCTCATCCACCTACACTCACCCTCACCTTAATACTAAGTTATTTCAGTCGAGACCATGAAACGGGAATCCGAGCCTTATTAAACATATTTTTAAGATTTCCCTTGCTTCTCTTTCTTTTGACAATTTTCTTGTAACAAGTGAGTGAATGATGACAAGGGAACAAATTTCCTTTCTAAGGCTCTATTCATTCCATATTGTCTTCTATTTCCCTGCCAGGGTATTTGTTACAGGGAATCCTAGCACTAGGTGATTGTTCCTGAATTATCACCTCTCCTTCCTGGACATTTCTTTTATAGTCACTCAAGGAGTGGACCCTATTGGCTGTCAGTCTGCCATGAGGCATGATTTGGCAAGAAATTAATGATCTTGTTTGGGAGCTTTTTGTAGTAGACTGGCACAAGTTTTGTAATGGCTTTTGTGTTGGCGATTACCTCACCCACAGACTAGATCATTATGATATTAAACATGTAGATAAATTTAATTGAAAACCATGTTGCAACGTTTTGTTTATTATAGAGTTTTCTGATGCTTGGTTGAGAATGATGAAGCAGAAGTGAGGCACAGGATGAAAGAAAGAACAAATGTTTTATGAGTGATGAGGCTCCTGTAAGGAGTGTGGCAAGCAACACAGTGATTGATTGATATTGTTTGTGGCCTGACCGGGAAAAGGTATCTTAGTCTCTCTCTCTCTCTCTCTCTCTCTCTCTCTCTCTCTCTCTCTCTCTCTCTCTCTCTCTCTCTCTCTCTCTCTCTCTCTCTCTCTCTCTCTCTCTCTCTCTCTCTCTCCTGTGGGAATGGAAATTACAAAATGCAGTAAGGAGTATGGTAACAAAGGGACAGGATGTGTTTGCATTTTTTTTTTTTTTTTATATATCTTGACAAGGGAAGAGTGGTTGCGTGTGACATAATTGAAAGCAGTTTTAAATACATGATTGAAAACTTGACCTTAACACCCCTGACAGGAAGCTGCTTTGTTTTGGTTCCTATCTACAGGTTAGGTCAGGTGTAGGAAAGGAAATATTTTGTTATGGTGCAGCAGGTGTTGTCAGATATAATGTACAACTGACACTCATTTACTGTGATTCATTGATGATCAGTCCTCTTTTCTCTAAAGACAATGCTTGTGGATGTAGGTACCCAGGTGTGTCACTTGTACCTCACAGTAGGATTGCCAGCTTGCTCTGTAGATTGATATATTAATGTATTTTGTGCTATTTTGATTGGCTTTCACAAAGATTTTTGGATTCAAATCCTTGGCCATTGGGAACAGTTTTGGTTTAACTTAACTTTTTCAATTTTGAATTTTGTAATTTGTGTTCATTTGTAAAGGAGTAGAAGTGGAACATAAAACGAGGAATTTTACTTGACTTTTTGATGCATCAGTAACAGAAGTTCAGCAATCTTACCTGCTTAGAGGTGTTTGGTTGTGTAGGAACATAAGGTCAACAATCCAACTTATGCATGTGTGTGTGTTTGTGTGAGTGAGTGAAAAGACACAGACAAAGTTGCTTCAGCAGTGCATTCTGATTTTCTTGAGTACAACATGTTCACTGCTTAATTTCTCTGTAACATTTTATAGAAATCATGGTTATAATTGCTACAAATCAGTATTAATGCCTTAAAGGTTTTATTAGATGATATAAATTTTAATTGTTAATCTACTTTACTTCAGTCCAGTACCAGTTAATAATGGCTAATTCTGAAACAAGGAGAAAACTTGAATCTTCAGATTTTCTCCTAGCCAGTGTCCAAGGATGGCTTTCTGCATATCCAATAGGGTCTGTTGAGAACAAAGTACTACAGGAGAGAAGCCTAAAACTCACTTAAGGTCCTTAAACATTCAGTGTTATTATACCCTGCAATACTGCACTTCTGCTAACTTCTGTCACAGACAACTATTTATATACTAGTATTTTCCACCTCAAAAAACTTGATTGGAAATTTATTCACCAACATGATTATGTCATATCAAAGACAACATAACCTCATAATTTATGAATATCCTCATTTTCCCCATTACCCCTCATTAGTTGCTCATCCTACCTCAAACATACATCACTGACGTGCTGTGTGAACCACTTCAGTAAGACCTCTGGCTTTGGTAGTATAAATGCACTCCCACTTCCAGTCCTTACTGATGCATTGCACAGTGACTAAATATGCTGCCCACATTACAAATCCTTACTGTAAATTAACATGGCTGCAAATATTTTCTTCAAAAAGTTGTATTTTGGTGCTGTCTACCCTAGGTTCTAGGACCCCAAGCAACTGAGATGATAATTATGTATAATAGAAAGATAAATGTAGAAAAGCCGCTTAGAAAAACTAGGCTTTACTGACAGTCACAATAACTGAGTAAGTATAAGCCTTGTAAAGATGTGAAGCATGCATAACCTTTAATTAGGTGGGCCTGAAGTAGTGTTAAAATGCACCTTATTCTTCTCTCTTCTGTTTTCTGTAATGTTAATGATAATTCAGTTGCTTCCAAAGCTGCCATTTCTATTTTGATAGCATGAGAAACTGCTCAATAATTATTGATCATGAAAACACAAAATGCTCCAGGTATAATGTGACCTAGGATTAGGTGTGTTCGATTACAATACGTGTTAATACAATGCCCAAGAGAAACCATTATAGTCCTAGGAAGTTAATGAGTCAAGTTTATACCAGCAAAGTCAAATGGCCCATCATGGGGTTGTTGATCCCAGTGTTGGTGGCTGTCAATATTATAGTTCCAGGGTTTTTAAATCTAGTTTAATTTAAAACATCTTAGTTGCAAAATCTGTCCCTATCTAAGGAAGAAAGTAAACATTATGTTGGATAAATGATGGTAAACTTTTTTTTTTTTTTTTTTTTTTTTTTTTACTTATTCAAATATATATATATATATATATATATATATATATATATATATATATATATATATATATATATATATATGTGTGTGTGTATATATATATATATATATATATATATATATATATATATATATATATATATATATATATATATATATATATGATGGTTGTATGCCATCATTGGAAGCAGCTGAAGATTATCACCCAATCCTGAGGCTTTTAGGACTGGGTGGGAATGATGGAAGAGTGCATTCCTGTAGAAAGACCAACCCTGCATTAGAAAAGTTACCTAGCCTTCCTTTTAGTTGGGATAATGCAACATTCCAGGAACTGTGGTGTAATATATATATAACTTAGTGGTATACAATTTATCTTTATTCAACAGACTGGTCAATTATCTTGTGCATAACTTTAATTTTATTAAGTTCACTAAAATATTAGTAATGCATCAGCATAGGTTGCCCACCAGCATAGGAGTCACCTCTCACTTATCCGTCCTAGTGCAAGCTGTACCCAAGGTCATGAAGAAGGAATTGAGACCTTACTCTCACAGATGTTATTTTTTATATGAGCTTTGAAGTCACTGAGTAAAAAGCCATATGAAGGAATGTTAATGACACGACATGCAAACTCATGATTACACTTAGATAAGTAATCATAATGGAACAGGTCTCTGGTGGTGATATCTAATCAATATGGCATTGGGATGATGCTTGAGGGAAACTAGGAAAGGGTCATTCTTTTGTCTCTGTGTAGATAAAAAGTGTGGAATAATAGCATCTCAAGGCGACTAATATGTTGCTGAAGTGCAGTGGTTGAGGGTAATGTGGGACAGTTTTTAGGACCAGCTTTATCATCACTGAAAAAAAAAAAACTTATATGTTTGAAGTCCCTGTTCAGAGTGGTTGTTGAGAATGAAGTTTGTGATGCTTCAAGTCCCAAAGTTAAAGCCTTTGTTATGGTGCTGATTATGACACATTTTCCATCAAATCTTATATTTTCCTTTTGTCTTTTGATTTTATGCAAGTTTACAATCTGCTGTGGTTAAATTACTGGAACTGCGAAGACTGTTCACATTCCGTTATTTTCTTTATTGTATTATGGAGGGGCGTGTAGTGTTTTTCCGATGGTGTATGGAAGATTCAACCAAAAAGCTGATTGTATTACATTGTCAGTATTTTGTGATATGGTTATAGGAAAAGTGAATGATATGTGATGTGACAGAGTCTTTATTTTTTCAGGGAAAATTTTTAAGTATCCAAGCAACGGTGCCAAGGTTAGATTGTGAATGAGGAGCCGTGCTAAGCTGTTCACACCTCAGATGGCAACACAGCATACGCATAAAAGCTTGATAACACCAGTTCAGTGCCACTCCACTCTTGTCAGCTACTAGTATGGCTTTTCACACTCACACATACACATACGCTCACACTAACAACAACTACCCGACACTGTATGGGTTAGAAAACCACCACTGGTCTCAAAGACTGAATTTTTAGATGCCGTTTGTTACTCACAGGACGTATACTAGACTCAATGCTAAGTAAATTATCCCTATTCCTATACACATGACAAAGCCTTACCCTGTTATCCTAATGAAAAGTGTATGAAGTAATTTTCATATCCTCACATCTGAAGTTACCATAGGGATGTTATTTCCCTCCTGCAGGGATTTAATTCTCCCCATCATGGCTTTCCTCCCATCAGGGATTTCCTTTCATCAGGGTCTAAGGTAGGGAAGTGTGGTGATTGTGTGTGACCTGCAGGATAGGATGCTACCTCCATCTACATCTTAACCTCAACCTCCAGCCACTGTGCATATTGTTAGTGTAATGTAATGGCTTGAGGTAGGAGTTACGACCACCTTGTTTTTATGTGAGCTTAGACGACACTGGAGCTGAAATTAATACACACCATTCATTGCACCAGAGAAAGATACCTTTACAACTTGTTTACTGAGGAGTATACATTTGGATGCCTATAGAGGACATACATACACAGACAAACTCATATATATATATATATATATATATATATATATATATATATATATATATATATATATATATATATATATATATATATATATATTCCCTATCCGATTAACTGCCCGTTTCCCCATACTCTGATTTTTTTAAATTCATAACATAATTGCATACATACATTACTTTTGTGAGTATTGTACAGAAACTATTGTACCTACTTTACTAGTTTGATTTCTTCCTTTTTTCTATGATATTACTATGTTCTTTATTATTTTGACATATAGTCCCAAGCATTTTAAGTACAAAGACCATTGAGATATCAGTATCAGTCCTGTGACCATTTAAAATTTTAAGTCAGATAAGGAGAGGTGGCTTTTAAAAAATGTTTAAGTATTTCTGGCATACTTTTGTCAGTATGTTTACTCAATCTTTTGTTATAGGATGTCACTCTGGTTACTTCAAAGACCATTTCAGTGTTTATTTTCTTCCCAGAGAAGCTACCTGGAACGTATACATACATATTGGTATTGATAAAAAACAAAGTTGTAGCTCATTTTGTTTGTAGAAATACATTGCATATGCATTCCCCCTGAGTGCCTCTTTCTTGGTTTCAATGAGAAAACTGCTATTAGACATACTGAAAACTTATTTTGTATTGCTTGTGAAAGTGGTAAGAGAATTGCTAACAAAACTTAACCTAAAACTATGAAAATTACTAGCTGCTTATTGACAGTTGAGGATTGGTTAAGTGTGTTGGCAGAGGAGGCTGCCAGCTGACTGCAAGAGTGTGTGAAAACAGCTTCTCAAGAAATTTGTGCAAGCTGAATTTTATACATTTATTAAGATCCTGTATCATGTATGCCAAAATGTGGTCCAGGCAGAGTGTGTGAGAGGCCGCCAGTGACCCACCACCACCATCACCACCTCCAAGTCACTCCTCGTGGCACACAGGTCATGGTGGTGCCAAACTTGACCTCTGACCTGCCACACTCCTATTTGGTGTTCCCTGTGTTCTGTATATCATCATGCCATACCAACCTGTCATCATTTTTTTTTTTCTTTCATTCTTACTCCTTGTTATATATATATACATATATTTTCTTTTTGTTTATAGAGTTGTCTTATCTTTTAAGTGTAAATGTGGAAATAGAATATTAATATTAACAATAAATGATCTGCTATGGAGGTGTATCGTTTTCTTGGGTGATTTTTATAGTGATTCCAAAATTGTGTCATCGATGGAAAACTCACATCTTCCGCATCTTCACATTGCGCAAGGGTTCCATTTTATACATTATAAATATCAATGGTAATGACACTGGAAGAAACAATATGTATGTTTATTTATGTTTATGAACACCCTTTAATATCGATGTGCAAGTGGGAACTACCCTTTTTGTAGAGTCAGGCAGTCAGCTCTTTCAATGATATGATACCATCGATGGATGTTGTGGCGAAAAATGTCATAGTACGGCCTACCTCCCCAGGATGCAGAACGTTTCTGACGTATACTGCCGGCAGTAATGTGGTTACACTATATGCTCGTCGGACAGTGCTCAATAATGTGGACACGGCTTAATATACAATACCCAAGGATCGAAAAGTAATATGAATAAGGATATAGCAAGACTGCTTATCTGCGGGTAGGTAATGGAGATAACTGCTGTAGTGTTCATTTTCCAACAACGGTTTATTGTGTTTACAATGTATACATAGATACACACAGGTTGGTAATGTAATATTCTATACACTGTTACAGCTCGTTCTTTTTATCACATTACTTTTTCCCTCGTAACAACCAGGTGGCGAAATCATTAACAACCTGCATAGCTGGTGGCGCTACCTGGCCCTTGTTAATCCAGGACTTCATTGGCTCAATTTCAATTTTCCAAGTGTGAGTCAGTCTGACCTGCATACTCGTAGGTATGTACGGTACGTGCGTACCACCACCGTGACCTCTCCCCCCTTGCTGCCTCGCTGAAACTTCCCAACTCTAAGACATGCATGGATGTACGTGCGCACACGCACATTCTCTCTCTCTCTCTCTCTCTCTCTCTCTCTCTCTCTCTCTCTCTCTCTCTCTCTCTCTCTCTCATAATACCTTGTGGAGGTAAGCTGGGTTGAGTGAGTATTCCGTGTTTGTCTTCAGATGTCTTCTTTTTCTCTCATTGTGATTATGTGGGACAGACAATACATATAGAATCTGAAGTTTGAAATACGGTGTTCAGTTGTATTTTTGTACAATCAGTGATAAAAAAGAATTATTAATTAGTATCTACTTGTTCAGCTTAGATGTTCAGTCCCTTACGAGCAATTTCCAGTGTCGTTTCGGTGCTTCGATCCTGAGAAATACAGTAATACCAAGTTCTCTCTCTCTCTCTCTCTCTCTCTCTGGACACGGTGCTGAGTGGACGCTTCCTCCTACCTGCCCTCTCACTTCCCCTCTCAGATATGTACAGTACGTGTTTTACCTGGATTAAGAGCGTTTCCTGCTACTATTTCTGGTGCAGCTGACGGGGATATAGCATCCAGTCTTCTTCATATGACCTTAATCCCACTGTATTGCAGGGTCAGCCGCTCGAGTTACCCTTCTCCATCTGTTTCCATCCAATTCCCCCTTCGGTTTTGGAGGACCTGGCGTTGAGTATAGATGACGACGATCACCAGCCCAGCTTGCATCCCTCAGCCGGAACGAGGCCGTCACCTAACCATGGGATCCGTGATTCACCCTTAATTGTCGTCACGCCCTGCACCGAGCTCAGTTCATAAAACCACCACCTCCTCCAAACGACCCATGCATGGATGACGTTCTCAACAGTAGTGGAGAGTCTCGGTTACAGATCTACAAAGCTTCGCGTCTGAGAGGTGACCTACAATGTAAAATCTCGATCCATTGCACACCTTCCCCACATGACTGTCCTTGTGGACTTGTCCTCCCTCCCAGCGTTTGCTCTTCAGACCATTCTCACGTGAAACTCGTGTTTGAGGGCAACCCTTCTGTTGAAGTTAATTTCCGCTGGCTGGTTGAGGTGATCGTACTTTCAAGCTTGAACGTACTCTGGCCGAGGTAAAGATATAAGGCTGCAGTGACCCGATTCGTCTTCATAACGAATCGGCCGGCCATTGTAAGCAGTCCTGAACGAGATGATTTCCTTCTCTTCCACTTGCACGGCAAGATTTTCCTGAAAGGCCGCGAAAACTACGAACCTATCCAATCACCCCACTTCACCTCGTGCCTGTTGTCACTCCCCTGCCGACAAACGCTGGAACACTAGTTTTTGCCTACATTGCCCACAGCTTGACCGTGGCTTGACGGTCTGCTGCTTCGATGCTGCTTCGAGGCCTTCCAGTAAGCGACATCTTTCGCCATCTACTAACGGATAATGTCCTAGATTAATGCTTATTTGATATCGCCGTTTTAGTGGTTTGCACAGCTGTCACTGCTAGACTTTAATATTGTATATAGTACTCCATCCTTACAGTAATGTTCTTGTGTGTGTGTGATACACTGTTTGATCTGCTGCAGTCTCTGACGAGACAGCCAAACGTTACCCTACTGAACGAGCTCAGAGCTCATTATTTCCGATCTTCGGATAGGCCTGAGACCAGGCACACAACACACACCGGGACAACAAGGTCACAACTCCTCGATTTACATCCCGTACCTACTCACTGCTAGGTGAACAGGGCCTACACGTGAAAGGAGACACACCCAAATATCTCCACCCGGCCGGGGAATCGAACCCCGGTCCTCTGGCTTGTGAAGCCAGCGCTCTAACCACCACTGAGCTACCGGACCGTGTGTGTGTGTGTCACGTGTTATATCTGCTCTTTGTAATTACCTATGTGATGAAATCAATGCCTCAATTATGTATTGGACTGACGCATCATGGACAATAAATTGATTAAATCTCTCTCTCTCTCTCTCTCTCTCTCTCTCTCTCTGATGAAGACCTGCCACTGTTCTTTTCAGAGGATAAGTTTGTGAATGAACTATTGTACCGAGGATTCCCACAGCATTGAACTTGTAACATCTGTCATAACGCAGCTAGAGCTCTACAGTAGGTGACTGCATGGCACTGCGCAACAATATATCATTCTTGAAATGAATGGCGATCGAAGTGCTGCTCGCTCAGCTCCAATACCTCATCCACAACTGGTGCCCCTTAGACGCTGCCTTGGTGGAGGTGTGGAAGACCTGACCTAGCTAAGCACATCTTGGTTTGGTTGCATCAGGTATACAACCACGTACGGCTCGACTCATCCTGGAGAGTTTATAATTTTGTAAAGACCAGTGTACCTCCCTGATTATGTAAGATGTATGTAATCGTTAATCCACCGCAGTCTTCATGGTTAAAGCGTAGCTATGTATTGCTTCCTGACCTCAGATGTGTATATGTTACCACCATACCAATTAAGGTGAAATAAATAAATATTGATAAAGGTGCGTTCACTTAATTACTAACCAAGGCAAAGTAAATAAATATGTTAAGATATAAACTTGTTTCTAGAGAGCACCGTTGAGGCAACAGTTTTGATTTCACAATTTCTGACAAGACATAGCCTATCTATGAATTGCTATTTTATCTTTGCAAGTGATAGTTATTCATTCTTTAGGTAAGGGAATGAATACGGTGTTCACGGCGCATGAGATGATGGCAGGAAAAGATAGGTAACTACTTGTATAGATACTGTTTCAAATCAATGAGAGGGTCGTTCGAGCAGGTCAGAGATAATCACTCAAGATCAAGATCAAGGTACCCGTAGTTTCCTTTGTAATTGTAAGTAATCATAAGTAATTGTATGTAATCATAAGTAATTCGTGGAAAGTGGGTTTGTTTCGATCGTCGGCCAGGTTAAGGTCTCGCAATGGACTCGCCCACAAACATTTCTCCCCCCCTTCTTACAATGGACTCGTCCACCATCCGATCCTACCCCTCTTACAATGGACTCGCCCACCAACCATCTTTCCTCCCGTTCTGACAATGACCTTGACCTACATTTTTAATCCTCTATTCTGACCCAACCGATCCTACCCCTTTTACAATGGACTCGCCCACCAACATTTCTCCCCCATTCTTACAATGGACTCGTCCACCATCCGATCCTACCCCTCTTACAATGGACTCGCCCACCAACCATCTTTCCTCCCCTTCTGACAATGACCTTGACCTACATTTTTAATCCTCTCTATTCTGACCGTAATCGCACTATATCCTACATCCCCATACCTTGATAATGGATTCGCCCGCCACGCCCGCAAAGCACGTCATTGAATGGTTAAGGCTTTGTTCGAAACTTGGACACGAGGAAATGAAACACTAAACACTAGAACCAGATTAATCAGTTTAAGGATATGTGTGTTCAGGCTTTCTCAGAATAAGTTGTACATTCATTCAAATCGTATATATACTACATGACACGCAATAACACGTTATGTGGATTGTTCATGAAAAAAATAACTCCCAAATAAAATCGCGGTTTATATTTTAACAAGAACTGCTCGAAGACTTCTTAACCACTAAGTCCCATGATGCGTCTTCCTATTCATTCTGGTTACTATTTGGTGATTTTATAGTTTCAGAAACTCAAGTAGGGATTAAAATAGTAAAGACTGTGGCCATTAATCTTCTGGCCTCCATAGGCCCTTCCTATGTCAATAAAATGGTCTAATTGTACCAAAAAAATTAATGTAAAAATGCATTCCAGTACTGAAAGGGTTAACAAAATGCATAAGAACAGGAGAAACAAAGATATGTTCACTCTTTCTCTTCTTGCTCGCTAGTTCGCATGCCATTGATAATTGATTAAGCAAAGATACTTGCTAAGCACAATACTCCTGACAAGCTCCTCCTTAGAAATCTCGAAACAGGCAAGACCTTCAATGAAACACCTGTAAAAGAACTTTAAGTACCATGACGCATTTTCATATTCATTCTGGTTACCTTTTGGTGATTTTACACAGCTTCAGAAACTTAAGTGGGGATTAGAATAGTGAAGGCTGTGGCCATTAATCTTCTGACCTTCATAGACCCTTTCTGTTGTCAATAAAATGGTCTAATCTTACACAAAATTCAAGGTAAGAATATGTCCCAGTATTAAAAGGGTTAGTACAGCACACACGAGGTATCAATTCAAACAAAGACGATGAAGGCAAGTAGCAGAATTTACATGAAGGAAAATTAATGAATAACTCTTCCACAATATTTATTTGTTTTACTTCCACAACCTATTTTTGTTGCTCATACAATTCTATGCTTAGAAGTGCAACCCTGTTGACTATTGTGACCTGCTTACTCTGACTAACGGGTTGTTCAAGCAGCTTTCCATCAACTTTATGCATTGCCCTGTCACTGGCAATGCAGACACAGCAAACCATTCCAAATTGGCTGAGACTATATGTGTGAAGGAAAAAAAAAAACAGTAAAATTAAATTATAAGAGTGTGGAATGTCAAAGTTAATTATCAGTACATTAATAAGTCAGGGCATGGTGAACTGTGGAGACACCTCCGCCTCACACCCAAGTCACCCTGCAAGGTAGGTCAGTCTGCCTCATATTGCGTCCTGAAAAGTGAACTCACTGAAGAACACAAGAAATGTAACCCTATCTGAATTATGAGTAATGCCCAGGATATAGTACCTACTTATAACATGTGTACATACAAAAACACACAAAACAATACAGGAGTGATCTTGACCACCACTTCCCTCACTGGTTCTCAAATATCTGTAGGTGCCGCTGCATGCTTGGGTGTTGGCAACTGGTTCTTCTTATCACTTCTTCACTTCACACCCTATTCCTTCCTTCATAATTACTACTTATCTCCTTAACCATTTTGATGGATAATTAAAATGTGTTCTCAAGCAGTAGCTGCTTTTTTATATTTATTTGGTGGATTGCAAGTGTGTGATTGTGTGTGGAGAGAGAGAGAGAGAGAGAGAGAGAGAGAGAGAGAGAGAGAGAGAGAGAGAGAGAGAGAGAGAGAGAGAGAGAGAGAGAGAGAGAGAGAGAGAGAGAGAGAGAGAGAGAGAGAGAGAGAGAGAGAGAGAGAGAGAGAGTACATTTCATTCTAAAAAAAACTTCCTTGGCACTTGACTCTTTCACTGGATAAATGTTGAGATTATTGGTTGGTAAATGTTTTAACTGCAATCTAAAATATAACTAGTGTGCGTCAAGTAGAGTGATATGTTCTTGAGGGATTGCTCTACACATTCACATCTGTTACACTGCAGCCACTATAGTGTTCAACCAATGCTTGGCCATTTGTCATGTATATTATATGATTTCAATATCACACAAATAACTAGGATAAACTATTTTCATAAAACTGCAATGAATATAAAACTTTTTAATTTCTCTAAGCATTGTGCATTCTCACATACATTTCCGGAATGTGACTTGTGACAGACACTCACTCGCAATTCACTTGCTGAAGTACTAAACCTGAGTTAACATTCACATCAAGAGCACAAATATTTTCCCTGGTGTTACATCATATAGTTCCAAATGCTTTTAGAGGACTACTTTTATCTTCAACAAGGATGCAATTACAAAATAACCTTCACTCCTAAAAAAAATAAGATAGCCCACACTTATTTTAGTAAACTTTTAAACTCTACATCCATACTTTCATGAATATAACAAATTCTAGTCTTCTACACCAAAGTCACTGCAATGGATCCATACAAGTCCTGACAACAACTTACCTTACCAAGGTTCACTTCTGCTTTTAAAAATTATGTAGATGTTTCTTCATCTTTCAACCCCTGCAGCAGCAGCAGCAGCAGCAGCTCTGTGCAGCTTCCCTTGAAGTATCTCATGCCATCTAGATGTATTGCATTACATGGCACTTAAAAATAAACATTAACACTTACTCAGCCATGCCCTCAAGTGATCAAACATGAAAATTAACATTATGTGCTTGTTGTGGTACTGTATGTGTATGAATTCATATCACATCTACAAATACATCCATACACATATCCTATACATATCCCCCTTGTTACAATCTTTTCAATCAAACAGCCTAAAAACTAATAAATAGATACCACAAAATGTTTTTTCGTGTGTGTGTGTAAAAAATGCCTAGAAACATTAACAAGCCCCATATGTAGGAACCACAACATATCTCATGATCTTAAATGTACTCCTTTCAACAACTTGTAAAACAGTGATATCAGTTAAGAAATAAATTGCACTTAATAATAAATAAGAAAACTAATTTTAGTATCACTCACAACACATAATTTTCTCTTGAGAAAAAAAAATACAAAAAAAAGTTAACCAGTGAAAAAAATAATAAACAAAAATAAGGGGAAAGAAATAATAATATTTTTTCAAAGTATTGTAACCCCTCCCTAGATGTAACATATACTTGCTAAGTAGACTAAACAACACTCATTGGATGGTGATAGTGAAGTCTTCTTTCATGCTGATGCCTGGCTTCCGTATAGTGAGGCGGCCTGCGTGTATGCTGCTGCCGTTCTCATAGGAGCTCTCCAGTGCCTGGGTGCCTTGTGCTGCAGAGAATGAGTAAGAAGCAGTGTCAATAAACCAGTAAGTCTTCTTTGAAAAATTCAGTGAGGCTTCACTTGTTCTCCACTACAACACTATCTGCATGTAAGCTATTTGTTCTAATAAAACATCATCTCATCTCAGTTTTTTTTCATTTTTTGCATGAATGATCAATGAATTAATTCCACACAATTCACTTTCACAAAATTGTAAATAACTTTGGTAAAAATAAATAAGTCGATGTAATAAGGATCCATTTTATGCATTTTTAATTTCCTTAAAAATAATTCTGGTCTAATTCAAGTGATATATTAACTAATCTGAACTCCATCCCAATAGAACTCACAATTAAAGAAATACTCACAGGCACTGTTCAGAGTGACCTTGGCCGGCCGCTTGTCAAGGCCAATAACGATGACCCTCTCCAGCCATGAGCCTGTCTCATAGGTACCACTGGGGTCTAGTCGATGTGAAGTCAACACTCCTTTCTCATACGACAATCCCATGTAGAGGAATTTACCCTGAGAAGATCATTGCCAAAAAATTTGCTTCATGAGTCAGGAACACATGGAGTTTGGTAGCCTGTCATCTTTTGAACACTGAGTGATCTGAGTGATGGCTTCACTCCTCAACTTAAACTCATTTGTAGAGATGATAATAAAGTATCAGAGCCACAATTCTTTCTACTGCATAGGAATAAATGACTGAATTCATTAATGTTCTATGGCAATAATACTAGCAAGGATTTGGAAACATTTGTGCTTCTTAAAACTCTACAAGTGAATTAGACCATTTGCCTGGAACTCCTTACTAAGTAATTCCTTTGGTGTACAAGTTGGTGAAGTCATAAATACATACACACACAAAATTTCTTCTACATCATATGAGCAAACAATCCAAATAATAAAAATCATAGCTTGGTGAGAGGCCGTTTCTAACCTGGCGGTAATCAAAGGTGTGTTCGTCATCAATGTACAGTGTGCCTTGAGCCTTGCCCTGTGTATCCAAGGCCACCACCAGGGTGTAGGGGTCTTCCCGCATTAGTGAGGAGGCACGCCGCACTCTGTCCTTGCGAGGGATGATGCTGCCACCTCGTTGGTACACAGGAATCTGCAACAAGATAATTAAGCTTGTATTGCGTGTCCACACAAGCAGCACAACTCACTCATCAAACTTCCAGCCAATGCTATTGACCTTTGAAAATCCTTTGAGCTAACATGTGGCAAATTTTAACTGACAGTAAGGCTACAAAGGCTGCATCACCAAGTATGGAGTCGACTGTACAACACAACAGAAGGAAGAAAAGTGATTACTTTTCAAGTATGTTGATTACCATTTCAAATGTAGAGTAATACATACCTATAAAAAACAAACAAACAAACAAATAAATAAATAAATAAATAAAAAAAAATTTTTAAAACTTCTGTTACATTAAATGAGACTTACATCTATAAAAGGATCAGCAGCAGCAGTAACAAAACCAAATACTCACCGGGATACACTTCCTTCTATGAAACAAATACCATTATCAACTGAGTGGGTTTCTTACAATGCAATATAAGCACTCCTTTATAGATCCGTACATTTAGCAGTGCAAAAAAGTAAACCCCCATGGAAAGCACCAACTGTGTTGGATACCGGAACTAAAACCCAACAACTAACAACAAAAGGAAACAAGTAGTAGAGCTTCTGAGAAGAACCATCAGTAGATACATACATACCTTGTCCCTTGGTGCAGACACAGTGGTGGAACTTGGCCCAGTGTACTTGGTGAGGTCTATGACATCATACCACACACCAGGCGGGAAGTAGACTGAGGCAGTGTTGGAACCCTCTGTTACCACTGGCCGCACCAGCAGGGCCGAGCCAACCAGGTGCTCATAATCAATGTCAAAGGACGTCTCATCTTCTGGGAACTCCACCCACAGAGGCCTCATCGGGGGAGCACCTGTGACAAATATAAAACTGATTACGAATATTCAGTTACATCCTGCCCAATGCCCATGACAGATAAAGTCTTCAGCTACTATATATCAATCAAATCTCCCTTCCATCTTTTTACCTACTGCAATTATTCAGTTTGTTTATTCCACAAATTTACCCTTGGACATACATGTATGTCAAAAGTCACCTTTTTTTCACCTTCATTAATGCTCATCATGTCCATCTAGCTCCTTTTCTTTACAAATGAAATCCCTGCCTGTGCATTACTTTACTTCCACTGCACTTCCCTTACATTCTTATATACACTCATCCTTAACAAATCTAGATCTAAAATTATATAATTTCACATTATTCCACATCTCTATGCTCTATTCCAAGGTATCATCCCCTCTCTCATTGTTATCAGTTTCCTTCTCAACCATGACAGTGTTGATTCACCTGTCAACTCATTCTCATAGAACAAGGTGTACCACAGAGGCAGATACTGGTAGCGTTGCCTCAAGGTGTTCCTAATGATGTTAAGGGTCTCCGCATCAAACAGCCAGGGCTCACGTCTCTTGGTATCCAGATGGGCGTGGGCTCTCATGAATGGTTGGAATGCTGCTGCCTGTAAGGGTGAGAAGCATGCTATACACACAACACAACTGAATGCTTACTGCCCTTTGTCACCAAAATTAGAGCTCTCTATTAAGTTGATCTTGGGGCCAAGAAGAGTCCAGGCTACACAATATGTAGATGCGAATCACTTACAGGATCAAGAAATCCTAATATTCATACCAGGCAAGACAAGGAACAAGGGAAGGATACAGAAGACATACCTGGTACCACCTGGTCAGAAGATAGACATCAGGGTTGCCGAAGAACCCACCAACATCTGCGCCAATGTGGGTGATGCCAGTGACAGAGTGTGTCAGCAGCATGGGCTCAGATATGCGTAGGTGATTCCAGTCAGCTGTATTGTCACCTGTCCACACCGCAGCAGAGCGCTGTGACCCGGCATAGAAGGCACGGGTCAGGATGAATGGTCGCAGGCGACCCTCTGATCTCCGCAGGTGACCCTCATAGGTGGACTGATGCTGTTTAGAAAAATATTGTTATATCTTCTTTTTCTTCAAACATAGACACACACAAATTCCCAGAACATAATAACAGCAAACTACTGAACATAAGAAGCTGTGATATCAAACACTACAAAAAGTGCATGCAATTCTAAATGACAACAATAAATCTCCTAGCTCTGCCACATATCTCACCACAATATAACATGATGGAGATTACAATCCAGATGAATACAAAAGCAAATAGATACAATATACTATTGAACCTCGATAACTTGGACCCCAATAACTTGGATTTCGCAATAAGTCAGACTCTGACCACTCTGGGGACCAGTCACAGTTGAATTGCCTGCCGTTTTTTTTTTTTTTTTTTTTTTATTTAAAAAAAAATCACTTCTTTTTGTTTTCTAATAACATTATCAAAAATCTAATTCCAACTAAAAATTGTAATTTTGTTGTAGTTTGAAATGATACCAAACAAAAGTGGATCAAAGTTTATACCAATTTTGTGAAAATTTTTGAAGATTAAAAAAACACTTTTCAAGATATTTGCTCTTAAATTTTTTTCCATTATTCCATCCTCGTTTTGTTATTTGTGTTCATTTATTTGACATGAAATTTTTACACATGATTATGTATACAATAGTGACTTCCAGGAGTATGATAAAATGATAATGCATCAGATCCCTGCTTCTCTAGATAATATTATTCACTCATATATTTTTTTTTTTTTTTTTTTTTATACTATGTGGGCTTTTCACGGGAATTTATGGGCTAAAGGGGATACTTTTTAGGGTACCTCCTATCTCAAAGCCCACCCGCTAGGAAACCGTTGCCCTGAGTGAGGAAGCCCAACCTGCACTCAGACCGTGGACAGGATTCGAACCCGTGCGCTTGGAGACCCCTTGGATCCCAAAGCACGCATGGTTCCACTGTACCACGGTGGCATCAGCAGCGTCACAGCAATCTGCTGTTTCACTACTGAACTGGACATTCTGAGTCATTATTAGTATGATGAAGTGAGATAATGATACAGTGAAGTATTTATCACTCATCTGGTCCAGCTTTATAACTGCTGTCTCAGCATAATCTTTTGTAATAGTGTTATTGTGAGAATTGTGTGATGTATAGTTGTGATGAAGGTAGTGAGAAAAAAAAAGTATTTGAAAACATAATAGCAATCTTATGATGTAGAGAGATGATGGAGAAGGGTGGCAGTGAGGCCTGGGGTGAGGCAAGCCTCTTGAGTCTTGGAGGGGGAGATAACAAGCATGAAGAAGGGGAGAAGGTAGGCAAGGATTCAAGATCCAGCTGTCTCCCAGTGATACCTTTGTTTATTTCTTGTTGTCTTCTCTTGAAGTTTCTGATTCTAATCCTCATCCATTTATGTCTGTAAGGATGTTATTTGTGATGCCTGACCACATACTCTATAGGGTGTGAGTCAGGCTATGACACAACCACAAGACATTTAAAAATAGCTTCCTGGTGGGAAGGGTATTTAAGTAGCAAAAAAGACTTCACCTACTGGTAATTTAGGGTCTGAAGGTTTCAGAGAGGCAAATGTAATACCAAAATTTTAAATCCCCAAAAATTAAATAAACAAATCCTGCCTTTTTTTTTTTTTTTTCATGTGTGTGTGTGCATGGAGGGGTGGGGGAGGAATTGGTATATAAGTCTGACATTCATGTTTGTTGGACTAAACATTTCCTCAATTAGACTGAGTTAGTGAGAGTCAACAGTAGAGAAGTACTCACAAAGAGCATTCCATAAACATTGTGTATCTCTCGGTGCTCCACTCCAAGGCCGGGGTGAATGTTGTCCTTCTGCATAGTGATCTCTGGCCCATTGAACACTGAAGGCTCATTCATGTCATTCCAGGTGAAGGTGTCCAAGGTCGACCCCTGTGTCAAAAAAGGAATGTCAAACTTAACTCTTTCTTCCTACATGTAATCAATCACTCATGGGACAACTGCTTTTATACTAGTCTCTTAAATAATCTTGCAACCTGGATAACAAAATTAATTTGATATTCTTTTTGTGGGTTTTCATGCAAATATATATCTTTTTTGCTTAACACCTCTTAAAGTTAACAAAGGAAGACCACAGCAATAAAAAAATTACATTTTATACACATTCCATACACTTAGGGAAAAGATACTACAGATGCAGCAGTGGGATCACAATTACAGAGAAACACAACGCACAGCCCACCTTGTAGCGGTCCAGCATGTAGGTGTCACTGTAGTGGTTGCGTGCCTCAGGATTGGTCAGGTCCAGGTAGGATGAAGAGCCAGGCCAGCACCAACCTATGGCAGTATTCAATTTACACAATTACTGATATACTCTAGGGTGAACAGCCTTTCCTTGCTCTTTCTCTCCTCTACTACTTGATGATTTATTTAGGTAAAGCAGTGCTGAGTGTGCAAATGATGGGTGGCACTCTGTTTGGGTTACTTTGTGTGGGTTACCAGCCTGCTATGTACAGGTAGATAAATTTAACCAAACAGTAACAACTCATCTTTAAAATTTGGATTTTTTTTCCACAATGGAAGAGGATAAAGACAAAGAGGAGGTAGATGTGGTGATTTTGATTTTATGTTACAATCAGTCAGTTCTCTTCAACACCTCAAGAAAATAACATTGCCCTACAGATTTGGTTGTAGGTTTCTTCTAACAACACTCAGCAAGAAATCATCACACATAACAAAAAAAGATCAAGATTTCTCTTAATCTGAAGTTTTCTTACCTGGTAGTGATCTCTAAAGAAACAACATTACTGACTTTATAAGCAGATTAGAAGATATCAGATTTATGAAAACTTAAGACAAGAAATAATAAGAACATAGAATGAATTAAACCATTACTGACCATGACTGTACTATCAATAACCTACCGTCAAACTCAGACCCATCCTTGGTGTGGACGAAGAGGTCACGGTCATGATTCTCCTTATAGAAGAAGTAGTTGCTGTCACGCTTGATGTGAGGGTCAATGATAGTGACCAGCTTGCGACCCCGAGCAGTGAGGTTGGCAGTCATCTCCAGAGGGTTGGAGAACTTGTGTGCATCCCAAGTGAAGTATCTGGTGCAAGAAAAGTCAGGAATACAAGTTGTACCCCAGAAAGCAAACACTCAATCCATACTTGTTTTGAACAACTTTTTTTTCTTTTTTTCTTTTTCTGTGTAGGAGCACCAGCCATGGGCAACAAAAACAGGTATAAAAGAAAAAGGCCCACTGAAATGCCAGTCCCCATACAGACAGAAGGGTCATATATATATATATATATATATATATATATATATATATATATATATATATATATATATATATATATATATATATATATATATGTATATATATATACCTATATATACATGTCAGCATGAAAAACAAAAATGTCTTAATGAAGTTTCATATTTCCTTTCCTATCATTCTTTGCAATACTACACTTGAACACATTTATCTGCTCTCTTGCCCAAGTCGTACCTCTTGCCATCTGTATGCTCTATGTCCAGCCACATGACATCCATGGGAAGGTCATGATGGTCAAAGTTCTCATTCACCTGCCTCACGTCTTCCTCATCGTTGTAGTTCCAGCGGCACTGGTGGTACCCCAAGCTGAACAGCTGGTGGGAAAACAAGATCACTCATTAGATATACTTAAAGATGATATTTGATAACCTCAAAGGCTTGACATCTGTAAACTTTTGAGAACTCCCAGATTTAAAAGAATACTGTAATACTCCATCTGCTTTAGAATTAATAAGTAGTCAAATGGAAGATATATCATCCAACAATTTATACTATCAAGGTTACAGTATAGATTCCTGTTTACCGGAGGCAGGTTGGTATTTCCTGTCAGCATTCCATACTGGCGGAAGACATCCAAGGGTCGAGGGCCAAGCATCACAAAGAGGTCAATGATGCCTGACTCAGAGGACCAATGGGTAGACATTTGGGGTGGGTCAGAATCACCTCCTGAGAAGAAGCCGGTGATGGACGACACAACGTTCCGGTCAGGAAGTTTCTGTGGGATGAGGAAGTCACTCTGTAGAGATTCTTCCTTCCATCATCCTACAATGTATTATTTCACTATGGCCAATGACTATATTGAACCATACCTGAGCTGAACTTGCCAATACATCAACATTCTTTGCGAGAATTTATTTCCCAATATGGACGCAAATTATCATCATAAATTCAGTAAGGATAATTACAATTATAGCCATTATATATATAACACATTCTTCTGACTGCACTGAGATATGTTCACTACCTTGATGTCTACCCAGGTCTCTGCTGCATTGTGCCAAAAGATGGCAGAAGTGTGCTTAGGAGTGTGGGAGATCATAACTGGCACTGAGCCATATAGTGCCATGGGATTGTCCACTTCATACTCAAACACATCCAGGTTGTACAAACGGTAGGGCTCAGTTGATCTGCAGGAACACTCTATTAATTAGTTACTGCATTCTGACACATTTATATTACACAATTATCTCACACAAAGTTATAAACATCTTTAAGGAAATTCTACATATATGGCAAGATTTAAACTTTCACCTGATGCTTTAGATAGTCCACACTCCACAGCAAGGAATGGAGGAATATACTCACGTGGTCTCCTTCAGAGAGAAGCTATCAGCATGCTCTGGGATCCCATACACATGCTTTGAGTTGACAAAGGATATGTCCATGCCTACAGAGGCAGGTCCATGGGGCTTGGAGTCTGTGTGACCCTTGAAGGTTTCTTCCCATAAACCATTTGTGTCCTCCTCATCCTCAAGAACAGGATTTGCCTCCTCCTCTCCCTCAGGAGCCTCTGGCTCACTAAATAAGAGGAATACTGAGACTCCACCCACACTCAAGTGATACAACTTCTATACTGTTAATAAAATTCTTCAATAAAATATATCTAGAATGAGAGACAATCACTTCAAAATTATTCATTTAAAGATTTAGAAACTAGTGAACCTAAATCTAGAAAGTGAAAAAAACTACATTGCCCTGACCTTGAGACAGGTTAAAGTATATCATTTAATCATGTGTGGTCACATATAGTCAAGCTACAGTCTGCCAAGTGTCTGCCAAGTTTCCTTAGTCACTGAGCACTCCCAGGTCACAGGTACACTGGACTCACCCTTCTGGCTTATTGCGGTAGTGCTCAAACTTGAGGAGGCCGCGGGCATTGGCACTGACAACAAGAGTGTCTCCACTAAACACATCTATCTTGAGTGGTTTGGCCTTCACAACAGCATGGCTGGACCCAAACTTGAGGGTGAAGCCTTCCTCAGACCGGTCCACCACCTCAAATCTGCAGTGAGAACCCATATTATGTTTGCTGGTGAAGAATGGCTGTGTGTGATAGATGGTTGTAAGTACCTCCATTCCTTTGGAGTTACCAACATTATTTCACTTTTTGGACTGGATATTCTTCTGTTGTTGATAAAAAAGTAAATAAATAAAATAAAAAAATAAGAGAAAGAAGATTGATAGAATAAGATTTAATCTAATACATGACTACACATTACACAAGTGCCTTTGTGAAAGAGATACTGTAGTTGTATTTTTTTGTAAAAAAAATATAAAAATTCTGAGACAGCAAGAAGATTAATATATTGATGAAAATTTAAAGATATCAGTAAATGGGAACAAGATCCACAAGTTGATCAAGTGAATAGGGAAGCTGAAGATAAATAAACCTTGAGGTGGATTAGTAACATAGAACTACCCATGAGTTTTATGAAAATATAAACAAATAAAAAAACAATATAGAAAAAATTGAAAAAAAAAAAAACTCCAGTTATAAATGAATCTTGTGTATATTTGAAAATAGAACAGGAGATCACTGAAACACATGATAAAATGGGAGCAAATGTGTGCTCAACATTCAGAGGTGTACTGTGATGCAGCTATTACTATCATTTCATTAGCTACCTCTATGTGCATAGTATAATGTGGTGGTAGTAGTAGTAATCAACACACCTCACATCTGGGACTTTGACTTTTTTTTTACCGAAACGTCTGTGATGGCGGGTGAAATGTCCTTCATCAGAATCATCCCTAGTAAAGTTTTAAGAGCATAAACAATCAAAGCAATGCTGTAGGTCTTGCCAATTAAATATTAACCATACACTCAAATACTGAATACATATTACCTTACAGTAACATGAATGATTGTTATAAAAAAAAAAAAAAAAAAAAAAAAAAGCTTGGGCAACATAGGTAGAGCAGCATTCGGATCATTAACAATAAACTGCAAAGTTTCATAAATCACCAGAAATACCAGGAGCTAGTTATGAAGAGAGCTGTGAGGAGAAAAACACAAAACCAGATTTCATATCACCACAAAGTGTGAATGAGTAACTCACTGTTCAGTCTGGCTGCCTCCCACGAGGGCATAAGGCTCCTCAAACCGCTGCTTAATGGGATTCTTCTCGTTGATCTTAATGCGCAGTGTGGCATCCTTGAGAGGGTACAGCTCCAGTGTAAAGAACACCCTGGTCTTCTCATTGAGCAGGTCACCAAACACGCCCTCATCGGTGACACTCAGGGTTGAGCTGAGCAACACATATGGACTCTCGCCGGGACGCACAGTTCGGTGACGCCTGAAGGAAATATTGCTAAGTGGTGTGGCTAGTACAGTTCACCATGTCCCTCTGAGTTACACAGCCTCTTAAAACTATTTATTTCCTACTTATACAGCAGCATCATTCAATAAATCAACACAAAGTTCACTATAATGTTAGGGTCTCTCAATTAACTACCACAATTCAGCAAAACTCTATCTATATTTACAAACATAAGATAATAAAGATGCCACTTAATGGTACAGTAATTGAAAGGAGTTATTAAAAGCAACTCAAAGTATAAAACTTGAAATGAGTTATTAAAAGCAACTCAAAGTATTAAAAAGTTTAATCAAGAAAATAAAACAATTTCAAAAATGGTATTCCATTTCTTTAGTTCAAAAAAATATACAAAGACTAAACTTTCATATTCATAACTTGTTACAGAAAATCCCAAAGTCACAGAAACTCACCGGCAGAAACTACTCTGATCACATGACTTGAAGTTGTTACGGTCCACAGCACAGACCAGGACCACCAAGGCTGCACTTAACAGTAATCTGAAAAGCAAAGGATGTCATGGAACAGACTTTGTAGCTTGTGCAGACATATTACAAATAAGGTAATTACAGAAAACTATATATGGCACATCTGCAAGGAGCTACTATTGTAACAACATTTATTTTCTGAGCAAGAAGCTGACCTCTCTCTTAGTTCCCTACAAAGATAATAGTAATTGCAAATTATTGGCTTCCAGAAACATCTCAACAATACTTTCCAGAAATGGTAAAAAAAAAATATTGGTTTGTATCCATAATTCTGATGGAAGGAGTTGTTAGGAATGCCTGTGCACTGGAGGCTCTGAGGCCAGTAACAAAGCCATGACTACCACCTGTTGAGAGGCACCCAAGCCAAGATTTAAGTTAAGGTGACGACCAAATCTAGTCTTTGTAACGGTACTTACAATTATCTAACGCTGTTCAATCTTTCTAATCCCAATTCCAAGCAAAATTACATTTCCGTTCATTTTCCTCGGTTTCCAAAAGAATATGAATAACCTCTTAGTCCTTTAATTTTTCATTAACCAAATATGAACTTCACAACAAAATTATCTTCACTTTCTTGGTCAGGCTGATAAGGTGTTGCCGACATCCTTCTGTCATTGGTGTGTGTGTGTGGGTGCAGCATATACCACCTCGCCGGCACACACAAGCCTGCTGAAGTGTCCTACTCGTTGTCTGGCTAACATCAGCGCCCCGGCCACCCTAATACCACTATTGCATCACACACACACACACAATACTCCCCTACAAGTTTATCTCCTCACCCACCCCACCCTCTTCACATCTTAAAACAACACATGAACCAAGTAATTCACGGTAAATAGTTAAAAAATGCAGAGCTATACTCACCTCTGCAACCTGGCCATGTTGTTGTTGTTTGGACGGCCCTGATTGGTCCCAGCTTCGATGACAGCTGGCCGGTCACACGAGAGTCTAAAATTTAATAAAACAGTAACGGTAGTCTATTTGTTTGATCAGATACACTCTACGTGTATTTACCAGTACCTACTGACTAAATTCTTCACGATATAGTGTATTTTTTCATGTTCTGGAATTAAAGTAGTAACGTGTGTGTGTGTATGTTTGTCAAGACGGAGGCAGCATGGGTGAGCATTAACACTTGAAGGATAGGCTGCCTCCATACAGTAGTACCGTACAGGAACAAGACTGGAGGAGGATGTGGTGCCATGGGTACCTGAGTGGTACGTGGTGGTGGCGTCTTCTGCCTGACTTACCGCCGCCTCGCCGCCTCCTGCGTGTTGATTGGCCGTGGGGTTGGTGACGGCTTGTGTGATGTGTGTTTTTAGTCTGTGTGTCTTCTGTGTGTCGCTTGTCAGAGAGGGATTAATGGTGCAATGTTATCTGTGACTGTCAGCCCGCTTTGTCCATCATTCCTCATGGTGATGGACATTGGACATATTCTGTCGCGTTACCTCTCCCACAGTCAGATTCTGCTTTCCTGCTCCTGCAGGAACACTGCCGTCTGGACCGAGCTTGTTGCAGTATGACATAGACTAGACTATTATTTAATATGATTTATAAATATACTACTTCGCCATCACAGACCCTTGGACAAAAGCCCCCTCCCCCCCATCATGTGATGTTGCAAAAATCGTGTTATCTTTGAAAAACGCTATGACAACTCAGAGAGAGAGAGAGAGAGAGAGAGAGCGTTTAATTTTTGGGTACGTGTATTGGTGGCATGTGACAAGATCCATGCCGCACTGAAATTTGCATGGTGAGCGCATGTGAGAGAGCGTGATTTCTACCTAAAGGTACCCACACACACACACACACACACACACCTAGTGCTGGTGACAGATGAAGCTAGAACAAGAGGACATGCAAAGATTAGGAAGAGGCAGTGTGTGAAGGATATTGGAAAATAGTTTTCCACATAGAACGGTGGAAAAGTGGAATGCATTAAATGATGAAGTTGTTACGGTAAATACACACACACACACACACACACACACACACACACACACGGCCCGGTAGCTCAGTGGTTAGAGCGCTGGCTTCACAAGCCAAAGGACCGGGGTTCGATTCCCCGGCCGGGTGGAGCTATTTAGGTGTGTCTCCTTTCACGTGTAGCCCCTGTTCACCTAGCAGTGAGTAGGTACGGGATGTAAATCGAGAAGTTGTGACCTTGTTGTCCCGGTGTGTGGTGTGTGCCTGGTCTCAGGCCTATCCGAAGATCGGAAATAATGAGTTCTGAGCTCGTTCCGTAGGATAACGTCTGGCTGTCTCATCAGAGACTGCAGCAGATCAAACAGTGAATCACACACACACACACACACACACACGATCATCATGCAGTGCGCGGCTATAGCCTCTCACTAGCTCATAGTGGTAGCGATCAGAGTTCGTTACTGATCTTCATAAGACTGCGACCACAATTAATGCACACAAAATATAGCCAAAATCAACACAAAATCAACACGCCAAACCTAAACAAAACACAAAATAACCCGCCCCCCCCAAAAAAAAAAAACACTTAAAACGCCCAACAATACGAGGAGGAGGATGGCGTTTAGAAAGGAGCTGGGAATATTTGGGAAAGGCGTGAGTGTAGGTACTTGTGGTGAAGATGGAGGAAGAGGAGGGTAAATTTGACACGGGCAACCGGATCAAGACTTGTGATGCTTGTGTAGAGGTGGAGACTGCAGCTATGTCGCCGCCGCCCCTGCTGGCAAGACCGTTCTGCCTGACTTACTTCACCACACCAGCACACACACATGACAGCTGTATCTGAATAGGTGATAGCCAAGCATGGTCATATGGCTTCATTTAGTAACACCAGTGGCGGGAAAACAATGCTAAGTGTGCCAAATATTACCTATAAACACAGCCGGAAGACGACAGCTAAGCCAGCCCTGCCCACTTCATGACGTCACACCCCTGGCCGAGCGGGCTGGTGACACTTGATTTTACGTACGTAACAAAACTCATTTCAAAATTGATTTACAGAAAAAATTAAGCCAGACACAAATGTTTGATATTTTATGACTTCACAGATACTTTGATTAATGTTTAAAGCATCATAACATCTCCAGCCTAAGTAGTTTTAAAGAAATGTCTAAATTAAGTATGGTAGAAGTATGAAAATATTTTCACTTATAAAACTACTAAAACGTCCAGCCATTTCGACTTTATACTTCTTTTACAGAATATTAGACATAATAAATTATCTTCTCAGGCATCCAAAACTTACCGAGAACCAGAAGTGAATGCATGAAAGAATATTAATGTAAAAAAAGGAGCATTAAAACCTTAACTTGTTAAAAACATTTGTAAAATCTAACCATTTTCACTTGGCAAGTACACTAACGTGATCTGTGGCTTGTTTATGTAGAGATGGCCGCTTTCCCTAGCTACGGTTTCGGGTGGGTGTGTTATTTCTCTTATCTTCGAGACCTTCGTAACGAGAGATCTTTCTTTACCTTAGAGGAGGGAAATAGGACTAGAAATCATGGCAGGAAGATTAGAAAGCAAGGCTGCAGGTTAGATATAAGAAAATATTTCTTTAGTCATAGGGTGGTAGACTTCTGGAATGCATTGCCAGAGACGGTTGTAAATAGCACTAGTTTGACAATGTTTAAAAACAGATTAGATAAGCAGTTAAATTTATTAGATTTATAATTATGTATAGCACTGCATGATAGTTTTTATAAGAAATTTACTATAGTTAAACAAGACATGATCCCCATGTATGGGGACCACAAATTGTAGAGGATTTCGCTGCAGGACTTAGCCCTGTTAATGGGCCAAATATTTAGAATTAGTATATAATGTATTATGTACTTGTTAGTGTATCTTTAAGTACTGATGACGAGGTCGCTGTGCGACTGATACAGGATAACCTAGATGGGCCCTGGTGGCCCTTTGTTATCCTATTATTTGTGTTATATGTTATGTTATGAAGGTCTCAGAGGTGGAGGCTGAGTTCCATCGAAGGATCTTGGAGATGAGGGAGGAGTTTCGAGGGCGAACTCTAACTTGCAGGCTGAGTTCTGTTGGATGAGCTCAGCGACTGAAGGAGTGGCGGTTCCTGCAGTCTCCTTACCAAGTAATGAGATGCAGGACCAAGAGGAGTGGCGACTGGTGTCTGCTGGTGCGAAGAGGTCCTCAGAGCACCTCAACGCGTGGAGACGACGAACTCCTTCGCTGTGTTGAAGGAAGTGGAGGAGGAGGGGGAAGAAGGCAGGAAGTGACGAGGTGAGGAGGGAAGGGACAGGTGATTTTTTCCCTACCCATAGGTAAGATTCTGGTGGTCAGGGACAGTCACTTGGACTTGGCGTTTTGTGCTAAGAACAAGAAAACGAGGATGTGTTTGTTGGGTGCTGGAATTGAGAAGGTAAGTGCTCAGCTAGACACGTGCGTGGAAGCGGACGGGACGAAACCCATTGTTTTCCTCAGCGCCGGGGAAAATGACCTTTGTAAGATAAGGAGTGAGCAGCTGTTTAGGAGATTTAAGGAGGCTTTGGCTAAGATAAGGAATAAGGGTGCAACCCCTGTGGTATGCGGTGTGTTGCCAAGGAGGGGACTGGGAGGTGAATGGCTATCCGCGGCTATTGCAGTGATTTGCAGGCTTGCAAATCACTGTAGGATCAATAGAGGGGCGTTCATCGATAATTGGGACCTCTTTTACGGCAAAGACACCTTGAATGCCAGGAATGATGTGCATTTATCACGCCAAGGTGTTCATGGGGAGGCGGTGGCATAGTGGATACGGTGGTGAGCGTGGGATCGGGCAGACGTCCACGCGTAGGTTGGAATCCCACCACGTACAGCCTTAAAACACTTTGCCATTTGTCGAGTGGTTTAAAGTTACCTACATATCACCATGATGCCCAGGTTCTAGGTGGTTACACTCAAGATGAGCTTGGGTGGTGATATGGGCCCTAATATGGGTACCACTATAAATAAAATTGCCTGCGCCACTAATGGACGGAAGCTGAACAGCGCTTCCCATACACTCTTCAAGTGTGCCTACAGGCGCTATAGGCCTTACCGTAAAAAAAGAAAAAAAAATGTTTTGGCTGGAACACTTGAAGGCGAGTTAAATGCACTCGAGCGCCTTTTTCGTAAGTCAAGAGAGAGAATGGACATCGGAGATCCATAGGGAGAGAATAGTTAAAAATCTAGAAAAGTAACCAGATTAGTAAATGCAAGGAATAGTTGAAGTGTGTATTACACGAACTGTAGGAGTATTTATTCTAAATAAGATGGATTTGCTTAGCGGAGCAGCTTGTGTTGAAAATTTTGATATAATTGCGTTAACAGAAACTTGGTTAGACATGTCAAGGAAAATTGATGGTTATACACTTTTTCATAAGGATATAGGGGAAACAGAAGAGGGGTAGGAATGGTCTTATACGTTAAGGACACATTGCAATGTTGCATAAACAGCAGAATTAAGACAGCAAAACAGAGTCTACATGGGTAGATATTAAGGACGGGTCACAATCAGTAGTAATAGATTTAGTGTACAGGCCACTTAATGCTTGAAACCAAATAAACTCTTCCCTATAGGAGGAAATAAATAGAGCAGCCAGATACAGTTAGGAATGTGTGGTAGGGGATTTCAACTATAGGAAAGTTGATTGTAGCTTGATGGTTGGCAACACGCGTAGGTTCGAATCCCACCACTAACAGCCTTAAAACACTTTGCCATTTGTCGAGTGGTCTAAAGTTACCTACATATCACCATGATACCCAGGTTCTAGGTGGTTACACTCAAGATGAGCTTGGGCGGTGATATGGGTACCACTATAAATAAAATTGCCTGCGCCACTAATGGGCGGAAGCTGAACAGCGCTTCTCATACACTCTTCAAGTGTGCCTACAGGCGCTATAGGCCTTACCGTAAAAAAAAAAAAAAAAAAAAAAAAAAAAAATGCAGAAGAATTCCTTAGAGTCATTCAGGATAATTTTTTAAAGCAAGTCATTTTAGAATCCACACGGGGAAATAATATTCTAGATTTCATTTTGACAAACAGGGAGGAGGCAGTTATGCAGGTGGAGGTTGGTGGTCAGTTAGGTAACAGTGATAACAACGAAATTGAAATTCTTGGAAAAGGAGCAATAGGAAAGTACCTGACTTCAGGAAGGCTAATTTTGAGGGCTTAAGGGGCATTTACAAGAAGTCAACTGGCAACAATTGGTCAGGTAAGGTCCTGTATGCAAGTAGAAGAAGGAAGGCAGGATCAGTGGTGTGAAGTTGGAGAAGGGGAGAGGGAGAGGGGGGTTAGGTGGTGGGATCTGAATTAGGACGGGATGAGAGGAAGCCAGGACAGCTGAGGGTTTGTAAGATGTATAGGTACTTTCTTAATAAATTACATAGGGGTCAGATAGCTAACATTCCATGTAAAACAATAAAATCGCAAAGCAACGATCCTAAGTGGATGATAGAAATATTAAAGCTAATGTAGAGGGCAGAAGAAGAATATATAAAGTGGCTAAAAGCAGGAGATGAGGTTTTACGGCCATTATACAATGAATTAGTAAGAACGGTTAAAAGGTTAACGAGGAAAGCTAAAAGCGAATATGATATGAGAGTAGCCAGCCAAGCAAAGACGGACCCCAAGAGATTTTTTTCAGTTATATAAGACGAAAAGCAGAAATGAAATAGGTCCCTTCAGGACACCAAATGAGGAGATGGATAGTTCTGGGAAAGAGATTAGTAGAATTATGAACGAGTATTTTTTAACTGTCTTCACCCAAGAAAATACACAGGAAATCCCAGATAGCGAACAGATTTTTAGGACAGAGGATAGTGAATAGCAGACAGATATTCATATAACTAAGGTGATGATAGAACAAGATAGATAAAGTAAAGAAATTTAAGTCACCAGGACCTGATGAGATATACTCAAGGGTACTTAACGAGTGCAAGGTCATCAGTGAGCCATTAGCAGTGCTTTACAGGATGTCACTGGAGTCAGGTGGAGAGAAGCTAATGTTGCTCTCATATTTAAGAAGGGAGATAAAACCCTAACGTCTAATTAAAGGCCTGTCAGCTTAACTTCACTTTAGGGTAAATTAATGGAATCAATAATAGCGAAAAACATTAAGGAACATCTAGACAAAAACGAGTTGATAAAACAAACACAGCATGGCTTTACGAAGGGAAAATCATGCCGTACAAAGTTGTTGAGTTTTTATAGTAAGGTTTATGAGGTGGCAGATAATGGTGATAATTATGACATTCTATACTTAGATTTCAGTAAAGCCTTTGACAAGATACTTCACCAGAGGCTCTTGAGAAAGGTTAAAGTGCACGGTATAGAGGCTAGAATATTAAGCTGGATTAAAGCGTGGTTAGACAATAGGTGACAGAAGTACTAATTAATGGATTTAATTCAGAGTAGGATGAAGTAATTAGTGGGGTGCCACAGGGCTGTTTTAGGGCCATTATTTTTTTCAATATATATTAATGACTTGGATAGTGCAATTAGTAGTGACATTAGTAAATTTGCAGACGACACGAAGATAGGTAGTTTAATTAGGTCTGATTTGGATGTCATTGCCTTGCAGGCAGATTTGGATAGGATGAAAGAATGGACAGATAAAAATGGCAAATGCAGTTCAATATTAACAAGTGAAGGGTACTGAGCGTAGGTAGAGATAATCCACACAATAGGTACGCAATAAATAATGAGGCACTAGGAAGCTCCAAGTATGAGAAAGATTTAGAAGTCATAGTTAGCTCCAATCTTAGTCCAAGGAAGCAATGTATTGAGGGCAGGAATAAGGTGAATAGGGTACTAGGATTAATTTTTTGAAGTCCTGAAGTAATACTAAAAATATTATACTTGGCGCTGGTCTGCCACATCTTGACTATGCGGTACAATTCTGGTCCCCACAATTTAGGAAGCATGGTACAAAAAATTATTGTACCATGATAGGAAGGATGTAGCTCTGTTGGAGTCAGTGCAAAGGAGGATGACTAAAAAGATACTGGGGATGAAGGATATTCCTTATGAAGCGAGACTGAAGAAACTCAAAATATTTAAGTGGTGTAAGAGTTTTAACAAAGCGGGCATGAACGAAGTTAATAGGATCAGTAGTAGGGACAGAATCAGAAATACTGGGTTTAAATTTGAAAAATTCAGGTTTAGGAGAGAAATGGGAAGAAACTGGTTTTAAACAGAATGGTTGATGAGTGGAACGGACTCAGTGGTCATGTAGTCAGGGCTAAGTCAATAGGGAGCTTTAAAAGATTAGATAAGTTCATGGATGGTGATGATAGATGGAATTAGGTAGCTTTAACCACACAGGGACTGCCACATGTAGTCCTCTTGCAGCTTCCCCCTTAGTCTTAACAGACTTTACATCCGAGCTATCTTTTATAACATTCTACAACGAGCCATACCATGACATATAAACATAAGCTAATATATAATTTACGTTTAATAGGACTAAACACCATTATAAAATTCACATATTTGACTCAATGACAGTGTGACACTTAAAAAAGATCATAGGTAATTCTGCAATACCATAAAGGTCCAGTTATAATTTTGATTTTTAAAAAATCTGTAAATGAAATGATGAAAATTTTGAGTTGGAAAGATTCACTTACATCATATTGCATCACCAAATATTTACCAGAGGCGCGAGACACTTCAAAAGCAACGACAGATTTACAGAAACCCCAAAAACATCATTAAACAACAGGATAATGGTGTTAGGAAATAATAAGAAAATGTATTTGAACCAGCGGGTGGGCTGAACTAAGAGACGGCTGTGGCACCTTCAGTTGACGGGCTGGCTGGTGGGACGTCCTTCTTGCCTCATATCAAAATTAAGCAGAGTCTGTATGATGTGATGCGATATAATGGTGTGGAGGTGGCTCCACTCTGAGCTATGTTTGGCTTACAATGAATGAGAAATTAAGGCAATATTGTGTGATAATAGAGACGACCTACCTTCCCCTAAGCTGATTGACTGCTTGCTACCTTTCAAAATTTGCCAAATTTTGCAACCACTCTCACACGTAAAGAAAACCTACTAAAAAATATATAATAAATATATAAATAAAGCAATGACCTGAAAAAAATTATCCACATAACCAATACCTGACAATACAGCCTGGAGAGGAGGGTGAATAGATTAGGGTATTACGGCCAACCTATAAGGTTAGGTGGACGGAAGTGATGTCCTCCCACTCCGTCAGCTGCCCACCACTGCGCTGAGTCTACTTACCTTAATTAATGAAGGACTGCTGCTTGAAGGTGTTTAAGCTTGGTGCCGAGAGAAGTGTGTGTGTGTGCAATGACAATAATAATAATGGTGGTGGTTGTGGTCATAGCCCTATGTAATTTGTATAGTATGTACTACTTGCATGGTGTGGTATGGTGGTCTAGTGGTCGTCAATACACTTCACACAAAGTCATCTGTGTGCGTGTTGGTGGTAGCGCTACTCTTCCAGTCAACTGGTGTGCGCGTCTCAATGAGCAATTTCAATGATATATATATATGTATAATAATTGATATGTTGAGCCTTTTTAATAGTGGTCCTTTTCTTTAATAATGAACCTTTTTTTTAAATCTAACTTCCCCTCCTACATGAAAAAAAAATAATAAATAAAATTAATAAAAAAAATTGTTTACTCCTTCCATCTCTATCAATATTTGTCCTACTGTACTATCATTAAACAAGAAGTGTCATGTGAGACATTATCAGGAAGGTGTTATCAGACTGTATCATGAAATTTCTAAAACTATTTCATTACCAAACATTATTAAGTCCTACTTGTAATCAAGTTGCATAGATGTTCCAAATTGTGTTCATTTCACCATAACCAAACATTCCAAAAGTGAAAGGCATGAGAAAAATAAAAAGTTGCAGGTTGCATGCAGAGGAGGGTGTTGCTATTGTCTTAAGCAATGAGGTGTGGGGAGAAGTGAATGGGAAACAAAGAGGCCAACATGGATGGAAGTAACAAGCACATAAACACATTATTGTCAGCACTTACATGCCTGGAAGCAAAGGGTAGAGAGGGGAGCATTTTAGAAATTGTTAATACCCATAAAACATCAAGAAAGCAACAATAGAGGATTAGTACATGTAAAAGAAAAGACGCATTTTTATTTATATAGTATGCTTAATGATGCAACAATGTCTGCAGGTCATTTGACATGAAAAGCAAGGTTAAGTACATGAGAATGTATTTTTCATATATCTCTTTTATTTCCATTTTTTTAACAAATGTGTTACAAGACACAGCTGTGAGAAGCCTGGCTGAGTGCAAGTCTACAGCAGAGGCTTTACCCAAATCTTATTTGGTTCAAGGCAGCAATTAAGTCACTTTACAAGGTCTACCACCACACTTAGCCATTCTACTCACAGCTGTGTCACTGAATGAATATAATTTGTACTTAAAAACCATGAATTTACAAAACATGAACTCTAGAAACATCTTTCATGATGCTACCTTAGGCATGAGCAATCCAACACGTATGAAAATGAAGCACTAGTGTTTGTGTAGTAATGTTGTCAATGAGTTGAGGACCAAAGTAAGAAATTTCACATTATTAATCACCGACTACAATTCATCACAGAAAAGTGTCATTCCGCAAAATGTCTCAAAATAATACACATTCTTTGCATGCAAACAGAATGAGTTCCACCGTTTTGTCTTGAGGGCACCTGGTGAGTCCCAGGCCATGATGTGGTCCAGCTCAAGCTGTCACTGTAACCACTACCTGGACTACCTTCACTTAAATGACAGCATAATTTGCATGGCAGTGAAATTGGGTGTAAATCAAATTCATTTGCAAAAATGCACACACATCTTTAAAAAGCTTTAGCACTAGATTAGACTTAAACATGACATACTACAGAAGAAATTTAATTCCTTTCAAGGCTCTCTGACCCATCCAACCCTGTAAATGACAGCCCTACATACGTCTTGGCCACCAGAGGGTCCAATAGGCCCAATTTTAGTGTAAAAAGAACATTTATCAACATTCACTTAGGTACATCACTCATGTTAATGGTCTATGCCAATTATTAATTTGCATAAGCATGATTTACAAAACATGCTCTCACTATACCTAGTTTTCCCAAAAATCCATCTTCCTTATAAAAAGTTCAATTAAAAATTTTCAGTGAATAAAAATGTAACCATGCAAAAGATCAGATTTGGTTTTGGTATAAGGCAACTATTTCAGTCGTTTAAAAGTAAGAGATTGCAATGATAAAATGTTTTAAAATGATAATTTTTTCCTTCTAAAATAGGCATTTAGCTAAAATCTGATTGGCACATTATCATTATGGAAAGCAATCAAATTTCTTTATATATATTCAATAAGCAAATTAATGGATGGAAGTAATGGCTCGCTCTGCACCCAAAGGCCAAGTCTATCGACCATTAAAGCTTAAATTGCAATTCTAGCACAACATAAGAAAATAAAATTAATCCTGTCATTCTTATCAAAACTTAGGAAACATCAAATAAGAAAGATCTGAAACAAAGTCAAAAGAAGCAAACAAAGAAAATTACCTAATAAAAATATTAAATATAATTCACTACTACTTGACCCCTAAAGTAATCATGGAAGTAATTGGTTAAATACTCTGCGGATTGAATTTCATGAGGAATGCAACATGAGCTGCACTGATGCGCTTCCATTACAGTTGTGGAGGCAGCCCTTGGTCACCAGAGCACAGGTACTATGGGGCTGACATGCAAGTTTTCAGTCATGAACAAAGATTCACAGCTATCTGGGGTTCAACAGTCAAGTCTGAAGCAAAAAATGCACCACAGCATATGTTTGTCTTCTTGCCAAGAGGCTTCAAAGCACGTGGAAACCACCACCACTGTGCTGCTTTCACTTCTGGTTTGTTCATGTTTGGTCAGTCAAGTCTCTACATACATAAATACTTTATTGCTGAAAATAACTTTTATACTATAGAAACAATATGAATTAAGAATAAAAGAATTCTATCAAGTCATAAAAAAAACCAACCTTTGGCCTAGAACACTTCTCATAAAGGAGTGAGAGAACACTACAAATGTCTACATTTCCAGACAATGTCTGAAAGTTTACATTATGCAGGTGAAAGTGTCAAGAACTTAAACTGCATTAAGGAATAATTGTGTAGAAACAAGATCTAATTTCTTTACAAAATACAACACACCCTGGACTATACTTCGATTGGTCAGAAGTTAAAATCAAAGAGATCATACACTCCCTCAGTAATGTCAAGTGAGAAATTGTAGTCTGTGTCTGAGATGGGAGGTTCCAGGGTGAGGAAGGGTAGAGGAGAGCCTGAGGTGCAGCCCAGCATCACATCTTCAGACCCACCTGCAACACAATATTAGAGCTCAGGACACCACACATAAAATGGTGATACCTCAACCCACTCATGAAAAACATGTTTATTCCTATTCTTAATTTCAACTGCACCTTTTCCTCCAAACACTTTATGTGACTAACAAAATATGATACAGTACATTTACAAATCATTAGGAATAAAAAATGTGATCCTTGTTTCTCCACTTGCAGTGGTGTTGCTGGCGGTGGTGAGCCCCAGGTCATGCTGAATCCACTGGTGCTATGGCAGCCCATCACAGAACCAGCGGATCCAACACGACCTGATGCTCTTCTCTTCTCCTCTCTGTAGCTTGTATCACAACTTTCAGGAAGTGACACTTATTACTCAGTTTATTTTACTACAACTTACTATATAACGTCAGTCACCGATGTCTAGAGAACAGGACCTGAAGGTAACTAACACTGTGATATAACTAAGTGACATACCACAGTGATAGTTCCTGCAATTCCCATCCAGATTATTGTCTTGCTGCGGAAAGCAAATAAACAATGGCTCATGTACAAGGAAGGCAAACCAACAACAGTAAATCAACTTACCTTCACCACTACCTGGCTGGTCCTCCATTTGGAGTTGGAGTTTGCCCCCTACAGGTCCCAAGTCCTCTGAGCCAAGGATAAGGGCAGTGCGTAGACCTTCATCATTATTGAGGTCCAAACTGGATGAGGCTCCCAAGAGGTCCTCTTCATCTGGATCAGGTACTTCTGTCTTAATTTCCACTTCTGCAGGTGACTCTATTTCCTGTATAGAAAAATTCATCACATCAATACAATATCTAAAAATTTTGGTTATCAATAATCTACAGACATGATAAAAAATAACAGCAAAGAAAATCATGAAAATAGTCAAAAGATAGACACTACACAGAATAAAAGCCAAAATATGTCAAAAGAATTATCAGACTGCTTTTCATTCATGAATTATAATTTATACCTAAGCATTGTAGTCTTACCTTCTTTGGTGTTTTAAAGACAGGCTTGCGTGTCTGCAGTAATGCTTTGTTGGCCTTTGTCCGTGTGGGCCTCAGTTTGGTCCTGGAAGTGTTGGCTGCTGACGTAGAGGCCTTAAGAGGGCTCTGTCTGCTGGCCTGTTCTTTGGCAGGGCTTTCTCCTATGGCAGACTCAGACAGGTAGACTTCTATAGGACCATTATCACTCTTTAAATGGAGTATACAACTCTGAAAGAGAAACAAAACAAAAGTTATTATTTGACAATCATATATATATATATATATATATATATATATATATATATATATATATATATATATATATATATATATATAAAAGATTGAATGTGTCTATAAAATAAGGAGTGTTGAAATACCTGAGAACAACTAAAAAGTTAGAGGAAACATACAGAAGTATGTATGTAGGTGAAATGAATTCCATTACTAAACATTACAAGCTTTTATGAGTACTGTAGGACCCAAGAATAAAACTCCCACATAAGTACCTCTTTTTTCAATTCTTGAGGCACCTGTAGCTGCGTGCCAGGTGGCGCCTTGATGGCGAACACAGTCTTGTCCTTATAATCTTTGATGGTGTGCAAGTCCTGGTACGTAATATAAGCAAACCTCTTGTCCTGACTCAACTGTCTCAAGTCTCTCTCTGCAAATTGAGAAATGCAAGTCAAACACAAATCCAAAACTACTTCCATGCATTCACCTATACTAATCATCTGAAGAAAATAGCTATTTTTTTTTTTTTATACCATGTGGGCTTTTCACGGGAATTTATGGGCTAAAGGGGATACTTTTTAGGGTACCTCCTATCTTAAAGCCCACCTGCTAGGAAACCGTTGCCCCGAGTGAGGAAGCCCAACCTACACTCAGACCGTGGACAGGATTTGAACCCGTGCGCTTGGAGACCTCTAGGATCCCAAAGCACGCATGGTTCCACTGTACCACGGCGGCCCCATAATCATTATTGAGTATGTATGTAGGTGAAATGAATTCCATTACTAAACTAATTTTAGAATATATATATATATATATATATATATATATATATATATATATATATATATATATATATGAAATATAAACATTCTCATAAACACACTTCAGTAATACGAAAGACTATACAAAACTTAACTATTCTTTCTCTTCATTATTTACTTATAACTATAAAAATTGCAGAAATAAATATATTAGTCATATTCAAGTTTATAAGAGTGAAAATTTGATCATGTATGAAAATTAATTGAAAGATAATGCTGGGAAGAATTATTACACAAAGCCGGTAACTAATTCCTAAAAAAAAAAAAAAAAAAAATAATAAAAAAAAATAAATACATAAAAATAAAAAATAAATAAATAAATAAAATATAAAGAAATATAAAGGATAATATGGGGGTGGGACACCATCTGTTAGCACAGGGACCAGATTTACAAAGGAAATGTAGCTGTGAATAACTGACATTGTGTAGGCTTTTGGATATCATTCTTTACAATAATTATTTATACAAGGTTATTAAAGGTGTAACTATTAACAATTACAATAATGATACTCCAAATCTTAAACCTATTCTTATTCATCCTAATAATCATACCTTCTTAACACGTAACAACAAGGAGAACCTTAATTCTAATGATGATATAGGTTTTCAATGCTTACTGGTCCTGTCCAGTATTATTCAGTAACAATGATAAACATCACTATGACAAATTTCTGATGGAGCATAAACAGTCTGCACCACAAGTCACTGGTCAGGCTGTTTCTCAAACTCTATCCAACAGGTGACACACAGCCTCCTGCAGGACACTTAGTGGGTGACACTTATAACCATCAAAGCTTGAACATCGCTTATGTTTATGACCATGGCCTCTCATGAGCAGGTCCCCCAAAGGGAAAATAAGGAAATGCAAACAAATTAAATTGACAGACGGATGAGAGCAAGCATGTGTGCAACACAGCTAAGGTCAACCCTCATATTTGTAATGGCATACAATGACAGCAAAACCTAGTTCACTTTCCCATAGCCCATCCAAACCACATGCATTCAAATATTAAGGCTAATAAACAAATTAGGCTTCAGTTACTTTTCAAGTTCAGTAATTAAGGAGATAAAGCGTATAAATGAATAGTAATGTGGTCCAACACACAGGTATGTAAATAGGTTAGGTGTTAATTAAGGTTTTGGTTCTAATCATGGATGATTATGGTATTGGAGAGAGAGAGAGAGAGAGAGAGAGAGAGAGAGAGAGAGAGAGAGAGAGAGAGAGAGAGAGAGAGAGAGAGAGAGAGAGAGAGAGAGAGAGAGAGAGAGAGAGAGAGAGAGAGAGAGAGAGAGAGAGAGAGAGAGAGAGAGAGTATTGTGTCCACCACAGACACAATGAAAGTTCATAATGAGGCATGCTCCATTGAGAGAGTATAGCTTCTTGTCTTCACTCAGCCATGATACTCTCGTCAAGAAGAGCAAGTTACTTGTAAGGTGAAAACCAGTCAGACAAATAATAGACTTACTGATGACTTCTCTATGATACTACGGTACTCATGCCAAGTATCAGTGCACAAGTTCCATGTTACTCAAATCACACCTGAGATCTACACAACTTATCAACGTGTTCCGTTAATCTAAAGCTTATCCTTCTGATCCTTGCACACCACAAACTTGTCACCCACAAGATGTTACACAAATCCTTCAAACTTTTCAATGTTTTAGTCATTACATAGGTTCAATATACCATTGCCAGCACAATTCATTTCATATATTACAATTAATTAACTCAATGAAAAGTTCACACATTTAAATCTGGTACCTGATAAATACACTAAAGCAGATGTATCATAAATGTATTATGTGGAGCAAGATAATGCCATTAAAGCTAGTGTAGCTTTAATGAATGAAATATAGGCTCGCCCAGCAATGCTTTACCAGACATGCGGCACACAGACGGCTACAAAACCATCCTGTAATTACTAGTCTGGATAACTGAAGAAAGAAAACTGCAAATACCTAGTCACTTTGAAAACACAATACTGGCTGTTCTTTACAACCATGACTTTAACATACCACTGATGGTCAGAGAACTTTTCCAGTATAAAGCTTATTATTATTTGATAATTTTTATACTGGATAAAACCCTAAAAAATCAAAACTATAACATGAGGCAATGAAAATTTGCTATAAAAATGTTTGCAGCAAGGACCAGATCTCCCTATACTGGTAAAGCTTCCCAAATGCTTCATGAAAAAAAGTTATTCCAAAATTGAATAGTACAAACTCCACAACGTGTCGTTATTTATCATTTAATATAACATCAAATGATCTATTAAAATTCCTAAATATACCCTGATGAGTACCAAAGCTAACCAATTCTGGAATATATCAAAGGGAACAAGTGTCATCTATAAATAATCCTTGCCACCATTAAATGATGTGACTTTACCCATAGCTGGATGGTCCACACATTCATCCTACAAAGTTTGGTTTATAGGAACACATACCAATAGAAAAAGACAAGGTTCCAATTATCAAAGGAAATGGGATGTGGTGGAAGTAAAATACTTTATCTAAAGTTACCCAATATTAGGATTTTAAAAAAATCAATAAATAAAAACAAAAAATCTGGGAAGTGCTAACAAACAGGGAACAGAGATCCAGCACCTCAGGGGGGATCCAAGCTGTACACTCTTTATAGCAGAAATGTAATAATGCTGATCGATGACAGGTGGCATGGTTGGTTATCATTAAGAGTGCAGAGGAACCAGTGTGCAAGGGGAGTACTGTACGTGAAGGAACTGTGGTACCTACCCTTGTGTAAGGTTGTTATGACAGTGGTCTGGAAGAAGTACAACAAAAGATAATCAGGAGTGTGTACAAAGAAGAATCAGAATATATGAGGAATGAAAATTTGTGTGAAGAATTCAATGTAAGAGAGAAGAAAGCAAGTCAATGACTATCACTGGTTAGAATGTTAGGAGTGAGGTCTGGTTTGTAGAATTGATATACAGCTTAAAACTACACCTCAACAACAAAAACAAATCCCCCCTCCCCCCTCAAAAAAGTAAACAAATAATAATTAGGGGAGCTCTAAGGCATGTGTCATGAGAAGGAAATATAACACTATACTGCAGTATTTTTGCCAGCCTTTACTTAACATGACCCTAAGCAATCGAATAAAATAAACCACGAGAAATAAATAGATTCAAACCAGGAATGAGATACAAGTCCATTGATCTAACCATTATCATCGAATACAAAATTATGGCAATCAACTTCTTAGAACAGTTCAAATCAACAAGTATGCATCTAATATCTAGCAATGTGATGGTCAATGCTCAGACTGCAAACACTAAATGCTCTATCAATGTTCAACTGCACACACTATATGCTATAATCTTAGGTTTAAAAAGTGTGGAGATTAAATGAAAGCAGCTCCGCACCTGCTTGCTCTATAAGGTTATCGAGCTCGTTCTCCTTGGCTTCCAGGTCCTGTAGTTCCTCTCCTAGATCCTCGCTGCTCACTCTGGCCGCTCTGCAACACAACACCACCTATATGCACATGCACACACGCACCCATCAACACAATACCTATATGTCCACATGAAAATCAACATTCACAGATATTACCACATGACCACCCACATGAATCATGATCACAACTGTATACTTATACCACAAACTTCAATACCAATGTACATACATCTGTACATAGGTGAGGGAAGCAAAGCAAGTAGGGATCCAAGATTTCAAAATATACTATCTGGGATAAAGCTGTTTGCACTGGTAGGAAATCTTGAATATAGTGAATACACTGAATATGATACAAAAATCTGGTAAACATGAGGAACTTGAATCCAATAAAAAGAAATAGAAGATAAAAGGCAATTCTTATTTGGAGATGAAGGAAATAATTATGCTGCCCTATAAAATATCTTCCCTTATGCATATGTAAATACATATATGAGTATATAACCTATCAGCTCCCATACCATCTTACTTAAATGTGTTAAGGATTACTAAGAGCACAACCCAATCATGCATCAACAAACATGAGGGAGAATGCTGGTCTCACATGCTCCCTGCATTGCTCTGCTCTTCTGCTACTGCCTGCCACAAACAGACAGTGTTGCCAAACACAGTCTAATGCTTCCAGTACAGGTCAACAATTAACAAAATATACTAACTAGGTATAACAATGAATACTAGTACATTTACAGAAAAATAACAATAAAACTTATGACTATTACATGTATAGAAATTTCCTTCAAGGGAATGACACATACCAAGTCCCTTTCAAGGAGAGAATAGTTTCATGCATGAAGGTGCAGAGTAACACCTTTCCAAGATGAATGTCTGACAAAAGGATAGAAAGATGAACAAAGAACTCCAAATCCTACCAACACACCCCCAGGAATTCAGAGAATAGTTACAAGAGTATTAAGAAGCTACATATACAAAAGTGTGCAAAGAACATCAACTTACAACCACTGGACGTTGTTTTTGGATTTCTTGTTGACTAGACCAATGCCCTCCAACACGTTTGTGATATCATATATTCTTCGCTTTTGAACTGACAGCATGTCAGATGCCTGTTGAGAAAAGATGCCACACGAAGTTAGAATAAACACCACTAACTTATTTTGAGAAAAGTATGTGACTGACACACATCAAACACACCTACATATTCATTGTGTAGAAGTTGAGGATTTCCTATAAACAGCATCTACTTTCTGTTGAATCAGCACAGACCACTCAGGTCACAATCAAAACAAACTAATGACACTGAACAGTACAACAAGTCTAGCAATGGCATGTTCACATGTTTTTGTTTTTTTCTCTCTCTTTTTCATACCATGTGGGCTTTTCACGGGAATTTATGGGCTAAAGGGGATACTTTTTGGGGTACCTTCTAACTCAAAGCCCACCCACTAGGAAACCATTGCCCCGAGTGAGGAAGCCCAACCTACACTCAGACTGTGGACAGGATTCGAACCCGTGCGCTTGGAGACCCCTCGGACCCCAAAGCACTACTAGAGGATATGGGTGTTAACAATGCATCCATGGACTTGTTAAGATAACATAATAGTAAATAACTTCAATACCTTGTTAAGATCAACTGTGCCATCAGGAGCAGTTTGTAGCAGATCCACAAAGCGCTTGGTGAGGAGTCCTAGGGAAGTGTCATATCGGGATGTTTTGCCTGGAGAAGGGGCTGGAGGAACAGCTGACGAAGGGAAAGGAAATATTCTTTAAGTATATTATGAACTCATCATTTACACTATGTATGTATTAAGGCCAATAAAAATATATACAAGTTGGTCACACAAAAACCATAGCTTTTGTTGGCCACCACTTTTTATATATTAGGGTTAGTCAGCTCCCTCCAGTAAGACTCATGAAGAGCATGCTTGTTTTACATTTCTTTATACACATTACCATTCATGTCTTCAAAGTACTTCTTTCACATCTCCCCTGACATCTAAAGTTTGTAATTTTCCAACACAGCAAAAAAAAAAAAAAAAAAAAAAAAAAAAAAAAAATCATACCCTATGAAATGTAATTGACAAAAATGCAAGAGAAAACTAACCCAGTAAACTTTGCACATCATTAAGGTTAAGTACATGAGTAAACACCACCACAACCACCACCCACCAGGCGCCTTTCCCTTGGACGGTGGAGTGTAATGGGTGGAGGACACGGACTTCTGCCTGGCACGCCGGGGGGTCTTGACGGGGGTCCTGAAGCCCTCGCCGTCAACACCCCCCTCCTCCAACACCAGGCGGCGCTTCACACTCTGAGGTACAAATACAACCAATTAGCACATCAAATCAATACACACACAAAGTACTTCATAAAAATATACCATTCTCCCTACCAAATGTTACCCAACAAATCTATCTCAACTTTCCCCACACATCACACTGTGTTCCTAGCCTCTCTGTGACACCTTGCCCAGCACTTGCCTGTGTGCGGCCCGGGGTGACTGAGGGGGACTCCTGGGAGTTGCTGGGGGTGATGGGGGTGAGACCATAGCCATGGTCCAGCAGCTGGGTGTAGGTGAGGCCATCACATACACTCAGCACTGTGCCCCCAACCACAGACAACCCTCCAGAGGAAGGTGTCCCCACACTCTCCATGGCTCATATACCTGGTAACATTACACACAATGTACACCAATGTCTTAACAATAGTGTTTGATGAATGAGTTATCAGCCAATAAGACTTTAAATATTATTGCTAGGGATGATAGATGAGTAGAGATAGGTATGTATAGGACTGCCATATATAGACCTACTGGCTTCTTATAGTATTCCTATGTTCTAATGTGAATCAGTTACACAAAACATACTGCAATTATTGGTGAAAGTTTCTAGGATTTAACATTATCACAACAGCAATTTATAAGGAGTGAACACAAATTTACACTAACCTTACAATTCATCTCAAAATCAACATACAAACAATTAACTAAATTTCAAACGCATTCCCTGTTAATACCACCAAACCTTTGAAAAATACTCAACATCAACAATCCATATGCAAACAAACATGCAAATTGTACTTCAGTCTTTTGGGAAGGGAGACGGAGTGGGGGAAGGGGGGAAAATAAAACATACACACAAATACTAAAGAAAATATCACACCCAGACTTACTTAATGTTGAGTGTGTACATACAAGTTCCCCTCCTTGGGCAACCCTCAGGATGCACACTGCCCTCACACTGTAGGGGGAAAGAGACAGCCTTCCTAAGTATTACCCTCAGTACTTTCCTTGGCACTAGCCACCACCAAGTCTACAAGACCGGGATACACAGGCGACAACAATGAAGGGGCAGGAAAATACAAGTTGGTCAGCAAAAAAAAAAAAAAAAAAAAAAAAAAAAAAAAAAAAGTGAGGGAGAGGAATATAGAGATGTCTTATGGATAAGGGATTGATTGTGGGTATGGATGTAGGTGACATGGATGACTGAGGGTGAAAAAAAAAAAAAAAAAACTAATATATATATATATATATATATATATATATATATATATATATATATATATATATATATATATATATATATACATACATACATATATATATATATATATATATATATATATATATATATATATATATATATATATATATATATATATATATATATATATATATATATATATATATATATATATATATATATATATATATATATATATATATATATATATATATATATATATATATATATATATATATATATATATATATATATATATATATATATATATATATATATATATATATATATATATATATATATATATATATATATATATATATATATATATATATATATATATATATATATATATATATATATATATATATATATATATATATATATATATATATATATATATATATATATATATATATATATATATATATATATATATATATATATATATATATATATATATATATATATATATATATATATATATATATATATATATATATATATATATATATATATATATATATATATATATATATATATATATATATATATATATATATATATATATATATATATATATATATATATATATATATATATATATATATATATATATATATATATATATATATATATATATATATATATATATATATATATATATATATATATATATATATATATATATATATATATATATATATATATATATATATATATATATATATATATATATATATATATATATATATATATATATATATATATATATATATATTATATACATATAAATATATATATATATACATATAAATATATATATATATACATATAAATATATATATATATATATATATATATATATATATATATATATATATATATATATATATATATATATATATATATATATATATATATATATATATATTATATACATATAAATATATATATTATATACATATAAATATATATATATTATATACATATAAATATATATATTATATACACATAAATATATATATTATATACATATAAATATATATATTATATACATATAAATATATATATTATATGTGTGTGTGTGTGTGTGTGTGTGTGTGTGTGTGTGTGTGTGTGTGTGTGGATGAAGGAGTGAAGGAAGGATGCATGTGGTTGAGTATGGGTGGCAAGTGAATAAATGAAGCAGAGGCTGAATGAATGAATGCAACTACAATGTGCATGAGATAGTGAATGTCATGTGAAGTAAAGTGAAGTGAAGTGAATTAAAATTAATAAAACTAACATGTGGATGAATGAGTAAATGCCATCATGTGAATAAGGGAGGAGGATAGAAATGAATGTTTTTTTATATGGATGTGGGCAAAAATGATACTATAGATGGTGAAATAAATGTGAATGAAGAGTAAATTCAGAATGAATGTGGACATGTGGAGAGTAGCAAAATATATTTGGTATATGAATGAATGTACTTGTGGATGAGGTAGTGAGTATGACTGAAATATCAAGATGCGGGAGGTAATGTAGCTCAAATCTTTATGAGAGAGAGAGAGAGAGAGAGAGAGAGAGAGAGAGAGAGAGAGAGAGAGAGAGAGAGAGAGAGAGAGAGAGAGAGAGAGAGAGAGAGAGAGAGAGAGAGAGAGAGAGAGAGAGAGACTGGATACTAATGTGGGTATGGTACTTAAATAAATAAATTAAAAAAAAAAAAAAAAAAAAAAAAAAAAAAAAGCAAGAAGCAGGGAAAGGATAGGATAAAGAAAAAGGATTGGCTTAGAAGATCACAAAAGGAAGACTAGAGTGACAGGTCGTCAGTTTTACACCTTAGATCATCATGCCACTTCAAGAGTAAACACACAAGAGGAATTGTGTTATAGTGAACAAAAGAAGACTAATACATACTAACTATAATGATCAACCAATTTTCATGCCCCATGGGAACACTTTGAAAACTGAACTCCCTGCCTGCCTCTATGTATCTATCTTCCTACGACTTGACTTCTTATAAGAGGGAGGTTTCAAGACATTTATCCCAGTTTTTGGATAATTCTATTATTCTTTAAAGGAACTGGTTATCAAATGGGCCCTTCTTTTTTCCCTGGCTGGCTTCGGGTGTGTGTGTGTGTGTGTGTGTGTGTGTGTGTGTGTGTGTGTGTGTGTGTGTGTGTGTGTGTGTGTGTGTGTGTGTGTGTGTGTGTGTGTGTGTGTGTGTGTGTGTGTGTGTGTGTGTGTGTGTGTGTGTGTGTGTGTGTGTGTGTGTGTGTGTGTGCGCATCAGGAAAATATACAAATGAATAAATAAACATAAGGAAATTAAGGTTCTATATGAATAACTGTTAGTTGTTACCAAAGTACTAACTTTTTAATACCACATTATGATGAATTTTCTACCCAATTAATTTCCTTTGTTTTTGTTTTTGCACACACCTGCTGTGGTGGGCCATCCTTTCTACCTCCTTCACAACCTACACTTCTGCTTACCACTTCCTATCTGGCATCTTCCTCTTCTCATAAGACATAAGCCTCTCCATAAATTATTCCAAATACTGACCACTTCCACAGCAGCCCTCAATACTTGTCCTGCATTTCTATTTACTATAGTATGCACTTACAATCCATTTAATTTTTAAAAGGTACTGGTATTGAAGTTAAATGTTTTTTTTATTGATCATAAATATGTAGCTTTTTCTTTATATACATCTGTCCAAGATTATCTGACTTATGGATGCTAATTATGCCATAGCTAATTGCCTACTTTCATGGTATACAATAAATGATTGTTAATTTATTTCAGCTTCAAAGCAATTATTAATTACATGAAAACCAGCCGTTCCCCATACCTTTGAAATGAGACTCAAGTTAGATTTGGTTAGGTTAAGCTGATTTAGGTGATGCAAGATAAGATCAATCACACACCTTTGCTACTTCAGGGGCTAAAAAGCTTGGCTGGATTAGGTTAGGTTTGGATAGGTTCCATTTTTAGATTTAACTGGAGCATAAAGTCCCACTCAAACACAGCAGGGATACCTCATCTTCATGTGATCCCATTAATATGTTGAATGCAATGTCTTTCCCTATAAATAAATGATGACTTAAGAATCATGTATGAAATAAGTGTCATAAGCTGATTCAAGAGGAATTGCTTTGAGACAGGCAAGCCTTATCCTTTCATTTCCTTCCCTCTCACCATTCACTTTGGACAATGCAAAATCAAAATTTTTTTTTTTGTCTTTTCAACTTCTCTCCTCTAATTAACTGTTTTCAGCTACTCTTCCATCACTACAGTTTTGCATTTCTTACTATCTTTTATCACTATTTTCATGTCAATTGTATACCTCTCTTCCTCCTGTTCCCTTACTGTGGCCTTCTGTTCACTTCTCTGATCCAAGAGTATTTTCCCTTTCTCTGATAACCCCATTAGAGAAGCTACAAGAAGCCAACAGATCCATACATGGCAGTTCTTTTATAAAACAGTTAAGTCCACCTACCTACCATGCTTATCTATAAACTTATCTAATCTTGCTTTAAAGCTCCCTATTGCCTTTGCATTAACAATCTAACTACTGATTGTATTACAGCCATCTACTACTCTTGAAAAAAAATTTACTCCAGGTTTTTAAGCCACTGCTGCACAGAGCCTTAACCTGCAATATGTTTTTGTCCCATCGTGATGACTGCTTTTTTTTTTTTCCTGCAAGCTCACATGTTCCCATCTGATGGAACATTGGTCAATTCTATCTTTGTTAGTACTTTATTGGCAGATATGAGGACTTTTAAGTCAACTTTACGACAATGTGACTGAACAAGCAGACAACCAATTATACTACACTAAGTAAGCAACCAATGCTGCAATAATTTTCATCAATGCTGATTTTCTCTGAGCACATTGGATCAATCCACTTTCCTTAGTACACAAAACACTTGCCACACAGTAATAAAATTAGCAAGGAACAAACTATCAAAATTGAGTAGTGAACTTTATTTCACAAGAAGTTCAGACCAGCTATTTAAGGATGAACAAAGGCAGGATATTTTTCTAAACTGAATGTATTCCATCCTCATTTAAACTAGCTTAGGTCTTAGGCACGATAAAGATACCCAGGGTGGCTGAGATCTAACCTAACCTAACCTAACCCACCTGGGAGTGGACGACCTTTCCTCGGTCCCATACTTGTGGTATATACACATTTCCCAAGCATTGTTACTGTTGCTGGCTACTTGTATTGTATTAAAACCTCACCACCACTCCCTTTATTTTCCTTTCCATGTTAAATTTATCATTTCAAAACTTTTCACTGTTGTAGAGCTCAAGGAATAATAGAAGGAATTGAAATTGTAATTGCACAACTAAAATGTACATGGTGAAATTAAGCAAATGACTTGATATTTTTAATGATTAATTTAATAAGATAAATAACATGGAAAGGAGAATGAAAGTGGTGGTGGTTGTGATGAAGCTTTAATGCAGTACATAGCCCCTACAAGCAGCCAGTAACAGTGACAATGGTAGGGGGTAAGATGATGTTTGCACCACAAATATGGGACCAAGGTATGGTCAGCTATCACCAGGGACCTCTGGTGTGGCTATGACCTAAGTCAATTTAAATGAGGATGGAATACATTCAGTTTAGAAAACTATCCTGTTTTGATTCATCCTTAACTAGCCAGTCTGAACTTCCTGTGATGTTGAGTTCATTACTCATTTCTGGTGAATATGTTGAAAGCAGTCATAAATACCTACTTTGCCATTGACTCAATCCTATCACTTAAGTGTGGTTAAATCAGTCCACTGATTATAAAGTAAACTTTAGTTTTAAGTTTTCAAAGCAGTGTATGAAATAATCATATATAATCATCTTTATAGAATCACCAATTCATTCAAATTCATAACATGTTAGCTCACAAAAAAGTAGTTAATTGTGTCTTCATAGCATTATTGCTTGCAGAAATGGAAATCTATCTGCATTTTACATTAGACTTAAGAATACCCAACATTTAGTCAAAACTTAGAAAAGAATAGAAAATAAAGTGCCTCAGAAAATTGTGCCTTCACTAAAAATCATGTAAACATCATTCAAAAGAATCCTAGATGTGTCCAGTACACACAGAAGCCATTCTTTATTAGTTTCCAGCAGAGCCTTGATGTACTTTTACTTCCTGTCGTAATACATTTATTTCAGATAGGGAAACCGTTGTGAGACTGCACACTCGTCTCGGGAATTTTTTTTGTGGAACATTTCTTTAAAGGAAGGATCGTTATTCTAAAACAAAATCATCATATTTGTGGCTTAACAGGAGCTAGCTGATGTACAAGAGTGTGCTGGTGTTCTCATTGCTGAGTTAAAGAATGGTAGAAGTGGCGGTGTCCCTCCCTCAAGCCAGCCGATGTCCTTAGGACACCCATCATCCTTGGACTCCAGGCTTCATTAATCACCATCACTCACTAAATGTCTCTCAAACATCTTCCTGCACGCTGTACTACACCTGAGTAATAGTTACCTCGGGGCCTCAGATGGGCACCACATCTGTTTAAATGCCCCTCACCTTGGCAGGGCGCTGAGAACGGCCTTCCCCCACGGCCACGAGGGCACAGGGCCACCGATACCTTTTCTCCTAAACCAACGCTCCTCTACTAAGCATGTGGCCTAGCGGGAAGTAGGTCCGGCACAGAAGGGCCCTAATGCAGCCCTGGTGACAAGGGTAGCCCCACAGATGTCATGGGTGCCGGTGGTCACGACAGGAGCCCGACAGCGACCCTCATCTCACCACCACCACAACCCGACCCACAAGATACGGCAACACTGCATCCGCTTTGGATATCCCTGAACAAATAGTGACCTGGAGACGTTATCTCTACGACCACTAGCCACCCTTCTTGTCTGACCTGGGCAGTAGGTAGTATTTAGATAGCTGGGAGCGTGGTAAAATCCAGGTGAGGCACAGTGCCGTCGGTGAGCGTCTCCCATGCTGGCCCCGAGATGGCCGCCAGCCCGCCAAAACTGCATCTTTACTTCCGCCCTTTATCACACAGTCGTGCCTCAATCTATAGCACATCTACGTGGCCCACACCAAAGAAGAGGTATGAAGGTAACCGGAAAAGTGGTCCAAAGGCTTCTAAAGTGTTACTTACTCCAATTATGAGGTGAAATGCGGAGAGCGCCACTCTCCCTCCCGCCGCCAGTCCGCCAGTGAACAATAAGTGGCGCCAAAATCTAATCCTGATGCCATACAAATTTCCCGCCAGTCCCACTCAGCGAGCGTTGCACACTATTTTCACTAAATTTCTCCTCTCACACCTCCTTTTGATGCCATCTAAGTTTTTAAGTCAGACTTTTATTTATAACAACATTTCATGATTATAGTCTTGAGTTCTGATAATGTCTCTGTTTGTCAAAATACCTATATAAACAAAAAGTCCAAATTTTAAACTGACTGCCGCCAGATGCCCCCACTGTCGATTTAAAGCCACGGTATTTTGGTAAACAAAGACACGAACCTCAGCAAAGCCTTGGCAAATTCAACTGCCCTGTTTCATTTACTAAGACCACAACTAGTCCATGAAGTGTATTTTTATGGATTCCATTATTTAATTGTATATCTCAGTACTTTATTAGAGCGTATATATGACTGATATACTCGTATAGTTAGATTAAAGAAGCATTACGCTCCTTCACGGGTATACATGCCATAAGGTCGATGTGTGTAGAGTTAAATGGCCCAGCTGGTGAGGGCCTTGCCAAGAACTGAAGTCTCGTCCGTTCACAGTATACGCAAATTCTTTGATTCTGCGATAATAACTATATTCTAAAAGATTCGTTTATAACAATTCATGAAAAATAAAAACATATGTTTCAGTATTACTATTGTGTGTTTCCTGTAGGGAAGTATTGTGTACTGTGTACTGTGTTAGCCAACGCGCCATGGGCTGAAGGTGATGGGGCCTGTAACCCGAGTTTCTCCCAACAAAATTTGATAACGGTTTGAACAATCTAACTTTCCAGGCAATTAAAAGTATATCAAACTAACTGCATAGTTTATCATAAAACATGTTAATTATTTTTTGCTTTCATTGGTTAATCTGGCTGATGCACCTGGGACAACTGCTGACGTCTGGAAAAGAAAAGATAAGAGAAAAAAATAGATAGCATAAGACACGTTTTGCCTCAGGTTCTACGTGACGCTTGCATATAGCTTTACTTTTAAGATATACCAGGTTCAATAGGGTTTTTCTTTTTTAACCTGCAAACCCCAAACACATTAATCATTCATCCTACAGTTGTACGTAACACTCTTATGAGGCACGTTCATAAAGAATATAACGGCAAACCTAGGAGAATAAGCCTTCACTTTTTGCTCAAGTGGTGCTGGCTATGGGACCAACCAGTCAGCGGAAGGGAGGATGGGAAGGGATGGGAGGGAAGGAGAGAGGAGGGAAGCGGAGCGGCGGTGTAGCGGCAGCGACACACTTGTGGTGGGCAGCGGGACGGCGGTCAGCTGGGTCTCACCCGCCCACTGTACTATACCTCCACCACCACTACCACTCCACCAAGATAAACATACTGTACTCAATCCTGTCCTTTTTGATCTCGGTTCTATACCACGACGTAAATTTATCCACCAAACACCTTCCAAGTGAGAGAGAGAGGGAGAGAGAGATTCACACACAGTAGCTGCCATTACATAGTAGATAGTACACAAGACTCCCCAAGGCAGTCCCTGAGTTAGGAACTTTCTCCCCACGTTAACAGGTGACCGGCAGCAGCAGTCCCGGACCGGGGCCTTGTATACTACGCTACGAAAGTGTATGTCATGCTGCATCCACACGTTCCATTTATTATTATTAATGTTTTAATACTGATCAAGCAGAGGCATTGATCTGTGATAACTGCGAAGTATTACCAAAGTTTCTTGTACGCAAACATCAGCTGTATTTTACAGTGATAGTCGTGTGTCAACTCACGTCGGTAGAATGAATCAAGGCCAACCAACCATCAGCCGTCGGCCGGGTGTTCCTCTGGAGACTGGTCACGTGGAACACTTTAAATCATGCTTTAAAATGTATGATGGATCCTTGCGCATTTCTTTGCATATACATTAGTATTCTATGCTTATAATGTGACAAAAGCACGAGTCCTTAAAAAGAATATTAACACTTCCTGTGCAGTGTCTACCTAGTACCTACTGCAGCGGTCAACGGGGTCCAACCTTGACAGGGTCACGTGCTCCTCCCCAGCGAGCCGCACCATAATCCCAAGGTCCAACGCCTCGTGTATCTCCGCTCTTTTTAAAAGGACAGTGATGCAAGATCTTTTAATTGTACTTTTCTTCTGCTAAATGCATAAAGCTTTGCTACAGGCGAATGCATTTATTAATTAATTATTTGTTTGTTGCGTTTTGTCTACTACTATCACATTACATTGCATAGGTGATTCAACAGCAGGGAGGCACTGGTAACCGTCACTTTTAAATCTTCATTTACATATACATTCTTCTTAGTGCTACACTGCCACATTAGTTGAATTTTCATCATAACATTAGATTGCATAGCAAGATGCTTAAAGGAGATTACAACAGGTTACAACTTGCAAAAATTTGTCAAGGTAGACAACGGGAGTGGATACTAATCTCACCAGATTACACATATATTGCATACAGACTGAGCACAGCATAACGAGAATGTGTTATACCACCTCCATTACTTGAACCATTAATGGTGTTACACTTAGCTCATAAAATTTGTTTATAATTGGGAAGTATTGTTTCTTGAATTATGAAGTGAGAACTTAAATGAATGATATAACAATATATTTTTATACTGACGTGACCTTCTTATGCAGCATCTATCATGGCAACTGCAATATAGCTCTACATAAGGTCAAAGGTTACATAAACACTCAGTGTTCCTGCTTTGCATGACCGAGCACATTCTTACTAAGTATAGTCGGTGGCCGCTGGCGACAGCAGGTTGTCCACGTTTGACCATTACTGCAACGGGTGCTACTTTGGGAAATGCTCGAGTGACACATCAAATTTCAAAATGAATGAGTATCCGTCTCAGATGGAACAATAAACAAATACGTAAATACGTATATATATATATATATATATATATATATATATATATATATATATATATATATATATATATATATATATATATATATATATATATATATATATATTATAAATCAACTTACTATTTGAAGGGGAAAAGAATATTGGGTTAATTTTCCTGTACTCCTCAAAAGCTGCTTCACTTCCTTGGGCCACGCAGCAACGTAACAATCGGTGCGCTCGCCACTTTCCTTACATATGTGCCTTGCTGACGTGAAAATGTCACCTGAGGTCGTACGTGTCAAGTTTGAGCGAGGAAAACTACCTAGGCGCGGTTCAAGGGTTGCGTGTCAGTGGGTGGTTGTGGCTGCGTTGTGTGTTGTTGTGGCGCTGGGTGTGTTGTGGCTCATACACCATCTTACATGTTGCCACACGCAATCACCGGATCACAGAGTTGAGGCAAGGCAGGCGACGCTGAAGACCCATCAGAATGAAGGACTCAGAATCAGTTACTTTTCCTCTTACTGGTCATTTGAAAGTGATAAATATTCGAGGATGAGTAGAGCAAGAGGAGCAATGTCAACGGTTTATATGTACAATAATACCCCCACGCATTCTCGCAGCGTTGACCTAGAGGAGGAAACGCCCGCTCAACGCCTACACCGACTCCTGACGCACCCAACTACCTCCTGCAGGAAGTTGATCCGAGTAGGCGGTCGATCCTGCCTAGGTGCTTACGATGGTTCAAAAGTGAGTGAGTGGATATTTAATGCTTTTATGAGGCTAACCGCTGAGAAAGGAAGAGATAACACGGAGTAAATAGTGGCTGCATTTTAACATTTCAAATCAAAGTATTGTGGTAATCAACATGACTACTACTACTACTACTACTACAACTGTTACAGCTGGTATGTCTGGATGAGTGGGTCGGCCTGGTGCCTCAAGACTGCTTAGTGTACTCCTTCGGGATCGGCCACGACTTCACTTTTGATGAGCATATGCAGGTAAGGTGAGAGATACGCCGCTAGTCACAAGGGTAGATCTACAATATGTATAATGCATGCGTGAACAGAGAACTTAAATAAAACAAAAGAAAAGAAAAAATACGAGAGGCAAGGAAATGTTTATACTAAACTCTCGATTCCATATATCATCATTCCCTCAGCATTGTGCATTCACCCTTCTCTCTCTCTCTCTCTCTCTCTCTCTCTCTCTCTCTCTCTCTCTCTCTCTCTCTCTCTCTCTCTCTATATATATATATATATATATATATATATATATATATATATATATATATATCTCTCTCTCTCTCTCTCTCTCTCTCTCTCTCTCTCTCTATATATATATATATATATATATATATATATATATATATATATATATATATACACACACACACACATACATATAAACGTACATAGACCACTCGGAGTAATTATCAATATTTGAAAATTTGCGGCCCCAATTTATACGATATCTAAGTAAATGCATTTTTTTTTCAAAATTAAATATTTTCCTAGCCAATATTCTATAATTTTTTCCCTTAATAGAAATATTAAATGATGACTTCCTACACATTTTGAAATTAGAATGTTTCCCTCTCCATTCATGATAATTATTTCACTAAACAGTGCATGGTCGTTCGCAGTGTGTCATAACTGTTCGTCGTTGTCTGTGCCATAACGGATGAATAGTTTCTATCCTAATTAAGTAAAAGTAATATTTAAGATTAAAATTTTCCCTCCCTAATTAAGAAATTCTCAAAGAAAGTTCTAACGCATAGCTACTCTAATTACATCCACCATGTCATCTGGCTGGCGGTGCGGCCGAAACAGGACTTGGGCTGCGAGGTTCATGCCTTTGACCACGACGCGGACCACGAGCACTACGACTACCGCCTGGGTCCCACTGCTTTCTTCCACAAAGCCCGCATCGGTTCGGAGACAGGATACATGAGGTGATTCCTATGATAATACGGTTATGTAGTACGTCATCTTTCAAAAATACCCTCACCGTCTGATGCATTTCCACTCACTTCATCTACCTATGACATTTTCCACCATTGATTTGCAGTATATCCTGAGGAAGTCACCATGAGTCTGTAGCAGCGCGTGGTGTGTCCAGAAAGAATCGCTGCCCTTCACCATTTCATTTCGTTTCCTGTGAAGTTAGCACGAAAAACGGGATATTCCATTGTGCCATGTCCGTGCTTTCCCTCGTAACATCCAGACTGCAGAAGAATCGTAAATCCAATATATCTGCTTGACTATTTTTAACATTTTGTATTGGAATTTCATGTAGTTTCCAATGCAATCTTCATGATTCGATTAAGCGGTACTTTATTAAGGATTTTACACCATCAGTGAGAAAAAGATGAAAGCCCAGTTGAATAGCCATGTGCCCTTCGAAAGTACTCAAGAGTAGTCCTAACGAGAGAACAAAGCGTTTCACAACACAGGCCCTGTTCCGGGTAATATTACAGCAGCATAACCTGAAACCACCTCGCCCTTTGCTCACTCTAGGCCTGAATGAAGGAAATCAGATCTTACTATGGGATGATGGTTGATGAAATAATGACTTGCTTGAGAATGCTGCGTTCAGGACGTGCATATCATCAAAATGCTTTGCACTCACATGCTGCCAAAGAGGCAAATAATGGAGTTATCGTAGCGAATTTTTTCCACTGATGATGCAAAACCCTCGTAAACCGTCATTGTAATCATAAGGGAAGAATAAAAACTATCATCATTCACCAGAATCTGCAAAAAATTATGAACATGAGATGTTGAAAGTTCAGAGAATGAGTTCCTTGGTTATTGTGCTAGGCAGGAAGGCTTGTTGTGCCTGGGCGGGGCTTGGCGTCATAAAAGGTTGGTGGGAAAAGTTGCCTACACACCGTTTTCTCTCATCGCAATTATTGTAGATGAAATTTGATTAAAGAATATTTATAAGTTATTTCGGTATATGTATTTTTTTTCTTTTTTCCCCATACTATGTAAATAACAACTAGATACGTATGGAGATCAACTTGGCAAGAGGGTGTTTGGAGGAATTTGCTCCCATGCCTGCTGCCTATACAACCATCACAGCCTACTGGGTAACAGTCTTCCTCTGCCTCAACCCGAGCTGTCCCATAAATATAATTAAGATATATTGTATACCTGTAACACCACTAGAGCCAAACACACACACACACACACACATATATATATATATATATATATATATATATATATATATATATATATATATATATATATATATATATATATATATATATATATATATATATATATATATATATATATATATATATATATATATATATATATATATATATATATATATATATATATATATATATATATATATATATATATATATATATATATATATATATATATATATATATATATATATATATATATATATATATATATATATATATATATATATATATATATATATATATATATATATATATATATATATATATATATATATATATATATATATATATATATATATATATATATATATATATATATATATATATATATATATATATATATATATATATATATATATATATATATATATATATATATATATATATATATATATATATATATATATATATATATATATATATATATATATATATATATATATATATATATATATATATATATATATATATATATATATATATATATATATATATATATATATATATATATATATATATATATATATATATATATATATATATATATATATATATATATATATATATATATATATATATATATATATATATATATATATATATATATATATATATATATATATATATATATATATATATATATATATATATATATATATATATATATATATATATATATATATATATATATATATATATATATATATATATATATATATATATATATATATATATATATATATATATATATATATATATATATATATATATATATATATATATATATATATATATATATATATATATATATATATATATATATATATATATATATATATATATATATATATATATATATATATATATATATATATATATATATATATATATATATATATATATATATATATATATATATATATATATATATATATATATATATATATATATATATATATATATATATATATATATATATATATATATATATATATATATATATATATATATATATATATATATATATATATATATATATATATATATATATATATATATATATATATATATATATATATATATATATATATATATATATATATATATATATATATATATATATATATATATATATATATATATATATATATATATATATATATATATATATATATATATATATATATATATATATATATATATATATATATATATATATATATATATATATATATATATATATATATATATATATATATATATATATATATATATATATATATATATATATATATATATATATATATATATATATATATATATATATATATATGAGAACTGTTGATTTTATTTCCTGGTGTGACTTGCTATCCGAATGTAATTGCTTGCTTACTATAGTAGTACTAACTCATTATGAAGTCACCGCACTGTCACTGTAATAGCCTCCTTTTGCAGGTCATGTGACGGTGACGTGTGTGATCCTCTCATCAACTACCTCACCCTCGCAGACATTACAAAGTACGCCAAACATGCAGTATATCTGTTGAGTATTTAGAATGCTTAAGATAGTTCATATGCTATTTATAGGAACTCATTGACAAAACCAAGACGAGATGAAAATTTCTTTAGTGTTCTCTCTGTCCAGACACTCATACCAAACAACTTACAGGCTTCTCGATCACGGTGGTCGGCGTCTCTCCTATTTGAAAATGGATATCGAGAGCGAGGAGTGGTCGGTGCTCAGCCAGATCCTGCACCATCAAAACTCATCGGCCACCCTCGCATCTACTGCTCAGCTTTCTTTAGAAGTACGGATGTAATAGTCATTCTGGTTGTGTGCTAAAAAATTTACATCAGTACTAATTTTCAGTGTCTATAAATTTGGTCACTTTTCTCCATATCCGCTTAGATCCACATAGAGCTTCATGGCAAATCACTAAGCGAGAAAAGGGCCCGAATAGCCTCATGTCTAGCTACCCTGGAAGAGCTGGCGAATCTTGGTTTCAAGCTGCTGACCTACGAGGAGAACGAACTCAACCCCCAATACGAAGACATCGATGGAGCTCACTTGGGACTTTATGCAGAGATTCTCCTCTTACGCACCAACCGCAACAGTACCTACATCAATCCATCGAATTAATGGAACTTCTAAAACAGGGTTGTTTGAAAAGTCTAGAGGACAAGGTATGCAAGTGGATGGTGGGGGTGGGGGGGCAATAAAAGGATGGATGTATGGGAGTGCTTAGGAGTTTAAATATTCTATAATGTTAACATGGGTGGATTTGCGTTAAAAAATAGACAAGCACCTTCCATTTAGTTCTAATTTATCCAACCCTAACCCACTAGTCAAATATGAAAGACTTACGAGGTTAGATAACTTTCCTGCATGACATTCATTCTTCCAATTACATAACCTTTTGCAAAACAAAGCTAGATAACATTCCTGCAACATGTTCATTACAAAAGCACAGGAAGGATAAAGGCCATAGTAATTCAATTATTTACTTGGAAAACTTATATAAACTTCACACCATAAAATACTTACACCCATAACTAGACTGTATGAAGTTCTCAGGTCATGAAGGACTAAGAATGTAAACAAGGTAAGGCATCTAACAAGGATGGAAGTTGCTCTTCAACACCCTACCTGTTCATACACTAATTATACAATTTTGAACATGGTCACCTAAACTATTTTCTTTTCAAAAAATTCTTAGAGCTGGAAAGATTGCTACCAGACAAGAATCAAGACTCATTACCCATCTTTACAACTCGAGCACAAGTTGTAAAGCTAAGTGTTAACCTTCTGACTAGGGAAATGCACCTTCACCCTTTTAAGGTTAATTTGGTCCTACACTACTACAGCATTGGAGATTTCCCATATAGGTAGGTAGTGCTGTCATTGTCTTATTTTTCTTTCATATATACTTTACTTAATATCACTTGCAAACTACTAAACAAGACACCCAATATCTGTACATTGCATGAGATGAAGAGATGGCACAACAAATCAAGGGAGGACATACTTTAATCCTACAAAATCAGATCTATACTTATTATACCCAAGAGGAATGAAAACCTCATGATCATCCAGACTATCAAACAAATCTTTCCACAACTATTTACAATATATAAATTCCAATGCCATAGCACTCATGACAAGTTTATACATTGTTGACAAACTATGTTGAAAATTTAATCATGCCACCCTGTGCTAAGTGAGGAAAGGGTAGTCTTAAATTACCACAACCAATGCTAGTAGTTCAATAGGCAGAAATGAGTAATCTTCATAGACACTGCTTAGTGCTGTTTTCAGCTGAATTAAAACAAATTTTTCATCACAAATACTTCCTTCATCTACATATCACAGTGAATGCCAGCCCACTATATCCCAAATAGTATGCCAATATACTAATCCTTACACAGGTTTCCCACTTAAACCTCCTCAAACTGACTGATACGCTCCCGACCTCCTGCGCCGCCCCACCAGGTAGGCAATGAGGACAAGCACCACCAGTCCAGCCAGAGCACAGCCAACAGCAATGGGTACAACATCAGAGATATTGTCTGCAGTGCAATGCACAGCTGTAAGAGAAAATGTGTGGATTAAGATTTGTCTGAGATTTTAGTCACTTGGGGCATCCAATGTAGTACTACCAGCCTAATATATAACTTTTGTATTAGTCAATAACATTCCCATGAAACCCTATCATTAAATTTCAATGAAATGTTAATACAAAAAATACTTTCATCAACAAAGTTTCATACAAGAAGTATCAACAAAAAACTTTGAATGCTCACAGTCCACAAAGTCCTTCTCTTTGCCAATCTGGTTGAAGGCTTGAATCTGGATGTTCTTGAGGGTGGACGTGATTGTAGGGTTATAATGATCCTTGTCAAGCATAGCAGTCACGTTGGAGGTAGAGAGATCTGCACGGCAGATGAAGCTATGGTTGACACTCACTTCACCAGGGTTGAAGTTGTAGTCCACAGTCAATGTCAGAGTCTTACCTGGAAGATAAAAACGCTGAAATTCTGGTTTCATAATACATAATTTTAATAATTTCAAGATAATAGGTTTCCTGTGGTAGTATGGCATGTGGCTACCTTAATTAAAATTCTGGTTTCATAAAACAATCTTAATAATTTCTACAAGATATAGGTTTCCTGTGGTAGTATGGCATGTGGCTGCCTTTGATAAAAAATGACAAGGCTGAGGTTTTGAACAAGTTTTGAAGTCAAGTCAAGATGCACCTATGCAAGTTCTCCAATTAAATCATCCCCAGTGGTCTACTGCAAAATTCAAGATTTCTTAACACTAAGGGAGTCAAGATGACAAACCCTGGAGCAGGTGCATCTCATGTTCAGTGTCACTTGTAACTTCACATTTGTCTGTCCATAAATTTGCATTATGACATTATCTTGGTTGATGATGAAAATGGTCTATGATCCTACATAAAAAAAAAAAAAAAAAAAATATTGAGGATGTAGATAGATGGAAATGGATGCATTTCATACATGAACTGCCATATGTAAGCCCGATGGTTTCTTAGATACCATACCTTCTTACATTCTTATACATTCATGGTTGAGAGCAGAGAAGCTCATTTCTATCATCCTACAAAATACACACCAGCTTCAGTGGCATTGTCCAAGTCATCCATGGACAGACTGGCAGTGAGGTCTGTGAAGGTCCAGGAGTTCTTGTCTGCGGGGTCAAAGTTCATCCGAACGTGATTCTTGCCCCAGGTGAAGGAAATGAACTGGCTGCCATCAGTTTCATTGCAGGAGCCATCCACCTCAACTCCTAGGGATGGCACAAACACTTTGCCAATGACTGTGGTCTGAAAAGAAAAGTATTCCCATTTACAATATTTACCTTGCTCTAAACCTAAAGAGGTGACCCTACAAAGGTGAACATTACCATTTACCACTTACCCTTCCCATATATACATTTTGAAGGTGTTTGTCATCAATAAGTAATAAAGAGTGAATAGTAAATGCTAACAATCCTTAAACAAACTCCTCTAAATTACAGTACTACTGCCAGGATTGTGAATTTCAAGTTTGTGACTGGCCAAGTAGTTTTTTTTAACTGATACAACACAAATTTTGTGGGTGGTATGTGCCATACGAAAGCGTTGCCATAGGAAAGAGTTCGTTTCCAATCTTGTCAATAGGGTGGAGGGAATACTGTAATGTCACCAGTACTACAGAACTTTAATCCTCCATCTTGTTCCACACCCCCTTTGCACTGATCAGCTACTGCACTCTGGAGCTTACAAAAATTTCCACCCACAGGAGACTAGCTGCTCTCTTCATTGCAGCCTATAGACACTTGGAGAGTATGGGAAGCGCTGTTCAGCTTCCGCCCATTAGTGGCGCAGGCAATTTTATTTATAGTGATACCCATATTAGGGCACATCACCCCCAAAGCTCATCTTGGGTGTAACCACCTAGAACTTGGGTATCATGGTGACATGTAGGTAACTTTAAACCACTCGACAAATGGCAAAGTGTTTAAGGCTGTACGTGGTGGGATTCAAACCTACGCATGGGCGTCTGCCCGATTCCATGCTCACCACCTTATCCACTATGCCACCGCCTGTTTGCAAAAGGTACTAGTATTATAAACTGTATACATTAGTATTAGAAACTGTAGACATTCATAGAAATGTTTAAGTAATCAAGAGAAGAGAAGAAGAGAGGAAGAGGTCACAGTTCTGTGAGAGGTTTGTGTATCAACATCGTCCTCCCTGCAGGGGGATGCTTTTCACTTTTTTGCAACGTCCATCTATTTATTGTAAACTTGGAGACAATACTGCAATATTTTCAGCTTTCTACAAAATCCATCTAATTATTGGAAACTTGGAGACAGTCTTGTAATAAAGATATCCTTACTCGTACACTAAAATGGTATTAACCTACTTCTAGAATAACGAGTACACTACCCATAACAAAATGCTAAAATGGTACTAAGCTACTTCCAGAATGCTGAGTACACTACCCACATCAAACAAATAGCGCAGACTTACATTGTCTGTGCGCGAGTAGTTTATGTTGAAGAAGATCTCTCCGGCAATCTTCACACAGGTCACATTATCTTCCGTCACATTGTAGTTGATGTGCGATGTTGGCTTAGGTGCTGGAGTGGGGGTTGGAGTAGTGGTGGGGGTTGGAGTAGTGGTGGGAGCGGTGGTGGTGGTGGGCGCGGTGGTGGTGGTTGGCGCGGTGGTGGTGGTTGGCGTGGTGGTGGTGGTTGGCGTGGTGGTGGTGGTGGTTGGCGTGGTGGTTGGAGTCGTAGCTTCTGTGGTAGTGGTTGTTGAGGTGCTCGAGGTGGAAGTGGTAGTGGTAGTGTCTGGATCAGCGGTGGTTGGTGTGTCAGATGGATCAGATCCTTCAAAGCCACTAAAGTCTGACTCGGCGATGACCGAACCTGCAAAAGATTTCCAATTGTTTATCAAGGAAGGGTTGTACTTCAAACTAAAATTTAAGTTAGGAACAAATGAGAACCTTAAAAAAAATGAAAACGAAAATCAGGTGATTTGTCCAGATAAATTATGAAATCCTGATTTAAGCATTTGAAAACACTTAAAAACAAGCTGTAGGTAGGAATATATTCTTAAAGTCATCTACTCTGAACATAAAATTTGATAACCCTAGGTAATGGCAAACTAGCTTAGTCTATTCCTTCTAGTGAAAACCAACACTAACATCACAAAGTACAGAAACAAAAAGGGGATAAGAAAAATATAGCTTGTCTCATTCTTGAACTCTGAAAATAGAATTTACAGTCCCTGGAATAAAGACAATCCTCTCACCATGCAATAACTATCTTTAGGACATTTACAATACCTGCTCTCACCATGTATGATGACTGATCTATACTTACTGAATCAAACATCCATACTTTGCTTCATACCTCAATTTTCATAAACAACTAAATCAAGCCTTACAAAAATTTGGGAATATGCATCCAAAACAATGACTGAATCCACATGTAAACCCACCAGTCTTCACCTATTTCAGTTTTCTCTTGCATATGCTATTTTACCCGAATATTTGTTAGGAGACATTTACAAGAAGCACTCAAGACATATCTGGGCACTACAAACCATGAAATTTATCTTCAAGCTGATAGAATTAAGTTCCATATTGCTATATACAACACTATGCCAACCGTTTCCTAACAATGATGTAACACTTCGTTTTTTATGTCTAGCCATGGAAAGACTGCCTCACAAAAAGGATTCCTTTTCTCCATCCCTAACACTAAGCGAAATTAGATGTAAGGGAGCTTAGACTAAACTATAAAAGTTTCTATACAGAACAAAGGGTTAATGGTTTAGTAATAACTGGCAAGAAAAATTTAGAAACATAACCGGAGTAGATATGGATATAAATCTAAGTCTTGTTTCCTCTATCTTCCAGAAAAGACATGGCACAGACTGACAATTTATTTCACTTGTCTTGCAGAAACGACGTATGGGACATATTTAGACACTAAATTCAGTGCACTTGTGTATTGGTATAACTCGTAGTTCCCGTCAATACATCATCGTCTGACATCAATAACCATGCGTCTCCACAAAGCCACCTTGAACCGTTCACACCGCCCACGCATCAGGCGGGTGGTTTCAGCGCCTGACACCCCCTGCCACGGCACAACTGCGCCACCTAACCCTGCCGTCCCCACTCAAAAAGCAGCTGTAAACCAACTTAAGAATACTCAAGGGAAGCAGTTTAAGCATCGAGCTAACCGTCTCATCCTTCTTGACTAAAGGCATTTCCTTGGTGGCCACACCACAGCTGCACCTGACCCAGTCAAAACAAGAGACAATAACGCCCTTTAATCAATCTTTAAAATCTGTTAGGCAAATTGTGTGCTGACGGCAACAACACCCCATTACTTTAAGGTTAGATGAGGGAGTGGACATGAATACTCTGAGATGTGTCGTACTAGTACGTACATAGGGGTAATTTCCACCCCTACCAGATTCTAACCAGTCACACATCACGTGGCAACCACATCTCCACATCGATTTCCAGCTTCACGTCCCTGTCAGGCTGATCATCAAGACACAGGCCGGCCAGCAGCAGGCCCCACCAAGGGTTCATGAACATGGCTAGGGGCTAGGGGGCGTCGCAGCAGCTTGACTGACCAGATCACATGACACGGCCAGAACCCCCCACCCCCGACCCCCACTACACTGGACGGACGGATCCCCTACACATCCTCCTCCTTCACTCTAGCCTCCGTTGCCCTCACCTTCCTGCCTCTACCATACTTCCACCTTCATGTAAGCGTGAGCATAATCACACGTGCATCAACTAAATGAACACATCAGGGCGAAGTACATAATGAGGTCGTGGAGAGGACGACCCCACCACAAAGTCCCCGTCAGCGATGAGTGGTTGTCGCCATCCGCCACTGTTCAACAAGGCTTCACCGATTCAGTCTGCCAAGACACTGATAGAAGACCACTTCAATAACTGCGTGACACTTACCCGACAGGAGCAGCAGTGCAGCAAATAGAACAGTACACCGAGCCATGATGAAAGAAAATCCCAGTCAAACGCTGACACAACCGACCCGCACCACTGCCTGACAACTACTGCGTCAGGTTTAGCTCCACCTTCCGTTCCCGGCTGTTCTCTCCCGCTCGCCTTCCCCTCGCCACATTATCATTATCTCCACACTCATTTCCTTAATTCTGTTGACCGTGTATGCTTCTAGAAAACCCTTATACTGGATGATATACACTATGTAATATGCATTGTATGCTGATGATAGAGATTAATACAATATGTGAACAGTCTTTCGGCAAAACAAGCAGTTCAATACATTCCACTGCTTCCTTCCTGTCTACTAGATTTTTTAAATTCTGTGATATCCTGTATACACACTTCGTAATTCCTGCAATACAGATATCGTGTACAAAACAACAGAAACAGAAAATGGATTTCTGCAACGAACAGACAGGAGTGGAGTCATGCAAAGAGGTATTTGGTAGTTATCGTTTCTCCCACTGCACCATATTTTTAAAGGTCCCGCGCAGACCGGACGAACCTCACTACAACTACTGTTTGTGTACTAATTACATAATTATACTCGATTGTCCTGGAAACACATCATCCGAATACAATTAGATATACAATGAATATCGAAGGCTACATGAAACATATAATTTCCTACACAGCACTACATGAAACTCTACACGAGAGGGATAATCTTTCTAGAAAATTCTGAAAGCATCTATAATAAGCAGTACTTATTAACAAGCCAGTAGGTACATGTGAATGATTACTGAACACATTCCCTCTCTCATATTAGGAGACGGTTTGCACTAAACAACTTCTGGGACCTAGTTAATTTTGAGAAGAATTATGAAAGTGAAAGTCAACCAACCAAGAAACATAGGGGTTACCTTCCAAACCTTGTTTTGTTTGTTTGATATTTACTAAAATAATATAAACGATATAGACATACAGTACTAATACAGTTGTGTATGATCTGGGAATAGGCAAAGAGGAGGGTGGGGAGACTACATACATTAAATAGCTCACTTTTCAGTTACTATACGATTTATAAAAACAAAAAAACAAATACAAATGATAATGGAGACGTTAGATAGCTGTGTATGAATTATTAGGATAGATGCATTTACATTCGTATAATCTCATTTATTTTCTGTCTTTCCATACTCAAACTACAACACCATATGGAATGGAAAATATAACTAAAGCACTGTACTGTAGATAGTCCGTATTCAGAAACGCTTTGCTCTCTCACAACGACTGATTTTCAAAGACCACAGGGATGATTAGTGAGATTTTCTAAAGTGTTTCTCCACTTAACTATGTAGAAAATTTGTCACTCTTTCCCTAGAACCATAAAAACACTTAAGGAAACCGGTGTATATTTAAATAGAAAAGATGAAGCAGAAAAGTGTTTGAGGATACGAGCAATAGATATCAAGGTAATCAGGTAGGCTATTTTTTTTTATAGTTCCTAATACACCTGCACCACACCACAACCTTGCTATGATGCCTCACTCATTGACACTCCCAAAAACAAATATTTATTTTCTATTCACACATATTCTAAACGAACATGGATTGAATTCTCTATACGTAGTGTTTTAGTGAATTTACTTCGGCTTCTTACATAACGTTCTGAAGGAAATATCTTGTCTGAACGATGCTAGTGATGGTTTAGCATTAATGACGTCCCATGTAAAGGAAAGATGACTATGTGATCACGATTAGCCGTTTTTGTATATAACAGAACTTATATAAGTTTATTGATGGCGAGTAGAGGCTTTATTGATAGTTTGAAGGATGTCTATTAGGTAGTTATAGTGATACGCGAGAATTATATCCCATCTACTGTATAGGAGGAAAAAAATGTGAATCCGATTAATATATCTTTTATAATAGAACATTAATGTCTTCCAGAGTGTTTCGGAAATTTCTTGATAGTTTAACGAGGAAAAAACAACCACATGAGTCATATTAATCATCCTTGGGGTCCTTAAATTAGTCCCCCATTAGAATACTAAGCTTTGCAGATCATTAATACTTGTCTCTTTTACGCAACTTTATTATTACACAACTCAGTGCTAGACTTAGGAATATGTGTCAGCTTATGTGGTTAAACTGTCATGGGTTAGTGAGGTTGTTTGGTTATCATCCCTATCACTGCTCTCTCTCTCTCTCTCTCTCTCTCTCTCTCTCCTGGAGTCTTATCAGTACCTTTATCACACATCTGCTTACACCCCGCCAATGACAACATTATCCACTGGCAAACACATACACACACACACACACACACACACACACACACACACACACACACACACACACACACACACACACACACACACACACACACACACACACACAGCCAAAAACAGATAACGGGCTGTGTTGTTCGTCATTATCTACTGGTCTGTGGTGGTATTGTTTGTCCCACCTACTCTCTCTCTCTCTCTCTCTCTCTCTCTCTCTCTCTCGTAAAGAACAATTTGTACAATTTAGACATGTCAGTTCTAAACTTCCAACTATCGAACAACCAGAAAACAAGAAGGCGTCATACTTGGTGGTCATCCTTGAGAGGAAAGACGGACTTCACTATATGGATGGCGCGGTGTGGCGACAAGATTAAATTTTGATTGTACGATGGCGATGCACTGGAAATAAACATTTGATCAAAATAAAAAAGATGCAGCACACGTACAAAGCTGACCAGAGAAACAAATTATTGGTCATTAACATGTATGTAACCAGTCTAATTTTCTATATTATCGACTAAATAGTAAAATTAATAGATTAATCTCTCTCTCTCTCTCTCTCTCTCTCTCTCTCTCTCTCTCTCTCTCTCTCTCTCTCTCATGCATATACATATCCCCAGTAAGTGTTGTGGGCCTGAGAACTGGGATCTCAGAACATGAAGGGGCGGGTGCAGAGGAGGCCGGGGGGCCGGTACCGGTATCCTGCAAAAAAACAAGCCAGGTTACTACAGGCTGCGGCAGGCGGCCTTGGGACTCCCAGGCGCCAGGAGCCACTGGCAAGGGTAATGGAATGTTTGTGCCAATCGTCCCCGAAACTGCACGGAGGAAACACCACCACGGGCCCGCCACAGTGACACTGCAGGGCAGAGTGGAAGCAACATGGTAGACCTGCCCTGAGTGCTGGATCTGCTGACCACCACCATGCTGCCGCCATAGAGCTGCAGCTCAGCGTTCCCTCAGCTTCATCTTGCAGGACGTCGGTCCTCGCCGACAGACGCCTTGACGGCCGTCATCACGTGATAGGACTCCATCCACTAGTGTTGCTATGGGTGGCAGTGGCGGTGGGGGCCAGGCGGCTGCCGCTCTCAGGCTGCCCAAGGATGCTTTATCGTGACACTGCGTCAAACCTTTCATATATATATATATATATATATATATATATATATATATATATATATATATATATATATATATATGTGTGTGTGTGTGTGTGTGTGTGTGTGTGTGTGTGTGTATGCGCTCGCGCGACCTAAAACTGTTCCTGCGTCAAACCTTTCATATATATATATATATATATATATATATATATATATATATATATATATATATATATATATATATATATATATATATATATATATATATATATATATATATATATATATATATATATATATATATATATATATATATATATATATATATATATATATATATATATATATATATATATATATATATATATATATATATATATATATATATGTGTGTGTGTGTGTGTGTGTGTGTGTGTGTGTGTGTTTGTGTGTGTGTGTATGCGCGCGCGCGACCTAAAACTGTTCCTCTTCAGGCACAGGTCATAACACCAAAAAGAGAAGGCACGGTAAAGAAAAATCCATATTGGGGGACAAGTTTAGATGTGCGTAGGAGGCATCGGCCAGTTTGTTAGGTAGGGTGAAGGTCTCGTGGGGCAGGTGCGGGGCGGACACAGGTGTTCTTTTAATGAGTCACGCTGAGGGTCGGCATTACTCTACACAGCACACCTACACACCTACACCTCTGATGTCACCACCCTCCTCGATGGCTCTGCTATGTGAACCTGACTGCGCACCCCTTCAGCTGCTGCTTACAATTATATCAACAAAGTAAAACATGAAACTTGGAAAACTACAATCGATGAAAGAGGTGCTGTTCGGGAGGAGTGTCGACCACCTGAAGTGACGAGTGAAGGTCACCACTCCTTTTCCTCACCGCCACTATTACATTTCTTTACTTACATGGGTGTGCAGTACATACTACTTACATATGTGGCAGTAGCTCAATACTCTCAAGTAACTGAGCAGCTGTGAATGGAGCGCACTAACACACACACACACACACACACACACACACACAGTGCTAACCACTACATCGCGTAGTGTAGTGGTTAGCACGCTCAGCTCACAATCGAGAGGCCTGGGTTCGAGTCCCGGTGCGGCGAGGCAAATGGGCAAGCCTCTTAATGTGTGGCCCCTGTTCACCTAGCAGTAAATAGGTACGGGATGTAACTCGAGGGGTTGTGGCCTCGCTTTCCCGGTGTGTGGAGTGTTGTGGTCTCAGTCCTACCCGAAGATCGGTCTATGAGCTCTGAGCTCTCTCCGTAATGGGGAAGACTGGCTGGGTGGCCAGCAGACGACCGAGGTGAATTACACACACACACACACACACACACACACACACACACACACACGTCCGAAATGGCCGACGTCCTGTGACATGGGGCTCATCACGTCCATAATCATTGTTGGAAAAACAAAATAATTGAAAGATGAAAGAATAATAAAAAGTTTGAGCCAACAATACAATAATAGTCACACTACTGCAGCAGCAGAAACAACAACATTACCACCACCACCAACAACAACAACAACAACAACTACTACTACTACTACTACTATAATTATAGAGAATTTCAAATGTGTACTTCAACCAAATTACATCGATTTTGTTAGTCAATTATTTGATGTACAACGAAATAAAGACTAATTGAGTAACTGATTGATATACTACTACTACTACTACTACTACTACTACTACTACTACTACTACTACTACCACACCACCACCATGACCTCATCTATAGCAAGGATGATTGTAGTAAGAGACCAATTTCATGTGCAAAGTTTGAGTGGCAGCTTAACACGTACTCGAAGCCAGGCAGACAGGCAAAGAGATAGAGAGCAAGACTGTCACCGCCAGGATAAGGTGCCAGCAAGCCTCATGATAAGGAGAAAAATAATTGTGAGTGAAATAAGAGGAAGGAGAGAAAAATAATGTGTTTACGTTGAGAGAGAGAGAGAGAGAGAGAGAGAGAGAGAGAGAGAGAGAGAGAGAGAGAGAGAGCTCGTATTCTTAAACACTTCTGTGATTCATCTCCACTTTCCAAAGATTTTATTTAAATTTACACGCGTTTTTAAAGTGTTTTCACTGTTTTAGAAGCAGGATGACAAGATTTCTACATTAACAACTAGAGAGACACTCTTGAAAATCCCGCTAATCATTCTGTGGGCTTGAAAAATATTCGAAGTGAGAGAGCAAAGCGTTTCTGACTACGGGACAGAGAGAGAGAGAGAGAGAGAGAGAGAGAGAGAGAGAGAGAGAGAGAGAGAGAGAGAGAAAGGTAATGTATGTGTGCGTTGGTAGATAAGAGTGTAAAGGAAGGAGGATATACATAACGAATGAGCTCAATTGGTTTGTCTGTAGGGTCTCTGTAGTGTGTCTGCAGGTGGTGAGAGGACGCTATCTGCCTTACATCAAAATTTATTCCTCGCCTCTGACTCTGAGCCAAAGGGCAGTGACTGGAGGGAGAGAAGAGGAGGGGATAGGAGGAGGGAGGGAAAGATGAGGTGAGTCCTTGGATGTGAGGAGGAGGAGGAGGAGGAGGAGGAATGAGGAGACATTAAGGTTAAATTTTCTCTCTCTCTCTCTCTCTCTCTCTCTCTCTCTCTCTCTCTCTCGTGTGTGCACCAGTGTCAACAAAACAACTTTCACTTCACCTTCCTTTTCTCTCTCTCTCTCTCTCTCTCTGGCAGCTCCTACGAACAAGCATCAATTTTCACGTCTTGTCTGTCTCCTGTCCACTTCTCCGTTTCTTTGCGTCAGTGAATGCAGACAGACAGCTCCCTAATGACACCCCAGACACCAGAGAGAGAGAGAGAGAGAGAGAGAGAGAGAGAGAGAGAGAGAGAGAGAGAGAGAGAGTTTTGAATATAAGACAGTGATAATTTTTAGTTCAAGAATACCGTCATCTTTTTGTTATTTCATTATATTACTCCCTTAAGTGTGGAATATTGAGAGAGAGAGAGAGAGAGAGAGAGAGAGAGAGAGAGAGAGAGAGAGAGAGAGAGAGAGAGAGCAAAGGCAAACACGCTGCGGGATGGGGTGTGGTTGGGGCCAGGAGGGACGGAGGAAGGAGGGGCATGATCCAGTGTCTAGTCTGGCCAGTCTCGCGCCACTTGCCAATGCAGGATCAGGCGGGGTCCGTATTCTTAGAAGTTTTGGCCTCTCATTTGCACTTTTTTTTTTTTTTTTTCGGAGACAACAGAGCTGATTTGTCACGTTATTATATTTTTTTTCACCTATTCGCGTTTTTTTTTTTTTACACTTCCACTAGAATTATAACAAATTTCTGAACACACACACACACACACACACACACACACACACACACACACACAAACTTCTACTAGAGCCGTCAAACAAGCAATAATCATAAGAAAAAACCCTTCAACATGATTCTTCTCCTGAAATAAGTGATTTTCTTTTTACATAAGAGAAAAAAATCGACCTAGAGTAACAAAAACTGTGATTTGAAAAAAGGCCCACTGAGGTGCCGCTCCCCAAACAAGTTGAAAGAAGTATTATTGGAAGGAAACTCCGAAGGTGGTAAAGAAGTCATCATATTTTACAAACTGAATCTTGCATAGGTGGCTAACATTCGTGCCAACCTCTACTGTACTATGACACGTTTTCATATATTCATTTTACTTACTATTTGTTGATTTTATACAGCTCCAGGAAATTCTGTGGGGATTTGAAATAATGAAGACTCTGGCCTTTAATCTTCTGATCTCCATAGACCCAAGCTAATGTAAATAAAATCGTCTAATCATACCCAAAACTAGTAGTAAAAATGCGTTCCAGTAGTGAAGGAATTAAATAATTCATTCTCGCTTCCTGATGTTCTCCTGTAATCAGTAAATGGAATGAAGCTGAATATTCGTAAAAAAAAAAAAAAAAAACTAATTTCATGACTGCTTTCTCCGGTGAGTTACTAATTGAATCAAGTACAGTACACTTCTTAATTAAAAATCTCTACTAAAATGAGAAAATGAAAGAAGAAAAGAAAAGTCGTGTAGATAGTTGTTTCACAATAGAACCTTTTAACAACCGTTTTAGTATTGAGACGCATTTTTACCATGAGATTTGTGTATGATTAGACGATTTAACTGGCATTAGGAAGGCTCTATGGAGATCAAAAGATTAATGACCAAAGTCTTCACTATCTTTAATCCCCACATAAGTTTCTGAAGCTGTATAAAATCACCAAATAGTAATCAGAATGAATATGAAAACGTGTCACGGTACTGAAGAGGTTAATGAGTGAGAACCTGACACACCCAGCGGTTCTCGGGAGTTCAAACATTAGTCATTCAAGGGACATTTAGGTGAGACAAAGGAGAGTGAGCTACCGGTACTGGGGAGCAGATGGATGACGGCGTAACCTTTGTCCTGTAGGCGCTGACCAATGACCAGCCGCCCTCTGAGTCAGCCGCAGGAAAACCAACCGTCAGATCCTTTCGAGGAGGAGGAGGAGGAGGAGGAGGAGGAGGTGAGCTGTAAGTGTTGGAGTTGGGAGGGGAGAGGTTGTCAGTTAAGTTACGGTGAATGACGTAATGTTTTCTTTAACTTGGTTGCTTACTTTACTTACTTTCTCTTTCTTCTTACGGTGTGTCATTGCCTTTTCTCTATTGCCATTTCACATCTTCTTCTTCTTCTTCTTCTTCTTCTTCTTCTTCTTCTTCTTCTTCTTCTTCTTCTTCGTCTTCTTCTTCTTCATCTTCTCCTATTTAATTGCTGAGAGAGAGAGAGAGAGAGAGAGAGAGAGAGAGAGAGAGAGAGAGAGAGAGAGAGAGAGAGACTAAAGCAAATGCACTTAAAAAAAGCACTGGAGAGCAAGCAAGCAAATAGAGAGAGAGAGAGAGAGAGAGAGAGAGAGAGAGAGAGAGAGAGAGAGAGACTAACGGCAGAAAAAAAAAGAAATGAAAGAAAAGAAGATAGAAAAAATAAAAAATAAAGAAATCAGAAGAAGTAAAGAAGAAAAGAAGAAGAAGAAGAAGAAGAAAAAGAAGAAGGAGAAGGAGAAAAAAGAAATGTCATGCCTCTAACTTAGAAACGAACTACTGTATACTTGGAGGAGGAGGAGGAGGAGGAGGAGGAGGAGGAGGAGGCCTGTGTTTGGTCTATCTAACCTCGGTGCAAGAGACCTCATTGCAGGCCTGTAGGAGGAGGAGGAGGAGGAGGAGGAGGAGGAGGAGGAGGAGGAGGAGGAGGAGGAGCAACGCACGTATTGGAGAAGAACGTGAAGATAAAATAAATATATCCAGAAAAGGAGGACACAATGGACAACAGGAAAAAGAATAAGGAGGAGGAAAAGGAAGAGAAAGGATTATTGGGAAGAATTTGACAGATGCGGAAAGAGAGAGAGAGAGAGAGAGAGAGAGAGAGAGAGAGAGAGAGAGAGAGAGAGAGAGAGAGAGATGAAAAGGAGGAGAATGAGATGGACAAGCAGCAGCAGGAGGAGGTGAAGGAGGAAGAGGTCGAAGGGAAAGGACAGTATGAAGAAGAAAAAATGCACACACACACACACACACACACACACACACACACACACACACACACACACACACACACATATAGAATATATAAATAATTGAAAACAGTAATACTTTTATAAGATTTTTTATGATAAGAGGACAGTTGACCGACGCAAGGTTCTAACAACGTCAGTCTGTTAATTAAGAGATCCGATCCCTTTGAAATACGATGAAATTAGGATCAACAACGATAATAAAGAAAACGTATCAGGCTTTTGATTCTTTGTTCATTATATACGAATACATAATGAAGAAAATAAAGAAACGGAAGACTGAAAGAAAGAAAGGGAAAATAAAATAGAGAGTTTATGAGACAATAATGAGTTAATAGTAAAGAGAAAGAAGAGGATGAGGAGGAGGAGGAGAAGGAGGAGGGGGAAAATGGGGAGGTAGAGGGAGAGGAGGAGGACTACCATGGTGTGAGGATGAGGAATACACAGAAATGGAAGACAGGATGGGCGAGGCAGTAAATTTCTAAGTTATCGCGATCCCTGCCTTTGTTCTTAGTAGTGTTAATTGTTCTCGTCACCAAGCATGGAAGGAAATTATGCTGACGTGACAGGAGATGGGTTTCCTTCGTGTACTGTGTGCGCGCGTGTGTGTGTGTGTGTTATCAGCGGTTCGGTGTTGTTGACCAGTCAGATCCTTACACACACACACACACACACACACACACCTTCTCCCCCTCCTCGCCCTATAACAACAACTACTACTATTGCTTTTACAACAACAACAACAACAACAACAACAACAACAACAACAACAACAACACTACTACTACTACTACTACTACTACTACTACTATTCTATAACAATCACATAGTTTTAAATCTACTATTATTTTTCCACCATCACTATGACGTCAACAAGACAAGGACATGAGACCGTGTGTGTGTGTGTGTGTGTGTGTGTTCGCGCAAAGCTCCCTCTCCTCCCCTTCCTCACGTCATCTCTCTTCGTCTCATGATGGTTAACAAATGAGTTGCAGTTTGTCTTCCATTACAACGGGGTAACATTACTGTGAAAATCAATATGTTATGGAGATGATCATTGCGACTCTCATTAATGTCATATTCCCACTGATGATGCACGATAACTGCTAAACCCTTGAGTACCAGGACATGTTTTCATATTGATTCTGCTTACAATTTATATGGGGATTGAAATAGTGAAGACTGTGAACATCAATCTTCTGACCTCCATAAACCCTTTTCAATGTCAACAAAATAGTCTAATCGTACACAAATCTTAAGGTAAAAAATGTGTTTCAGTATTGAAAGGGTTAAACTATTATTGCAATCATGTAAACTATAGTAACTTTCACTACCGATTGTTAGAAGTAGCTGCAGTAAGGAGCTTCATGGGACGTGTGATACTATAAGGCAAGCTAACGTTATTGATTTATTGACTTGTACGTGTTGTAACTTTATCACCACGTAGATGCATTACACGCCCTTATAATACTCACCTATTTGGAATTTCAGACTGTTTTTCGTGGATAGTTATAATACCACTTTGTGCACGTGATAGTTTCTCTTGTGTGGCAATAACAAAGTGAAGAAATAAACTGGAAAAAAAAATAATAACCACGTGATATTGGTGCCTGTTTTTGTCCGTTTTTAGTGTGTAATATAATTTGTTCCTTGTGTGTGTGTGTGTGTGTGTGTGTGTGTGTGTGTGTGTGTGTGTGTGTTATAAGTACTATTTTTAGTTGACACTCCCCCTATCATAGTCTATCAGTTATCCATGGCTCTGTCTGTTCTCTCTCTCTCTCTCTCTCTCTCTCTCTCTCTCTCTGTGTGTGTGTGTGTGTGTGTGACTCACGCACTCGTGTGGGTTTACGTGCAAGGCGGACAACGGAGACGATGACCTGGTGGGCGTCTCTCTCTCTCTCTCTCTCTCTCTCTCTCTCTCAACAAGGGCAATAGGACAGGCGTAAAAACTTTTCCATTTATTTCTTCATTAAAGTTCACTGCGGTTGTTATTTCTTCTTGGGAGGCGGTGAGGGCAAGGTGTGAGTCTTGCCGCCCTGCAGTGAGGCCCGTATTCAGAAACGCTCTGTTCTCTCAGCACGACTATTTTCCAAGGCCACAGAAATTATTAGTGTTTCTCCAGTTAATAATGTAAAAATCTTGTCAATGTGTCTCTAGAACCATAAAACACCTTAAAAACACTTTGCTCACTCACCACGACTATTTTAAAAGACCACAAAGATGATTAGCGAGGTTTTTAAGAATTTCTCCGATTAATAATGTAGAAATCTTATCACTCTTCCTCTACAACCATTGAAATAAACTTAGAAAACTCATGCAAATTCAAACAGAACCTTTTGAATGATGAAAGTGAAGCATAGAAGTGTTTGAGAATACGAGATTGAGGCACAGACAGGTAGGGACACGTCAAAGGAGAGGATGAGAAGGTGGACAAATGCCTGTGTTGTGGTGAACGCTCGGTATCATAACATGTGTGGATTATCTACTAATGGTGTTGTTTTTTTATTGTATTGTGATGGTGGTGGTGGTGATTTCTCTCTCTCTCTCTCTCTCTCTCGTTAGGATTGGGCAAGAAATAACGGTTTGATAAAGTTAAATTGAAAAAAAGAGACAAAAAAAAAAGGAAGGTTCATAAGCAAAGGCAGAAGTAACAGTAAGAGGTCAGGTTAAAAGAAGCTTGGATATATGGATAGGGACGGTAGGTAGGCAATAATGGAAGCAACGTTTTACACAGGAAATGCCTCTTGTAGCATCCCTTACTTTATGTACACACACACACACACACACACACACACACACAAAGATACGAATATGAACGCAAATAGTCTCTCTCTCTCTCCTCTTCACCCTGATCTCCATCCCCCCTCCTCTCTCTCTCTCTCTACATCGGACTGACCCGCCCCTTCCCTCACAATAACTGACTGTATCCTATTACGCCGGTCAAGGGCAAAAGCTTCTCATCCTGATAGCGAGAACGAAGAACAATTCAACCACAGCCTCACTGAAACCACTCTCTTGATGACCACAACACGCAAGCGAAGAAAGGTGGGTAGGTACGTACAGTATACATGCAAGCGTCTCTCCAGTATTAAGATAAGCTTTGCTCTCCCACCACGACGAATTTCCAAGGCCACAGAGATGATTTGACGGCGTTTTCAAGAGTATTTCTCCAGTTGATAATGTAGAAATCTTGTCTATCTGCCTCTAGAACAGCAGAAACATCATGCAAGCGTCTCTCCAATATAACAAAATGGTTTACTCTCGCACCACGACTACTTTCCAAGGCCACAGAGATGATTTGTCGGGTTTTCAAGTGTTTCTGCAGTTAATGATGTATACATCTTGTTAATCTGCCTCTAGAACCGTAAAAACACCCTTAAAAACTCGTGTACATATAAATAAAGCCTTTTGAAATAGTATAGGTGAAGCGCAGAAAGTGTTTGAGATTAAGAACCTTAAGCTCGCACCCTCGCTGGCTGTGTGGAAGCCCGAAGTAGGCAAGTAGCAGCGTTGGTCCCCTAGCGGAGGAGTGAGAGAGTTAATCAAGGGAGGACAGACGCAACGGGATGCAAACATTATATGCAATGATCTCGGTTATTATTGGCTGCCGGACTCGACCCTGCTATTGGTTGTTCAGAGAGAGAGAGAGAGAGAGAGAGAGAGAGAGAGTATAGAAGAGATGAACTGGTGGTTAACTACTGCTTTTGTACACTCTCTCTCTCTCTCTCTCTCTCTTAACCCACATCATTATGAGATACAATGAGGAAGAGGAGGAGGAGGAGAAAAAAAGGAAAGAGGAGGAGGAGGAGGAGGAGGAGGAGGAGGAGGAGGAGGAGGAGGAGGAAGAGAAAGAGAATGAAGAGGAAGAAGAGGAGGAGACGACTGACCTAAGATGGAGTGCAGTACTCATATTCTCTCTCTCTCTCTCTCTCTCTCTCTCTCTCTCTCTCTCTCTCGTCCCACCCCGCGATTAGATAAAAGGGAATCCAAACATGTTGTATTGATCTTATTACAAAGTTCAAAGATTGTGCTGAGTGAGGTGGACTGTTTGCATGCGGGTGCGGACACATAGACAGCGAGGAGGAGGAGGATGAGGAGGTGGTCGTGATTCTGTTGTGGTTGTTGTTGTTGGTGATGGTGGTAATGGTGGTGGTTTAAAGACCATTCTGTAATTATCTTCGTTCTGTCCTTGGTTTACATGCAGTAGTAGAAGTAGTAGTAGTAGTAGTAGTAGTAGTAGTGGTGGTGGTTGTGGTGGTGGTGGTGGTGGTGGTAGCAGTAGTAGTGGTGGTAGTGACAGTGGTATAGTAGTAGTAGTAGTAGTAGTAGTGATGGTAGTAATAATAATAGAAGCAGTAGTAGTGGTAGTGATAGTGGCAGTGATAGTGGAAGAATAAGTTAAGTAGTACTAGAAGTAGTAGCAGTAGTAGTAGTAGTAGTAGTAGTAGTAGAAGTAGTAGTAGTAGTAATAGATGTGTAGGAGGAGGAGGAGGGGAAGAAGAAAGAAAATCATGTTGCTAGCCGTGAATAGCAAAACCTCCTTCTCATCCTCCTCCTCCTCCTCCTCCTCCTCCTCTTCCTCCTCTTCCTTCTCGTCTTCCTCCTCGTGGCTGTCCTTATCCTCGTCCTTACAAGAAGAGGACGCGAGTGGTGACAAAAGAAACTAAAGGCATTGTCAATAAAAATAATATGAAAGAAAAAAATGTTGCCGAGAGAGAGAGAGAGAGAGAGAGAGAGAGAGAGAGAGAGAGAGAGAGAGAGAGATTCCCAGTTAGTGTGTTGTGACCCCCTTTGTTCACTATCTGTCTGTTATCTCTTATCTGTCTGCGTTTTCTTCCGACCCATATTCTATTACAGTGATCTAATTAATCCTTTATCTTGCTTATCTCTCTCTGTTTAACTTTCGTCTCTTCTTTTCTGTATTTACTGGATTATTTTACTGGTTTGGTGGATTTCGTATGTGTCATTATTACATTTGGTCATATTTTTTTAGTTTTTGTTATTATTCTTTATTTCTTGGTTATTGTTTCCTCTTTTTTCTTATTTGATTTTTTTTTTTTCGTTTACTCTGCTTGTCAAGTTGTTTATCTGATTTATATTGGTTACTGTATTCATTCTTTTGTTCGTTTTCATGTGTGGTGCTATGCTAGTTTTGTGACGAGATTATGTTTATTCATTTACACAATTTCATTCTGCACTTCAATGAATTTTCCAGTTTTCGTAATCATTAACTGCTTTCATTATCGTCATTACTATTATTATGTTGACACTTATCGCATTGTCTTCTACCACAGTACTTATTTCAACATCCATTTACTCATTTATACATTATTCTGTTGATTTTCTATTGAAAATAAATCAATCTTCATATTTCACGCAATCTTGCCATGTCCCCTACCGTGATTTCTTCATTTCTGCAGTCATTGTCTCATCTACTCATTATTTTCGTTGATTTACTATCGAGGATTAATCTACCGTCATGTTTCACACTTATCTGCTGTGTTCCCGCTCAGTGACAGGCTGTGGTCAGCAGTGGGGGCAGGTGAACACCCCCCTGACTACCACACACCACACAATGGCTCACAACACCACTGACGCATTTCAGTGTGACGTCTGCGTGTCCTTGCCTATTTTTATTTTTTTATGACTTTCCCGTAATTCCCAGAGTAAGATCCTTATTTTTGAAAGGCTTTGTTCCTGCATCAACTCTATCGATGACACATTCAGGTTTTTAATCCCTTCAATACTGGGACACATTTTCCTTGATATTTGTGTACGAATAGACCATTTTATTGACATTAAGAAGGGTCTATGGAGGTCAGAAGATTAATAGTCAGAGTCTTCACTATTTTAATCCCCCGCATAAGTTTCTGAAGCTATGTAAAATCACCAAATAGTAAGCAAAGTGAATCTGGAAACGCATCATGGTACTGAAGGGGTTAAGTAGTTTTCTACCCTCTTATTCGTTACTTATTTTTGTACTATACTTTCTTACGTAACTCTGCAGTCAAAAAAGAAAGACAAAATGAACCTCTTGTTTCCACATTTTTCACTGTGTGTAGATTTTACTCCCGGTCGACAATGGTGTGAGTGTTAGCAGCGGCCGCCCGTGACAGTAAAAGGATTTGGTTATCACTGCAGTTATAAAAGCACTCCTGAAAAACAAAAAAATGCGATAACCTTCAATGCAGTCTCTCTTTGCAACTTCCACCAAAGCAAGTTAACGCCTTCAGTGCTATGACACGTTTCCTTATTCATTATGGTTATTATTTGGTGATTTTGTGTACAGCTTCAGAAACTTATGTGAGGATTAAAATATTGAAGACTCTGGCTATTAATAATCTGACCTCCATAATATAGATAAAATCGTCTAATCATACCCAAACTCAAGGTAAATATGCGTCCCAGTACTGAAGGGGTTAAGAGTTACTGAGGGGTCACCGTACCTACCTATAGTCACGCCATGCAACTTAACAATTTAAACTAACTTAACCTTAACTAATGCTAATCTATCCTAACTTCGCGCAACCTAACATCCTAACGTAACAAATAACACAGATGAATTATTATTATTATCATTATTATTGTTATTATTATTATTATTATTATTATTATTATTATTATTATTGTTATTATTATTATTATTATCGTCATCATTATTATCATTATCATTATCAGCACCATTATTATTTGTATTGCGGGGAAAGATAGCCACGATTATTAGTATCTATGGTTTTATCAGAAAAATATATTTAAGTGTTCGTATGATGAGAGAGAGAGAGAGAGAGAGAGAGAGAGAGAGAGAGAGAGAGAGAGAGAGAGAGAGAGAGAGAGAGAGAGAGTGCAGATTAGATACGATAATTTTTTTTCCTTATCGAATCATTGTTTGAGATATTATCAAATAGTTTCAACACATCTCACTGGTGATTATTTACTGGTGGCATGAGGGAACCAGTGGCATGGCTGGTGGTGGATGGGTAGACTGAGAGGTAGCAGTAGGAACAATAGTGCAATGGAAACAAGGAAAACAAGAACAATAGAACACTAACAAGAAGAGGAATATGATGAACAATAAAACTACAAATAAAAGAATAAGAAGAGTAAGAGTAAGAAGAATCGAAATAACAACAAATAACGAACAGATGAACAGTAAAAGAAACAAGAATAACAAAAAAGAACAATCAGAAGTAAATATCCAATAACTTTTAATTCACTATATACAAACAAAACCTACGATAGGATAGTAACAATCACTCACTCACTCACTCACTCACTCCCCACGAGCCAGCACGACCAGGGTGACTCAGAGAGGGCCAGGAAAACCAGTATTGTTAGCTTATGATACGCCACGTCCAGGGTTCGAGAAAGTCAAACAGTGTTACATCAGGCAAGGCTTACAGATTACTACTAACGCTCTCTCTCTCTCTCTCTCTCTCTCTCTCTCTCTCTCTCTCTCTGTCAGTCAGCCTTACCATCAGGCTTCGTATTTTGGGAAGCTTTGTGTTATATTTAGAAACGCTTCCTTCTCTTATGGCGACCATTTTCTAAGACCACAGAGACGATTGGCCGAATTCTAAAGAGTATTTTTCCTGTTGATAATGCAGAACTCTTGTTAACACGTCGTAAGAATTGCAGAAAAATCCTTAAAAACCCGTGTCACTTCAACTAGAGCCCTTTGAAAATAGTGATGCGTATTTTCGTATTAATGGTGTAGAATACTTGTTAAACACCACAGAGATGACAAGGCGAGTTTTTATGGATGTTTTTCTTACTAATGATGCAAACCATTTATCGAACTATCAACAGAATAAATAACAAAACACAATTGTAAGCTTGATGACATCCACCACACAAAGTTAAAAGTGCTGGAGATGACACTGGAACGTTTAAGGATATTACGAGTAATTTCAGTCTTCTCTTAGTGAACAAATTTGCGGAAAGGTGTCTTGTGTGGGAGATGATTATTAACCCCTTCAGTACTGGGACACATTTTTACCTTGAGATTTGTGTAAGATTAGACCATTTTATTTTACATTAGGAAGGGTCTATGGAGGTCAGAGGATTAATGGCCACAGTCTCTATTCTAACTCCATATGAGTTTCTGAAGCTGTATAAAATCACCAAATAGTTAGCAGGATGAATATGAAAACACGTCGTGGTACTGAAGAGGTTAATGTTCTGTTTAGTTGCCTGCCTGCTTGGGGTGTTGGATAGAGCAGGTAGAGCAAGCAGGAAGGAGAGCAGGTCATGTTGTTTGAAAGGAAGCGTGTGAGGGAGATGAAGAAACGAAAGGTACTAGGAAGGAGGATTGAAAAATATGAAAGCAATGAAAGAATAATTGATAAGCTCTCTCTCTCTCTCTCTCTCTCTCTCTCTCTCTCTCTCTCTCTCTCTCTCTCTCTCTCAAAACTCTTCTTCACGCAAATACTAATTCCTTCCCACGCTCACGTCACGTCACGAGTCCTCCCTCTCTCTCCCTCCTCACCCTGATCTTTTCCATGCACCACAACACCCCACGTCGCCCCTCACTCGTGTTGGGACCCATGCTTGTATACTCACTAAGATTTTGATTCTCAAACACTTCTGCGCTTCACCTCCACTATTCCAAAAGGTTTTATTTAAATTTACACGAGCTTTTAAGGGTGTTTTTATGGTTCTAAAGACAGGATGGCAAGATTTTTACATTATTAACTGGAGAAACACTCTTGAAAACCCTGCTAATCATCTCTGCGGCCCTTGAAAAATAGTCGTGGTGAGAGAGCAAAGCATTTCTGAATATGGAGCTATGAAGCAACCAATCCTTTCCATAACATTAGTAAGTTTCCTGCCAAGCCTTCACTTCCTGCACGCTCTGAGCTTTCCTACTTATTTCCCTCCAGTCATCCGAGTTCCCCACACTTAGCGCTCTCTCTGACTTCAGCGGATATCTTGCCTAACACGACCGCTCTCTCTCTAAGCTATTTCTTCTCCTCCTTCCCTTCCGGGCTCACCACCACCACCACCACCACCGCCCTACGTAAACCAGTTCTCAACACGGAACGGGATAAGACTGGCAGAACACCAAGAGGTCCGTATAAGCAATAGCCGCTCCCTTCAAGAATAATGAAGGGACATAACTAAGACTGCATTAGAGCCACAACATAAAATATGACTGACAGATGACGAACATAAACAGGGAGAGGGAAAAGAGATTGAGGAGAAAAAAAGACCACAAAAAAAGAAAGAGAGAGAGAGAGAGAGAGAGAGAGAGAGAGAGAGAGAGAGAGAGAGAGAGAGATAATTCCTTGAAGAGCAACGAGGAGACAATGTAAAAATAGTAATTCGATCCCACAAAGACGCGACTTGATGAAGATTCAGGGAGTGAAGGAGGCCAGCTGGTGCCTTGAGGATGAACGAGAAGGCAATAAGTGGAATTCAATACCACAAAAAGTGACTCTTAGGAGATCCACAAGCACTTTATAAGGAGCTAACTCCCTCAATCAAGGCCAGAGAGGTAACTGTGTACTTGTAGCCAATGTACACCTAAAAATAATATGAAAAAAAATGAAACAAATTAATAAATGGGTAAGTGAAATATATTGATTAAATGAATTAGTAAGTAAAAAAGGAAAAAGGTTGTACAAGTAAAAATGTAAAGAAACGCCTTATCAAAGTACATTGCATACAAACGAGACAAATGAGAGGGAAAGGTGAGAAAAATCAATAAAAAACAAAGGATGTATCACAGTACGCCAGCTGCTGTCTTCGCCTTCCTACCATGTTTCCCATTCAAAGCACAGGCATAATATCCTGATGTGTGTGTGTGTGTGTGTGTGTGTGTGTGTGTGTGTGTGTGTGTGTGTGTGTGTGACTGTACGTAACACCAATTCAGCACTTTTGAAGCATTCCCAGACGCAGGTTCTCTCCCTCCCAACACAACGCTTCAGTCTGTCTACTCCAAAGTGGCTCCTGGATTCAAAACATGTTGTAGCTTATTGATGATATAATTGATTTTGTGTGAATAATACTTGTTTTCTGTTGATCAGCGCATTTATCACAAGGAGAGCTTACGGCCCTCCTCAAAATCTGACAACCACACATTCCTCCATGACATCTTTCAGACCGAGACCCAAGAGACACTTTAGATTAAATAGACTTTAGTGTTGAACAAGTGGTAAGTCCGCGAGCCAACTTCATGACGCCACAGAGAACCGGTAACTTCTGCACAATCGTGAGAGTCGCCTCCAGCCCCTCTGTGTGGACTCGGCACCAGCAAAACTGTTCCTCTAGCATATTTCTTCGTTTCATTTGATCCTGTGGGTGTTGTGAATAAGCTAACCCGTTGTGCATATCACTTATAGTCTTCTAATTTTGATATTTGGATGCAATACCTACAAACTCTCCTGTTCTAGCCGACTTTCTTGACTCATTGTATCCGGGTGCGTTCTGTAGAGGAAGAGAAAGGGAGAATGTATCTTATAACGTGTCTTTCAACCCTGTGTGTAGATGCAATCCCAGTCAAACTCCTTTTCTTGTCTTTTTTCAGTCCACCACGTCATTCTCTCTAGGCACATGTGGTAAAGGGAAGTTGTGTCCTAAACTCATTTTATCCACAGAATAACGTTCCTGTACCTCCTCACTCAACATAGAGAGTCACGGAGCTAACTAGCCAAACATACCGCATAACCTAACTTTTCAACCCCTATACGTGGACCACGTAACCGAAACATCTGTAGACCTCGTAAACTCGTAAAACTAGCTATACACCCCTTCCAGTGCATCCTATACCACTTCTACAGAGTTACGTAGCCAACCCGTCCAGGAGGCGTGTGTTTCTGATCACCCATGTGGCTTCGGGGCAAGAAGAGGCTGAGGGACGAGGCGAGGAGGCGAGGAGATGAGGTGAGGAGAGGAGTGGGTGAGGTGCGGTGAGCCGGCCGGTGCTGGTGGCTGGCTTGACTTGACTTTACCAGGCTGGCAGGGTGTGTTGTGAAACTTCTCCCTTGGCCTGAGTGACGGGAAATCCCCTTCAGGTACCCGTGCATCGACCATTGCCTATCCTTGTGGAAGAGGAAAAAATTAGAGGATATTTTTGAGGGTTTGACTGTATTGGTGGTTTAGGAAGGTGTGTGTGTGTGTGTGTGTGTGTGTGTGTGTGTGTGTGTGTGTGTGTGTGTGTGTGTGTGTGTGTGTGTGTGTGTGTGTGTGTGTGTGTGTGTGTTATATTTTCTGTGGTCAATAAACTATCTGAATCTGAATCTGTGTGTGTGTGTGTGTGTGTGTGTGTGTGTGTGTGTGTGTGTGTGTGTGTGTGTGTGTGTGTGTGTGTGTGTGTGAGAGAGAGAGAGAGAGAGAGAGAGAGAGAGAGAGAGAGAGAGAGAGAGAGAGAGAGAGAGAGAGAGAGAGAGAGAGAGAGAGAGAGAGAGAGAGAGAGAGAGAGGAAAGTTGTTTTACAGGAAATGTCTTAGAGATAAAGAGAGAAAAAAAAAACAATCTTGCAACCACATTCTCTCTCTCTCTCTCTCTCTCTCTCTCTCTCTCTTAACCGTACGTGAGCAAGTATCTTCCTCTCCTGCTTCTCCTCCTCCTCCTCCTCCTCCTCCTCCTCCTCCTCCTCCTCCTCCTCCTCCTCCTCCTCCTCCTCCTTCTCCTCCTCTTTCTCCTCCTCCTCCTCCTCCTTCTCCTCCACCTCCTCTTTCTCCTCCTCCACATTAGTCATAGTACTACTCATATCTCTATCCTTTCCATCTGTTCATTATGTTTTCCTTCCTTTCTCTTTCTTTCGTCACTTCTTCATCGTTGTGACAGGACATGACTCTTCCACTGAACCAGACGAACCCAAAACAAAATAGGATGTGGTGATAACAACAAAGGAAGCACACAGAGGAGTTGAACAAAGATATCAACTAAAACATGAACAAATAATGCTCGTAATATATCATGAGTAAGCTAATACGCATAACTTTTATTGAATTGCGTGAGTTTACGAGTATGAATAATTCAGAGAGAGAGAGAGAGAGAGAGAGAGAGAGAGAGAGAGAGAGAGAGAGAGAGAGAGAGAGAGAGAGAGAGAGAGAGAGAGAGAGAGACTGACTGACTGACTGACTGAATAACTGACCGACTAACTGACGAACTGACTGACTGACTGACTGACAGACTCACCAAATGAAAGAGTCGAGGGAAAAACGGACAGAGGGAAGGGAAAGAACGGTGAAAGAAAAAAAAAAAAGAAAAGAAAAATGACCCTTGAAAGTATTACGGGTCACTGACTACTCGTGTGTGTGTGTGTGTGTGTGTGTGTGTGTGTGTGTGTGTGTGTGTGTGTGTGTGTGTGTGTGTGTGTGTGTGTGAAAGTTAATGTGCATTCAACCGAAAGTCAAATTCAGGTTACATATGCTATCCTCTCTCTCTCTCTCTCTCTCTCTCTCTGGAAAGTAGGTCAATGCTTCCCTCAAAGGTCACAGGAGAGGGTACGGAGTGAGAAGGGAAGGGAGAGGTGGGGCAATTTTGGGGGATAGAGAGAGGAAGGGCACGGAAGGGAAAGGAAGGAAAATGAGATGAAGGAAAGACGTGGGAAGAGGCGGGGGAGATTATAATGGAACGAAGAGGAAGAGTAAAGGGATATAGACAAAGAGATATCTGACACAGGAGACGAGCAAGTAAAAGACACGCTGAAAGGAAGGGAAAAATGAAGCAATATATAGATAAATGAATAGATAGATAAATAAGCAAAACTAGAAGAAAGGAAATAGACAACATAGCAAGAGACGAAGGAAATGCACAATGATTAGAAAATGATTGCGAAAGGAAAGAAGAAAGGAAGAGGAGGAAAAAAGAAGGAAAAATAAAGGAAATGAATTAATTACGAAACACGTATGCAAAAAAAAAAAAATATATATATATACAGTGATGAAAAGAAAAGAAAAAAGTAAGGAAAAAAGAAGAAAAGTATAAGAAAAGACAAAAAGGGAAAGAATTATACATCAATCAAAGCTTTCTTCCTCTTCTCACCTTAATTCTGTCCACCTCCCCAATGCAAGAGTTAACCAGTACCCTCAATCATTCTCACCTTTCTCTGGTAAACTCTGGAACTTCCTGCCTGCTTCTGTATTTCCACCTTCCTATGACTTGACTTCAATTAAGAAGAGGAGGTTTCAAGACATTTGTACCTTTTTTTTTTGGCTAACTCTCTCGAACCTACAAGAAGACTGGGAACTAAGTGGGCATTTTTTTCTTTTTATTCTCCCCTTGGCCAGCTTTCCACTATTACATAAAAAGATAACAGGAAAAAATACAAAGGAAATAAAAAAAATCAGCAAGAGAACAAAACAACTACGGAAAGAAAAAAAAAATGAGCATTGATGAAAAAATGAGAAAAGGAGGAAAAAATAAGAAAAAAAAGTGAAGGAGAGATGGTGGTGAGCTTACAACATGCTGGAGGCTGGAGGGAGAGAGAGAGAGAGAGAGAGAGAGAGAGAGAGAGAGAGAGAGAGAGAGAGAGAGAGTGTGTTGCGCGACCTTGAAACACTAACACCTGCCCACACCTTGACTGCTATAACAACTGAAGCGGTAAAGGCAGGTAAGGGTTGGCAGGCAAGCATGTGTGTGTGTGTGTGTGTGTGTGTGTGTGTGTGTGTGTGTGTGTGTGTGTGTGTGTGTGTGTATTGTAAATGTTCTATTCTCTTTAGTTTTCTTGTCAGTGATTCTGTAAGGTCTCTCTCTCTCTCTCTCTCTCTCTTTCCACATCATATTACAAGTTATCTACACTATCATTCATTTCCTCAACTCCTCATCCTCTCACCACCAGTACCACCACAACCACCTCACCACCATAATCATCATCAGGCTCTCGCAGTAACATTCGCACTTTTCAACGGGGCCAACCAGTCATCCAGGTAGTTCGTCAGTCAGCCAGCGTACGTGAGTGTGAGGTTCGTTGGTGGTGTAGAATAATAATCTTTCTCTTCCGTTCGTTTGACTTCCTCCAGGATATTAAATGTGCCACGTCACTGTTGTAATGACCTTGACGTGTGTGTGTGTGTGTGTGTGTGTGTGTGTGTGTGTGTGTGTGTGTGTGTGTGTGTGTGTGTGTGTGTGTGTGTGGGCAACAATAATAAACAACAATTAAGAGAAAAAGACATGTTTTTTCTGGTGACATTTTGTGGCAGAAGATTTTCCCTTTTCCATTTTAATAATTCTGACACTCTCTCTCTCTCTCTCTCTCTCTCTCTCTCTCTCTCTCTCTCTCTCTCTCTCTCTCTCTCTCTCTCTCTCTCTCTCTCTCTATCATATGCGCAATAAATAAAATAAAATCTTTCCTCTTAATCTTAGTATTGATATAACAAAGAGATGAAAACAACAGGAAGATCTAAGAGGAGTGGGAGTGGAAAGATGTAAAGGAAGAGGAGGAGGAGGAGGAGGAGGAGGAGGAGGAGGAGGAGGAGGAGGAGAAGAGGAAGAGAGATGAGGAGGAGGAGGAGGAGGAGGAGGAGGAGATAAAAGAACAAAAAGAACAAGAAGAACAAAATAAATAAAATAGAACAAAGAATACGAGGAAAACGAACAAAAACAAGAACAAGAGAAGTGGAAAGGGAAGAGGAGGAATAAAAGAACCAGAAAGGAAAGGAGAGAAAGAGAAAGAGAAAAAGAAAAAAAAAAGAGGAACAGAGAACAGGGAACAGGTAAGTAAATCCACGTCTCTGTCACTCGCGACAATCCACACACACACACACACACACACACACACACACACACACACACACACACACACACACATCACGCCAGGTAACAAGACAGCAGACTAGCACTTTTCCACCTCGACTGCATGAGTCACGTTTTCTGCCCTCAGGTGCGCTGCGAGTACCTGGAAACGTCGTGATCATGGTCGTGGCATGGTCGTGGTGGAACATGAGGCAGTGTGAGGGACGCAGAAGGTGAGAGAGGCTAACGATATTGAAGAATGAAAGTTATGGAAGAGTTTGGCAGTGTGTGTGTGTGTGTGTGTGTGTGTGTGTGGTGTGTGTGTGTGTGTGTGTGTGTGTGTGTGTGTGTGTGTGTGAAACTCATATTCAGAAACGTTTTGCTCTCTCACCACGACTACTTGCAAGGCCACATAGATGATTGGCGGGGTTTTCAAGAGTGTTTCTACAGTTAACAGTGTATAAGTATTGCCACTCTGCCTGTAGAACCGCAAAAACACGTAAAAATCTTGTGTAAACTTAAATAAAGCCTTCTGAAATGATGGAGGTGAGGCACAGAAGTGTTTGAGAAGACGAGCCTGAGAGTGTGAGTAGGTATAGTCACGTACTGTGCATGAGAGAGAGGGAGGGAGTGAAAAGGTGAAAGGTTAACAGGTGAGGAATTAAAGCTGGAAGTGAATGAGTGAATGAGTGAATGATTGTAATGTGGAAAGGCGTGATGGCTGAACTGAGTGTGGAGGTAATGAGGTGATGGGTGGGTGGATGGGTGGTAGAGTGGGCGATGGGGAAGAGAGACTGGGGTGGAGGAGAGAGAAGGAGAAGAGAATGGCGTAACACTATCCTAACCTCCTCTTCTTCATTCCCTCTTTCCGTGACGATGCTTTAAAAAAATGACACGCAACGTAGTAGCACACACACACACACACACACACACACACACACACACACACACACACACACACACACACACACACGTGACCTTGAATTTATTATTGTATACGGAAATCAGTACTTTGTCATGCACGAGGAAAAGAGAGAGAGAGAGAGAGAGAGAGAGAGAGAGAGAGAGAGAGAGAGAGAGAGAGAGAGAGATTGTTGGAAAGATGGAAAAGGAGCAAGGTGAATACGGAATTATAGGAAAAGGAGGAGGAAAAATAGAGGAAGGGTCTCTCTCTCTCTCTCTCTCTCTCTCTCTCTCTCTCTCTCTCTCTTTCCAGTCTTCTTTGCTTCTTGTTACTTCACAAACTCTCCTGTCTTTTACTTTATTCGGTTTTCATGTCTTTTTTACGTTATTTTAGTTGAGACATAAATAGAAAAAAATGTAATGGTGGTGGTGGCAATGATGGTAGTGGTGGTGGTAGCAATGATGGTGGTGGTGGTGGTGGTGGTGGTGGTGGTGGTGGTGGTGCAATGGATGATGGTGATGATTATAATGATTACAACAATCTTTATCCACACATTAAGTTTTGCATAATTTCTTTTCATACACTTTTAATCAACTTAATATCTCCGTCTAACCCATTTCTACATTTCCTCTTACTATTTTCTCCAACATTTTATATATACAGTTTTCTAAATCTTAAAGAAATAAAACATAAACACACACACACACACACACACACACACACACACACACACACACACACACACACACACACACACATTAAACCCTTCTGTACTGGAACGCATTTTTATCATGATTTTTTGGTGTGATTAGACCATTTTATTTACATTAGGAAGGGTCTATGGAGGTCAGAAGAGTCATGGCCAGTCTTCACTATATCAATCCCCCTATAAGTTTCTGAAGCTGTACAAAATCGCCATATAGTAAGTAGAATAAATATGAAAACACGTCCTGGTACTGAAGGGTTAAGAATAATTACGTGACTGAATGACACACAAATTTCCGTGTTATCATAATGTAAAATGAGTAAATAACACGAGAAAAAAAAATAACTGCTCTCTCTCTCTCTCTCTCTCTCTCTCTCTCTCTCTCTCTCTCTCTCTCTCTCTCTCTCTCTCTCTCCTGCACACTCTCTGCTTCTCTCTTAACTAACTTTATAGCTCTACATTGCCATGATTTCGTCCTTGACTCAAGCATCGTTTTTTTTTTTTACTTTTTTTATTCAGCTCGTGGTAACATGGGACTCCTGTGTGTGTGTGTGTGTGTGTGTGTGTGTGTGTGTGTGTGTGTGTGTGTGTGTGTGTGTGTTAGGTCGCTGTCCACAACGTTCATCAAGGCCAGGCATCGTGGAGGAGTGGCGGAGTGGTGGTTTATGTACTATACTTTCACCCTACCGCACTACACACACACACACACACACACACACACACACACACAGCGACAGTCAGTCCCTCGCTAGTGTCTCTCTCTCTCTCTCTCTCTCTCTCTCTCTCTCTCTCTCTCTCTCACAAACACTGCCAAGGCTAACTTTTAATTCTCAGTTCTCTCACTAGATCGTATTCAGATTCTATGAGATGATATATTCCTCTGGCCACACCAAACATACCGTGAAGGATCGTGTCAAGGCTTCTGATTATTGTATTGTCATTAACTTTATATTCCGAGTCCCAGTTCTCATACTTAAAATGTGAAGTTAATATTGAAAGGCTCTATTGAAAGTTGCTGTAGCTTTTAAGGGTATTTCCGTGATTTTACTGGTAGGTTGACAAAGATTCTGCATTATCAACAGGAAAAGCACACGTGTGAATTAGGCTAGTCATCTCTGCAGCCTTTGAAAACAGTAATGAGAATTCTAAAACGTTTTGAACTACATCCTCTCACCGGATCGGATGTTTTAGTGAGACAACTTACTATGTACTATAGAATTCCATTAACTTCAGAATGTATGTTAAGATTTTTTTTCTTCAAACATAATAAGATAAGAAGACTGCAAAAGGACAGTTGACGTACACGATATAGTTCCTTTTAGTATTTAACCCCTTCAGTACTGGGACTCATTTTTTTACCATGAGTTTGGGTACGATTAGACAATTTTATTTACATTAGGAAGGGTCTATGGAGGTCTGAAGATTAATAGTCAGAATCTTCACTATTCTAATCACCCCATATGAGTTTCTGAAGCTGTATAAAATCATTAACTAGTAAGCAGAATGAATATGAAAACGCGTCATGGCACTGAAGGGGTTAAAGCTTACCGTCTGCCATCCTCATCCGTGAATTTATCCAGACTCCTCTTCAAACTATCTAATGTCTCTGCACTTACTACTACGTTCTTGTCAAGCTCCTAAGCACTTGAAGTTTACCATCTGCCTATACCTCGTCCAAAAGTTATCCAGCCTTCTTTTGGATAAGCCAGTATTCAGAGACACTTCTGTGCCTCATCTCCACTATTTTCAAAGGGCTCTACTTGAAGTTACACGGACTTTTAAGGGTGTTTCTTTAATTCTAGTGACATGTTAACAAGGTTTCTGCATTACTAACAGGACGGATTACCCTTAGAACTCGGCTAATTGTCTCTGTGGCCCTTAGAAATGGTCGCCGTGAGAGAGGGAAGTGTTTCTGAATATGGTGCTATCTGGTATGGGTTTCAGAGGGAGTGTTACATCGCTTTTCGGGGATAACACTTCCTAGAAAACTTTATCACCTAATAATACTTAACTCCTTCAGTACTTGGACGCATTCTTACCTTGAGTTTTGGGTATGATTAGACGATTTTGTTTACATTAAGAAAGATCTATGAAGATCAGAAGATTATTGCCAGTCTTCACTATTTTGATCCCTACTGAAGTTTCTGAAGCTGTATAAAATCACCAAACACTAAGCAGAATGAATATGGAAATTTAAGTTTGTTCCCCATCCACACCCTGATTTTTGAGCGGATTTACTTCTCTGTGTCATTTCTATTTTTGAGTTTGTCTGGCTTATGTTTCCACTTTGCCTAGAGCCGGAAGTAGAGCAGCAGGTGCCTCTCATAACTAACTTCACTGACTGACTGAAAGACTGACTGACTGGTGAGTGATGAGGCATGGAAACGAACGGGGCAGCTGCTGAGTAGGGAGAATGTATCGGGACGCGGAAAAAAAAAAAAAATAAATAAATAAATGAATAGTAGTCACATCGATTCTTAGGAGTTCTTACATGAGCCCTGACTAGAAGAATAGAATGTATTTT
>NC_059291.1:7521686-7579186 GCF_017591435.1 Portunus trituberculatus
TTTATTTTTCGTCGATTTAACTGCATCGCCGCATCTCTGCCAGCGAGCTCATGTGATCAGCAGACGACGAGTTTCTGCTGCTCGGCCAAACTCGCCACCACCGACCAGTTACGTCACTAACGTCAGTGGAGGGCGTGCGGCAGCGAGCAGGGCGGCGGCAGACTCGCCATCACGCCGGCAGACTCACGTGGGACAGCGGACTGAGCCACTGAGGCAGACACAAGGCCAAGGGACGGTCATGTGAGGCGCCGGACCAAAGTGCGCTAGACTAGTTCTTAATGAAGGTCTTGCTGCGGTGGCTGATCGGATGTGGGGTGTGGGTGTGCACGTGGGGTGTGGATGAGCTGGTGACGCCACTCCCACCCACTCCACTCACTCTGCCACTCCTGGGATGCTGGAAGAGGCCCCCACGACCCTCGCACGCCCCCCGCAGCACCTCCTAACGAGTGATGCTGGGAACCTTGCCTCAAGAACCATTTTTTTTTTCTTCTTCTCGGGTGTAACTTGTCTGACGGGTTGGGCGCAGAACGGTTGGTAGCTAAAGGCAGAGCTGCGTTGTATTTCACCATGTATAGACACTAGATAACAAAGCTTTTTCAGTACTGATGACAAGACACACCTCAGCACTAACCCAGCGCTTGGTCATCACAGCAGCATCGTTACTGTGTCCTGAAGGAGTCAATGTCATTATCTGCAGCCAGCATTCAGAGAGTTTCCGATCCACTACTTTCTTCCGGGCACAGAGAGACGAGCAAGAAGCAGCCACATGTATCATACTGTGCCATACGTTATGCAAGCCAACGCGTACACTCAGGATTCTCTTTTGGAGTATGACAAGGACTGCATTTTATATGGTGGTGTTTCATCGCCTCATACTGGCCAGGAAGTCATCAGCAAGGGATGTGTGTGTGTGTTTCACTGTTTGATCTGCTGCAGTCTGACGAGACAGCCAGACGTTACCCTACGGAACGAGCTCAGAGCTCATTATTTCCGATCTTCGGATAGGCCTGAGACCAGGCACACAACACACCGGGACAACAAGGTCACAACTCCTCGATTTACATCCCGTACCTACTCACTGCTAGGTGAACAGGGGCTACACGTGAAAGGAAACACACCCAAATATCTCCACCCGGCCGGGGAATCGAACCCCGGTCCTCTGGCTTGTGAAGCTAGCGCTCTAACCACTAACCTACCGGGTGTGTGTGTGTGTGTGTGTGTGTGTGTGTGTGTGTGTGTGTGTGTGTGTGTTCAGTTTCAATGCATATATTCAATTCAAACATGATGATTGAATTAAAAAGGCCAAATAGGTATTCCATGTAACTTTCATAACGGTGGATTAGTCAATTACTTTACCTTTTAGTACGGGAGACAAAAAAGAAAAAAAGTCAGTCAATTTTACTTAAAAGAAATAAAATCAAACGTGGTAAATATGAGATGAATTTTTTCCTCTCCTACGCCCACTCTCTCTCTCTCTCTCTCTCTCTCTCTCTCTCTCTCTCTCTCTCTCTCTCTCTGTGGAACTGGATCTAACCCACCATTTCCAGAAAGGCTGCATTTAATTGTTATATAACTGGTGCGGAAGGTAAACATTTGCCACACTAGCTTAACTCTTTCTTCTCATCTCATTTTCTTTTAACAATAAATAGTATTACAAAGAAAAAGGAAAATGGATAGGCTTGCTAGTAGCCATTATAATCTCTTTGCTCTTCATTTTCTATTGTGTGTTTTCCCGTGTCTATTCCTCCCTACTATACATTTCAGCGGTGGACAAACGGTGTTTTTTGCAGATATCTCCTAAACGAATCTTTGGATGAGTATGATATTTCAACACACTACCTTGAACATCCGTTCGTAATTTATGGTTAACATACCACAGTGCTATGTGTGTTATGTGAGGAGTTTACTCGTGAAAAATAACACAAAGCCGACGAGTCATGTTGACGCATTCGAATGAAAGTGTGGCTCCCCCACACACACCCAAACCATTCCTAATCACTGCTACGTCTCCCCCGTCTCGGAAGTTCTCGCCCTCTTTATCCCTCCTCTCCTCTCCCTAGCTCCTCGCCTCCCTCACTCCTGTGTCCCTCCCTACTTCTCCCACCACTGTATTTATACATTATAATGTTCTGTAAGTGTGTATGTATAGATATGATTATTAACGAGTTTGGTACAATTTCATGAAGGCAAGAAGTGGTTCACGTTGATAATTACTGTACAACAGCACGTTTACGTGTAGTATATAGAAGAGCCATGTTTGCAGTCGTTATGGTCAACCATGTGAACATGATGTGCTGGAATTACCTGTGACCTGGACCTTCTACTGTTAGGAAAAGTTGATACTCTTATTGATCATAAAAAGTGGTCCAGTTTATAAATAATATTATTTTGTTGTTAGATACGTTGCTTATTATCCAGCTATACGGCCATTAACAGCAGAATTAGCTATTGCTTTCACGGTCGTTTGACCCACTCTGGTTTTCATGTCCACATATACCAGCGATTGTATTAAATAATATTATTAATGTATGATATGTATGTACATACTGACATATGTAACTATTATACCTACTGTATACGTATGTAATTACAATAGGGAAAAAAATCAAAGGTGGAAGGCTGATGGTGTGAATAGGGGGTGAAGAGGAAGCGGGAAGAGGGTCATGCGATACTGGGGTAGAGAAGGAGTGGTCTGGGGTTCTTCAGAGTGGTGGTGGTGGTGGTAGAGGGGTTAGACGAGTATCCCACACTCGTCCGATTCTGTATAACACCTTTGATATGATGCCTGGATTAGGCGTAATATCACTCAGTAAACTCCTCACATAACACATATAGCACTGTGGTATGTTAACCATAAATTACGAACGGATGTTCAAGGTAGTGTGTTGAAATATCATACTCATCCAACGATTCGTTTAGGAGATATCTGCAAAAAACACCGTTTGTCCACCGCTGAAATGTATAGTAATGACGCGCTAATGCAGGCAATCATTCATACAGGCACTGGCAGTATGCAACTCAGTACAGGTGCGCATGAGGTAACCTTGACGCACGGGGTGACCAGCCGTAAGACGTGTTGATTTGTTAGTCTTCAGTTCTCCCAAGTCGTATACTTGTTCATACTTTTGCTAATCCTCCCAGAACTAACCAGCTCGCCATTAGCTGTCTTCAAAGGACCTAGCTGTCTTGCTAACATATAAACTGATTCCTCGTATAGTGAAACCTCCCTAAACAGAAGCCGAATAAGACGAACAGCACATAAATCGAATGTCCTTATGGTCCAACTTCACTACAATCCATTACACACACACACACACACACACACACACACACACACACACACACACACACACACACACACACACACAGATAAACAGATAGATAGATATTTATTGACCACAACCAAATATTACAGTTACATGAGGACTTGGAAGGTATGGTCCATCATTTTTTTTTTATAAGAACTTGTAAATGGCTTAAAACAGAATAAAACTTGAGACACATAAAGCGTCCATTTATACAAACAAACGCACATAGACTGAATGACAAGCAAAAGAACACCAGCTGTACAGTGCAAAATGTTATGATATCACAGAAACTTGCCAAAGAACGTGTACTATCAGATAAACCCAACGTTCGGATAAACTGCCGGCCATCTCGTCCCTTTTAGTTCGGTTAATGGAGGTTTATGTTGGCCTTTTTCTCCTTTACGTAGCGTAGCAGGTGGTGGTATTGGTAACTGGTAATCGTGATAATTGGTGTCGGTGGTTTGAAGTGGATGGACTATGCTGTGTGTATGTGTGTGTGTTAGCAGGTCGGTGCAGCACGTGGGTGAATGAGTGATGTCGTGACGCCTGTGACTCGTGGTCCAGTTGTTGGTTATCGGGCAGTACTCTATGAAGAAGGGCTAAGAGATGCTTGCTTCAGCTCTATCTTTGACCTGATTGTTGCTGTAGTAGTAGTAGTAGTAGTAGTAGTAGTAGTAGTAGTAGTAGTAGTAGTAGTAGTAGCAGTACGTAGTTGCAGTAGTAGTAAAAGAAGCAGAAGAAACAACATAAAAACGAAGAGAGAGAGAGAGAGAGAGAGAGAGAGAGAGAGAGAGAGAGAGAGAGAGAGAGAGAACAGCAACAACGTTCGTCATATCACGTTCGTTATCTGTTTACCTGCCTACATTTTGGGATTGCACGAACACCAGCAGCAATGACAACATCAGCAGCAGCAACAGCAGCAACAACAACAACAACAACAACAACAACAATATGATTAAGCTTCCCTCCGCAGATGTGATAGGCACCTTCAGTAATGTTAGCGAGTATTAAAGGTCACTAGCTCCTCATCTGAAGAGGAAGGATATGGCTGTTGTCATAAGGAAATTATTCTATCTTTTCATTGTTCTACCTTTCTTCTTTATTGTCTTAGTATCTCTTCAGCCGGTAGCACGTTAGATGTATTTCTTACAAAGCCATACACAAACGAAAACTTCTCTTGCTGTTTGGTTATTTGGTGTAATCCTGTGTGTGTGTGTGTGTGTGTGTGTGTGTGTGTGTGTGTGTGTGTGTGTGTGTGTGTGTGTGTAATTCACCACGGTCGCCTGCTGGTAACCCAGCCAGTCTTCCCCATTACGGAGCGAGCTCAGAGCTCATAGACCAATCTTCGGGTAGGACTGAGACCACAACACACACCACACACCGGGAAAGCGAGGCGACAACCCCTCGAGTTACATCCCGTACCTATTTACTGCTAGGTGAACAGGGGCCACACATTAAGAGGCTTGCTCATTTGCCTCGCCGCGCCGGGACTCGAACCCGGCCCTCTCGATTGTGGGTCGAGCGTGCTAACCACTACACTACGCGGTGTGTATTGTGTGTGTGTGTGTGTGTGTGTGTGTGTGTGTACAGGAAGAGACGAGGTGAAGAGTGTGACATCTATCTATCGCCACGCAGAAGCCTAAAAAGTGTGTTAAGGGACTCTCTGTTCCTCGATAGATACAGCAGTACTGGGATGTTACTACGCAGAAGCTGAGGTCACTTACATTAGTCTTGTGTTCTACTCGTAAAACGGTTCGCTCTTACCATTACTGGTTTCCAAATGCTCTAGTTGACAATGCTAAAATTTTAAGGGTATTTTTATGGTTTTGTTGACAGATTGGGAAGATTTCTAGTTTATTTAAAGGAGAAACTGTCTTGAAAACTCGGCTAGTCGTCTCTGTGGCCTTGGAAAGCTTGTCGTGGTGGGACATCAAGGCGTTTCTGAATACGTGTGTTAGTCGTGCTGACAATAATAATGATGAAGAGGGAAGACTGTTCGTGTTGAAAACATGGAGTGAGATAGTGTTAAACATATCTACATATTTTATTCCCTGTGGTGCATAATTTATTTTTTTTTTCAAAGCTGGGATACGTATTGGAAATAATGCACTGTACGTACTGTACAGAGAGGGGTACATGACGTGGCCAGTTTGTGCAAGAGTACACAGTGAGAAAAAAATGTTCTAGGGAGAAGATCGTGTCAGGTAAGAAATCTACCTAAAGTATGGCATTTCGTCTTTTTATAGTTTCAGCATCTACATAACAATTACTTAGGACAAAATACCTACTGCCTGTGTTTTAAAGAGAGACCTAATACTTCGGTTTCAAAAATAAAGAAAACGTGCAATATTTGTTAATCTGTTTTTATAATGAATCATTCTTATTGTATGAACTTCTCAAAAGCTCCAGGAATGGTCCATGAATTTACAAAAGCAATTATTGATCTTCCTGCATCAATAGATGTTACATCGAACAATTACATAGATCTTATGACGAAATACATCAGGTTACAATACACAGTTAAGGCAAGGCGTTTCGTTCTTTTTTGCCTAATCATACTATTATCAACTTTTTCCTCGGTTACGCCTCAGCCAAGGTTTGCACTGGTAATACTGGTATACCTGCTGTCCAAACTTGCCCTGTTCCGCCCCCCACTACGCACTTCAGTACAGTTACTAATGACGCACGGTAAGCGGAGTCGGAGGGGAGTGGTTCCAAAAGCGTTGCAGGTATCGTGTGTTTGTTTTGTATGGCGATCTACACCTTGAACCTTGAACTAATTCCTTGCCATTCGTTTTGCGTTAGTACGTCGTGATTATAACCGGAGAAAGAGAGAGAGAGAGAGAGAGAGAGAGAGAGAGAGAGAGAGAGATTTCCTACTACACCTTTCACACCTCTCTCTCATCTTCCTCTCACTTCTCTTCCTCTTACTTCACTCGTCCTTGTATTTCGTGACTGTTAGATACTGAAGTGATTTAATTTCCGCACCTTCACATCTCTCTCCTCACTCATCCTTCCTTCTATCTCCTCTGCTTCAGCCGTCCTTGCGTTTCATGGATGTGAAGATGAGACCGGTGACTTGGTTAGGGAGTTGCCGCAAGCCACGTAGCTTAGGAACAGTTGAAGTGCGTGAGGTGAACGTAAAAGCTTGGGAATCATGGTGGTAGTGATGGCGGTGGTACTTTTGTTGTTCTCTGTGCTGTAACTTCCAATAGAGGTCACTAAGAGGACTCAACAATGATGGAGAGATAGATAGATAGATAGATAGATAGAGAGAGAGAGAGAGAGAGAGAGAGAGAGAGAGAGAGAGAGAGAGAGAGAGAGAGAGAGAGAGAGAGAGAGAGAGAGAGAGCAATGCGATATGTCCTTGGCTATGAAATATGTATGTGTCTGATGAAGTACTGGTTGTAGTGGTCGTGTTAGTAGTAACAGTAGTAGTAGTAGTAGTAGTAGTAGTAGTAGTAGTAGTTGTTGTTGTTGTTGTTGTTGTTTTGTTGTCGTAGTAGTAGTAGTTGTTGTAGTTTATTTTCATACTGGAGGTAATAAAAGAATATTACACAACACTCACAAGAAGACAGCATTGTGGAAACTATAGCTGAAGACACACACACACACACACACACACACACACACACACACAGGAGGAACAAATAAACAAAGCACCTGAGGACAGTTCAGGTTTTGCAACAGAGGACAGTCCGGGGAAAACCAGCAATAGAGGAAAAAAAAAAAAAGACAAAATAGATTAGAAAATTCCCGAGAGTAAACCGGAGCAGACCAGCATCAGAGAGAGAGAGAGAGAGAGAGAGAGAGAGAGAGAGAGAGAGAGAGAGAGAGAGAGAGAACGTTTTATGTAGGATGAGTAAGGAACTGATTTTAGTTTCCGGAGGACGTAATTCTCTCTCTCTCTCTCTCTCTCTGTGTGTGTGTGTGTGTGTGTGTGTGTGTGTGTGTGTGTGTGTGTGTGTGTGTGTGTGTGTGTGTGTGTGTGTGTGTGTGTGTGTGTGTGTGTGTGTGTGTGTGTGTGTGTGTGTGTGTGTGTGTGTGTGCTGATTCTGGTGAATTGATAGCTTCTGCAGTATTGGTGAGAAAACACATTAGAGATCCTGACTTTTTTCCCTATTGCCTTTGAAAGAATTCCTTGTAAGATTCTGAAGCCTTCCAAATTCTTATTAAAGTAAATAGGTAAATTTTCATGATTCTGGTGATAGCTTAACAAGGATTCTTCACCATTAGTGATAAAAGGACGCTAAATATATCAATAGCCTTTGAAAAATATGCCTCATAGAAATCTGATGCTTCAAATACTTATTGGATTTTTTGAAGATGGTTTCGTGATTCTAGGAACGATTTGACGAATATTTTGCATCAATCCCTTTAGTGCCGCGTTTTCATATTCGTTCTGGTTACTATTTAACGAACTTATACAGCTTTAGAAACTTATATGGGGGGATTAAAATAATAAAGACTCTGGTCATTAATCTTTTGATCTCTATAGACTCTTCTTAATGCAAATAAAATCGTCTAATCATAATCGAAAATCATGATAATAATGCGTCTCAGTATCGAAGGGATTAAGCACGATAGAAAACATGACTAGTAGTCTCTATGGCTACTGAAAATGACGCTTATAAAATCCCGAAATGTTACAAATATGAACCGAGGAGTCACAATAAGCGATGGCTGTTTTTTGCGTCTTGCTTGAAGCGATGCGCGTGTGTTAGTCAAGGACCTTCGTGTTAGCGACTTGGCTTCATTGGGGGTGGGACTGGAGGAGGAGGGAGGCGGTGTGAGGGACAAGCTTCTCACTCGTTTATTTAAGCTAAAACTCTCGAGGCTTTAATAACGAGTTTTGGAGGGTGAACAAATAAAAACTGTGCCGTCCAGGCCTCGCAACACAACCTCGCACCATACTGAATTCACTGTTTATGGCGTCATTATTAACCCTTTCAATGCTTGAGACTTGTGTACGATTAGACCATTTTATTTACATCAGGAAGGGTCTAGAGAGCTCATAAGGTTAGTGGCAACAGTCTTCACTATTTTAATTCCCCACATGAGTTTTTGAAACTATAAAACCATCAAATAGTAAGCAGAATGAATATGGAAACCCGTCATGGTACTGAAGAGGTTTAGGAATATGTGAAAATATACTCGTCAGATGGATTACATATCACAATCTGGGTGCATTACAAAAATAAACGAGTAAATATGTGTAACAACAGTATCCTAATATCATATAATAGTAGTGGAGGCATGATCATAGGAAATAAATTATCTTATTTTCGGATGAAATTATCTTGAGAGAGAGAGAGAGAGAGAGAGAGAGAGAGAGAGAGAGAGAGAGAGAGAGAGAGAGAGAGAGAGAGAGAGAGAGAGAGAGATTACTACTATATGAAGAAGGTAAGCATTTCTGGAATATCTTAAACGTTTTTTTTTTGTCTAGAATAAACAAGTGACAACTAAATATGAAAGAATTCCAGTATTTGACCGCACCAAATCACTGCAATACGTCACTAACATTGCCTTTACATCTTTTCAACGCCATTCAGAGAGAGAGAGAGAGAGAGAGAGAGAGAGAGAGAGAGAGAGAGAGAGAGAGTACAATACAATCCTCACCAATCATTACAGCACGTAACAAACAAAACCTCTTTTCTTTACATCTTAATTCAGGAAGTACACGAAAAAGCTTTAAGAGAGAGAGAGAGAGAGAGACGAGTGGACACATTCATTAATTACTCAAAAAAGAGTGTCCAGGCGTCTAGGGCAAGGTCGCAGCATCATCGGGACAGACAATAAGGGCGCGCTTGTGTGAGAGGAGGTGGCGCCGAGTGTCGTGAAGGGCCCCGCGTCCAACCCCATCCTTCTCCCGCCACCCTCCTTCCCTCCCTGCCTCGCTGCCAGTCAACATCCTTAGCAAAGAACCCTGGACGGTGTTTGTTTTCCTTATACAAGATTATAGCTGTTAATTTACTCTTACTCTTTATTTACTTATGTTTTTTGTTGTATTAATGATTCCTCGGTTCAGACTAGCGTTGGGTTGAAGTACTTTTCTAAGGTATATTTTATTTGGTTAGGTTTAACTCGTACTTCTGAGTGAGAGCTGGGGTGGTTTTAGTTATCTTGAATGTAATCAGCTACGCACGTCACTGATTTAGTTTGTTATGGTAAACAGCCTCGGAGTTTAGAGAGAACTGTTGCTATCTTTAATGTTATTTTTTAACTGTAGCATATCCCGTTGCATTTAAAGACGGTGTACATTTAGATATAAAGCTACTGTAGTAGTCTAGCCGTAAGTCAATCATCTCAGTACTAAACCTTACACAGAAACCTTAGTAGTCCTTACAATACACTTAAACTTCGTCCTTACTCTATTATTACGTTTAATTTAATACACCCACTTATCTATCTATCTATCCAAACGCACTGCCGCAGAGGTCATTTAAATGTTAACTTGCTTAGTAAATAAGTATCAATCTGTGTACTTTCAACAACTAGGCATTCACTTCCAATCTGCCGCACGTCGTAGTACTCGTAAGTGGATCATCTGTTTATTTACACGCACACACAGAGACTAGTTGGCGACCCTACAAAATACCCCGTGTCTGTCCCTGTAGTGTCTTCGGACCTAAAACTCCTTTCAGCGTCCGCGCACCCCGGCCCAAGGGTACATTTACATAACTTGGACGTGTTTCTCGGCCAGGTCTGGAGGTCTAACGTAGCAGACCCATTGTTGACTCTCATGACTGGCGGGAACGTGTGTGTGTGCGTCAAGGGAATACGTCAGTTTTACGGTAGCATAGGCCTCTCCTAGTCTCTCCAGCCGCTAGAACCTTGATAAGTAGGAGTCTGTGGATACTTTCACACTCCTGGGGATGCAGCTGTTCTGTATCACGACCAGAGAGAGTGAGAGAGAGAGAGAGAGAATAATTATGCAACTCATTATTGTTAGGACTTATCACACACACACACACACACACACTCTCTCTCTCTCTTATGGACTAAACATTTAACCATTTTTTCCCCTTTTTTTTTTTTTTATTGTCATCCCGTCGCCACCACTATCACCAACAACGTATACCACACAGCCAACCAGTACGCCTCTCTTCCTCCCACCACCACCACCGCCACCAGACTCCCCACAATGGCCGGCGGAACAATACTATCACACAATGGCTGCTGAGGAAATTGTAGGTATAGCCCGGCACGGAAGGGAGAGAGGGAGGGAGAAGAGCGCGTGGTGTGTCAATGTTGCCAACTCCCATGACGCTGCCTTTATCACCCATCCGACCGGCCGGGTCAATTTTAGCACCATCACAACCATTATCACCTATTAAACCTTTTGGAACTCTTGATAACATACGTGGGTCTTATATGACAAAAAAAAAAAAAAAAAAAAAAGTTATTATTCGCATATCTACTCTCATTGCACTATGTTGTGGAAGCCTGGAAGGTTATGCACACTCTCTCAAAGGCGTCAAAATCATAAGTAATTTCACTACCGAATCACATTAGAACTTACCCACTAACCAAACTCCATTTCAAGATAGCAAGGCACCACCGAACGTAGTGTTAGTATTAGTAGTGGCAGTGGTAGTGGTGAGTGGTGACATGCAAATGACACATCATGATGAGTAGTCTAGCTTACTTTTTGAGGAAATATGTAGGATGGCACCACAATAAAGGATAATGAGGGAGGAACGAAGAGGTGTTTGATACTCATGATTGTCTCTACTGTTTTATCAATCATCCCTTCTGTTTCTACAATAGACGTAAACAAGCTGAAGGTCACATTCTTGTTTTGTTTTTCATATATGTATATACAAAAATATAGCGACATCATACATAAAACGAGATAAACTTAAAACTTCCTTACCGATGTAGGTACATACTACACATGCATCGTTAGCACTCATCATTGCACCTTTGTATTGCATTGCATTCACAAATTACAGCTTCACTGACTACCTTGTAATACAACTAAATATGTCCACACACCAGGAAGTGGAAACATTGAATGCACGGATATATCATTGGCACATGTGCGTTATGCTTAAACCTTTATCGTACTTAAAATACTAACATATGTACTGCGATTATAATTCAAAACATCCTTAGTGAGTTCATACAGCTAAACGTAGTACACAAAGTTAACAAAGCGTGCATCTCTACCAACCCTTTCCACATCTGCCGCCTCATTTCACGTCACCATGGGCCCACGGCGTCACCACTTCACTCAAGGTCATGCTCTTTGTAGCGGTGGCATTATCGCTATCTGAGCCGGGTGGTGTGAAGCCGGGGACGACCCATCAGCCATCACTACTCCGTGTACTACTGCGTGAGTACATTCAAGGTTACTCTCGTGGCGTGAACGACGAGCACCTGACACTGCTACTGAACATTGAAGTGTGACATGACGGCTGACATTACTCATTACACTACTTAGCTTACCGTGTTAGAAGTCCATCTAGCTGATGCTTAAGTATATTCAATTACTCAACACAGCAACATCAACAAATGCGTACACGAACAAAACTATGCTAAATGTGTCATTGGAATAGTTGACGTTTTTTTCCTACAAGGCAAACGTTTACTGGGCTTGTCGAGGAGCCGCATGCCGTGCTACATTTTGCGAAGGACGCCTACTGTGTGATATGACTTATGTTGCCCTTGTCTCATCACAGACCGGGGAATATTAATATGGCCTGGGTGTCTGGTGTCCTTAAGATATCACACCGAGATTTCTTATGCCTGAGTACTGTGCATCCATCAACTCAACAGTACTTTACTCTCTTACTGTTCATCTAAGCAGTGCACCATATTCATAACTTCTATCCTGACTTTGTGACTCGCGTACGCCAGACGCGACCACTCAACTAAAGGTGACAGTAATTCAGTGTGTCTTGTCCGAATGATGGATAGTCTGCCACCTACGTAATGCTGAACACGTCTTGATTCTTGACATCACCACGTTATATACGACCTAAACACTGCTACACGTGTGACACCATCCTCATGCAAACAGTAAATCTATTTATCCATTAACTGCGTACACTTACGACATATGCAACGACACATGACAAAAAAAGTAATAGTTTTGCTCTCCTCTGTAGTTGAAACTTTGGTTAGTAGGTACGTATTGTACATTTACGAAATAATAGAATATTAACATTTTCTTATCTGTTGCTTTACTTCTATCTTTCTTCTTGTATGCCAAAGTTGTGCTTGCTTCAGTGGATATAATATGACAGCAAAATACTTCAAACAACTAAGCATGGGTCATGGTACAGAGCCACACATAACATTCCTAATAGTAAATTATCACTTATAAACCTGGGTACAGGACTAGGCAAGAGAGGTAGGTACAGTATAGGTCAGGGCATTAAAGGATATCAGTGAAAGAAGTAATACATCTGTGGATTAAAAGTTCACCAAGTACTAAGTAACAAAGCCTACTGGCTTATTTATCATATGCATACACAATTAATAATAATGTATTGTAGTGGACCTACTGACAGCTAGCTGAAAACTGATGACCGAGACTTATCACAAACACTTGCACAGGAATCAAACTTCTACTCCCACAATTTAGAAGAAAAAAATCTTGTCATTCAACACACACACATTGTGTATCATAACAATGAATGATCTGCAGTTATTGATACATAAAATACAATAAAGGATTGCTAGCTAGTTAAGTAGTAATTATTAAATATTACTTAAAGTAATTGTAAACCAATGACAAAACTAAGCATAGCTTATGAAATTTCTAGATAAATGCAGTAAAAATTTCATCCAATCTTATGGTACCAAACATATTTCCTGTAATATATTTTCACATCCATTAAACAGATCATCTACATATATACTTCTTTCTGCCACTCTGCTTCCTCTGGGAACATCCCTCAAGGAGTAGTCACCACAGCTAAAGAACTTCCACCTCTATCAAAACACTCTGTTCTCAATTATCTGAATCTTCCTCTTCTACTATTATTCTATACATAGTGGCTTTTCCACACATGAACTAATTTGTTATATCCTTACACCTTCCAAGAAAACTTCTTTAACTGGTGCTTTCATTTCACTCAAATACTACTCAAATTACCTTTTACACTAATAAAATCTATGTAAACATCTGTTATCTTTGCCTGACATTAACATTTTCCTCCCTCAGCGAATAAAATTTGGCACAAATAATTAGAAGAAGCACTGCTATGTACACAGTCACCAAGCAGTGCTGATGTCAAGATAACTTTACAGGTATAGGTAAGTTCTTGCAACAGGCAGGTGAAAGACAATAAAATAATCCCTATAACTTTATACTTGAGTAAACATGAATACATTTCACTAAACTTCATGCCATATTGAAATGATAGTCTCCTTTCCACAGGTACCACTGCACTGACAAGGATTAAGGAATCAGCCTCACAGCTCTACCTGAGAAATTACTACTGACAACTCTCCAGTCAAAGTAAGACAAATTATTATTATACATGATATATTCAAATAGATACCTACTGTACCTCAATCTGATCCTCATTCCAGAATGGTCTAGTGGCCAGAATGCAAGGGTGTTTGTAAATCTATGTATATAATCACTCTGTCTTGACTAATGCTTCTTTAAGAATACATCAGACTAGTATATAACTGGCTATTTAGATATACACATATATACATTGAATGATTGCCTGATGCTTTAATTTTTAATTTCATTCTCTGTAATAAATATTTTACTAAAAAGCTCTCTATATATCACCATTTTAAAGGCAGGGGGATAATATAAGTAAAGTGTAACAAAGATAATTGCTACATTGTAAAAATCAAACACTTGTATAAGACAGTACTGTAATACAGAAGTACTTTCATACTGCATACTATAAACAAAACCAGATATGACTGACAAAAGCTCAAATTTCATATTTTAGTTTGTGCTCCATAGTACTAGAAGAGAAACCAACTTTGTGTTCCAGAAACTCACTGCCCATCATATGTCAGTCTGTTGTGCGGTTCCTGCCTGTCCTGCACACCTCAACACCAAGTTTGTAAAAGCAAACTCATGGGAAACAAACATTTGCATCACAAAATTGACCAACAAATGCATTTCTTGTCCAATGATACATGCAGCATTTTCTGAGCAATCTGATATGACAGCTGACAACAGTGGCATAACACAGGTCAGTACTCACTAACTTAGCTGGAAGCAATTCTGTGGAAGCCATCCTGAGTAAATGTTAAAGAAATTCAGACTACATTTGTCATGAATTAGTCAAATATCAAAAGAATGATCAGCAAAACTATCATAAAAACCTAAAAGCAGCCATAAAATGAAGCCATTACTAAAAACACTGAAGAAACATTTAATAGCTTCACCAGTCTCAACAACTTAATCATTTAAGAGTACTTCCTTTCATCTCATTTTATAATTCAATATTCACACAGTCTAAAGAATCTTTCTCTGCCTGTCACACCAGCATGAGGTGCCTCTACAAGACACCAGGTGAAGTGAGCAGACATAAATATTTGTCTCCATATCCTACCATTCAAATAACTTTGGTTTCCTCTTAAAATAAGTGGCATAGCGTGTTGAACATCAACAGAACACAAACATGTTAGCCCTGCTTTTGGAACCAATAAGCATGAACACAATAAACAAAATGCTCCCATAATATGCAATGAACACAAATAATACATCAAGATTTGTGACATGAACTAGTACAGCAGTCACAGAGTTAGTCAAATTGTTATATATATATATATATATATATATATATATATATATATATATATATATATATATATATATATATATATATATATATATATATATATATATAAATCACTGTGACAAGTTTGTATATGTCTATATGATAATGACAGTTATCAGGTGCATGAATGAAATGGGTTATCACAATTTTAAATGCTTACCTTATGTATGTTTCTGGAAAGTAGTAGTAGTAATAGTAGTAGAAGTAGTATAAGACACCTTGGACAACAGCTCTATTCTACATCATCAAGGTAGCAGTGTAGAGAGTGGGGGAGTTCATTCAGACAATCTTGATCTCACACTCAGGAAACTCAGAGTACTTGTGTTTGTACTTGTTGTAGAGGTCCACCACTGCCTTCACATACTTCTCATGCAGTGCCACAATCTGCTCTTTGGTGGGCATCTTCACTTGTGGCACATCTATGGGGGTCCCAACTGTGTGGGTAAACAGACAAATGGAATGTTAATTTGTTTTTTTATGTCCATGGTTTGCTGTCCACAAGATAAGCACATATCCTCTATTCTCATTTACTCCATCAACACCACACTTAATCATCAACAATTTCAGCTTTCCCACTCAGCCTTCTTTCCTCCTCAAACATATTAAAATTTCTCCTAACTCTTTCCTGATTAGCAAAATAAACTTGTGTAAATAATTAAATTCTTATAAAGAATAATAACTTAGTACTAAAGTAAAGATCCTGTTATCACAAGCACACTTCCACTTATAAATAAATCAGCCATAAGTGTACATATACGTACAACAAAATTATGCTCTGATAAAGATACATACAGAGTCTGCAATGCTAACTCACCCACAGTGTAGATGGGTTTGCGGAAGGGAACGATGCCAAAACTGTACTGGAAGATACCACGTCCGATGAACAAACAAGGCGCCAGGCCAATGATGCTCTGCAGGAAGTTCTGGAAGCGGCGGATGAGGGAGCCCTCTGGGTTAGCAACTTGGTCATAGATTTCATTCTCCCCGAAGGAAAACATTGGTACAAGTGAGGCCCTGTAAATCAATGAGAAGATTCAGTGTTACCAACAACCTGCAATTCTTTGTCTCTCAACTACTCAATCTGTGGTTTCACTTATGTTAAGATGGGAGACTATCACAGCTGAGAAATGACTATGGATTAAATAATGTGGAGGATATTGTCTGATGAACATGAATAACAGTTAATAACAATACTAACCACACATTATCACAGCTTGAATGCCATACTAGTTTACTTACCCGTGTCTCAGAGCCATTTTGCAAAATCCTTTGCGCTTGCTGAGATGGAGACAAACTTCTCCAGGGTGACAGTCCAGGGACTCCTTGGCTCCTCCCACCACGAGGCAGAGGGCACGGCCCGTCCCCTCCCGGCCTAGCAGATAGTCCATGCTCTCCCGGGTGGCACTCACAGCACCTGCAGGAACAGAACACACACAGGACATTATGACAAACAATGTAAAAGTGACCATTACATTTCATTATTCAGTTATAAAACACTTTGAGATCCATTTCTATGCCTTTAACAAACAGGAAATATTAATGTTTTCTTAAAACAAAATAGATCACAGACTATACACTTCAATCAATTAGATGAGTAACTGAAAATAAGAGGACTAAAACTACTTCCTAAAACTTAGAATAATAGGAAAGGCATTGTATGAAGTACCCAGATACATACATATTCAGTAAAAATGTGTGATCAATGTACTATATATTGAAAAGACAAAGGCAACCATACAAGAGAAAACTCATTTCTGGGCCTCAGCAATTTAAGGCATCCATCTTCACCATTTTCTTGTTCAATACAAGGGTCACAATAAGCAACCAAAATGTGCACATCAAGGCACACAGGTGATGGGCCTGTGCTCCAAGCCTCGGTATGGCAGCGACAGGAGATTTGTGGGGATGCATGCAGCGTGGGAGCATACTAACCCGAGGCCATGAAGAACTCTCTGTAGAAGGGAAGGAGGAAGTGTCCCTCCAGAGTAAGTAGGTGGGGAGTGAAGCCCGGAAAGTTCTGTTTGAGGTGAAATGCATCACAGGTTATACATCATTTACAAAAAAAAGGCACAGCACTGTTTCAACCACTATCTGCTGAGGAAGCTTACTCATTTGTACTCACGTCTGGATTCAAAGAAAGCTTCCTTCAGAAATAGAGGAGATATGAGGCTTCACAACTCCAAAGCTTTACAAGATTAATATTATTGATGCAGCATCCTGGACAGCCATTGCATGCATTTACTCCACCACCCAAAATATTTTTACACTGTATATAACTAATGAGTGATGACATAATTGTAGATATACCTGAACTGATCTCCTCCTAACTGTTCACTTCTTCCTTAAATACTGCAGATGCTACAGAAAAAAGCTGAAGCCATTTCTTAAAATGTTTTTAATGAAAGCAAAGGAACATTTTGCATGAAGAGAAAAATGTTCTCCTTTTCAAGTGGAATGTAGTATGCTGCTGTTTAAAATTTATGAATTATGTGCATGCATCATAAATCTAAGAATGGCAATTCCCTTTTCTCATCATGGTAAGGTATGAACTGGTGTGGCAAGAGTCATATGATGTAAGTAGCTGAATATACTACACTACACATTAGCACAGATGATGTCTGGCAATACACAGTGCCACACACCAACACATTCCCTGGCAGTCACCTTGCTGAAGTTTGTGCCCTCGGTGGCAAAGTTGCAGAAGGCGCCGGCGGAGAGGATGCCGTGAGGATGGTAGCCCATGATGTAGTTCTTGGAGGGGTCCAGCTCACAGGTCTTGATCAGATGGATGGGGAAGAAGTCACGGTAGTGCTTCCACAGTGGTAGTCGTCGCACCCACTCCACTCTGGTGTGCAAGACAGTTGTGGTTATTACTAAAAGCACCACAACAAACATTACAAGGTCTCCTGAACTGTGGCACAAATTAAGGAAAACTGCTCTAAATTAAAGAAAAATTGCTAAATTAGCTATATAAAATATCTCAGAAGTGTATATAAGTGATCTTTATGCACCTTTAGACTTCAGGACAAATAAAGAAAAATGCAAACACAGACACAAAGTGAAAGAAAACACAACAAAACTGAAAACATCCAAATAACAAAGCTAATAACTAACAATAAAAGTAAACAAGATGCCAGGAAAAGTTCTCATCTTGAGCTAATTGATAACTCTTCCTAACACATGTACTGTATTTACTTCTTCATCAAGACTAATTTGAAAAGAAAGCTAAGAAGAATGTGATCAAAGTGTATGGAATGTGAGGAAAGAATGAAGTATTTCTGATGCAAATGTCAGCATTTAAATGGATAGGAAAGTGGGTGACAGGTTCAACACATAAACAGTCCAAGGGAGAAGAGTGACAAAACATTCACTTCATTGCTATTCAATTTGTTCATGGGAAGTGTTGGTAGAGAGATGAAAGGAAAGTTGGTAATATCTGTAGTAAATTGGTGTACTAAACAGAAGCTGATTAAAATGTTCTTTGCAGATGATACTGTGTTGATAGTAAAAAATAAAATATGTAGAAATTGAAAATTTATTACTATCTGATATTAGCAGAAAATGAGAGTAAATGTAACAAAAGCAGGGAGCCTCTCTTGAAAAGAAAATATGACATAACTGAATTCAGAACTCCATATAAAATGAAGAAAAAATGTGAGAAGTCAAATAAAAACTGAAGATACAAAATTAAGGGAGGAGATTAATTATTTCAAATACCTTTGTTTGATCCTGTGCAAACAGGAAGACATGTGAAAGAAAGCATTAAAAGGGAATATGGGATGATCTTTGAACATCAGACAAAAGTTAGGACACTGAGCAGTGATAAAGGTGGCAATAACTGATAGCAGTATGGCACCATCATTGATGAATACAAGTCACATGTGGTCATGGGATAAAAGTCAAAGATCTAGGATTCAGGGAGTAAAAATGAGTGATCTGATAAGTGCTTGTGGTGTAGAGAGAGAGAGAGAGAGAGAAAGAGATAGAGACAGTAATGCCAGCATATGTGCATAACTGTCAAAGATGAACAAATTAAAGACAGGAACAATCATCTTCAGATGATTAGGGAATGTGGAGTGAATATAACAAGAAGGTGACAAGAATGGAGTGGTGTTGAGAGATAAATTGTTGAAGGAGAAAAGGAGCAAAAGGTTGAGAGGGATGAAGTGTACAAGAATAAACTGTATAGAGAGAAACAAATGGAGACACTTCTATCAAGAAAATGTACAACACAACACATTCTAAGGCATTACAGTATAGTGCTTCTACTTGAGATATATAATTCTCTACATTAAGCTCTTCAATCCTCACCCCCCAAAAAAAAAAAAAAAAAAAAAAAAAAAAAAAAAATTACACCCTTTTAAAAAGAATAAAATATCAGAACACAGCTGTTAGTACGTCTAGACAGTTTCATGAGGAAGTGTTGAATGAATCTCTTTGTTACACAAAGTGTGACCCACTGACCTGCGTCCACCACGGTTGCAGATGGAGCGGTCGCCAAGGAACCAGGTCAGGTAACACAGGGACACCCACCTGACCCCCCAAAAAAAAAAAAAAAAAAAAACACATATACATATACATGACAGGATAATAATTTCCTGCAATTCATGAAACTACAACATGATAAATTTGCTACATCACTATTTGCAATAGAAGTATCTGTGGTCATGGCAAACCTAACTGACAAATTTAAACTTTTCAATGACATTACAATGGTCACTAACATCATACATGAAAAAATGGGCAATACATAAATGAGAAGGGAACATTCACCAAGGCATACATAGATGAATGACACACAACCAGTAATACTCACCAGTATTGAGTATAGAAGAACAGGTAGAGGAGTAACAGGAGAGATCCAGCACCCATGAAGAGGAAGGTGGACATCCAGAAGAGCACAGCAAAGGTCTGCTTGCGGCGACGGATTGGAATGTTGATGGGAGCAAACTGTGGCCCACAGCTGATGCCAAGGTTGAGGACACGGGCCAGCGCACCCACCACCCAGGGCAGTCTGTGAGGGATGGCAGTGACTAGGTAGATGAAGTGGGTGTATTGAGGGCAAAGATGAAGGAAAAGTGGAATGTTATTGATTGGTTGGATGGAGGAAAATGTGTGTGTGTGTGTGTGTGTGTGTGTGTGTGTGTGTGTGTGTGTGTGTGTGTGTGTGTGTGTGTGTGTGTGTGTGTGTGACTAACATGATTAGTTTTGCTTTCTTTTTTTCTTCATTTAACTTTTCATTGATTCATAACTTTTTTCCCTGCTTGATAAGAACAAGAGGGAACAATGGTGATAATGATAGTGTCAATGAAAGCAATAATAATAATAATAATGATGCTAATAAAAGCAGTTAACAGATATAATGACAAAAAGAAAAAGAAAAAAAAAAAAAAAAAGAAGCCAATGGTAATAATGGCAACAGCAATACAGGTAAACAGTCAACTGATGGAAAAATCACTGAACTACTTAACACAGCACAACACAACACAACACAACACAAAGAGCACACCTGTCAAAATGTGCATCTATCTCATCTTTCTTGACGGCAGAACGTTCTTCGGGGATCTTCCTGTTGTACTTCTTGAGGTCTTCATCTGATTCCTCACTCTTGGTATCATTCTTAGAGCTCCCCTCATGCTTCACACCATTCTGCTCCTTGGGTTCATTCTTGACAGCAGCAGGTGGTTCAGATGGGGCTTTATGTTCTCCATTGGGTGTTATTTCCTCCACCCTCTGACTCACCATGTCTTCCTTCAGGGTGCTCTGAGGTCCCAACGGAGCCTCCATGCCAGTGTCAGGAGCAGTGGCAACCTTGCACCCGTCCATGTTTAGTGGAGCAGCACTGTCACACTCTCTGCAGGAATAAGGATTAGGTATTGATATGTGTCCTGCCAGCCTGTGTGCTGAATACATACTGACAAATCAATGCAAATATTATATTTAGTGGTCACTTTCTATCTACAAGGAAAAGTCAAGGTATGAGTGAATAATATTTTCCTGCTTCATTAAATATACAATACAATTCGATAAGATCAGATGTTTATGTTGATTTAAATTATGTGTATGTACATATGTACACAGTAATGTAAAACACAAATAAAATATTGAACACTTTATGGGAATCAGTGAAGGTGTTCTCCCAGCCCTGCACACGTTGGCCTCACTGATGGCATGGCACAACAGGGCAGGGCTGGGCAAGCCTCTTACTGAGAGATAAGCAGCTGAGATAATTTCTGACATATGTACTAGTCTGATAATAAGCACAGCTGATTAGAACTACTATTACATACTTAAGGAAGTTACATCAGTTCTCCTGTTCCGGTGAATGAACTGCTTACTCAATACTTCAAAGATACAACACACAGTACATGAAGTAAATGAATTATAACAACTTTACTCAATACATGGCAGCATTTCAAAGATTCTCATTATCAAATGTAGCTAATAAAAATTTCTACTTTCAATATAGCATAATTATATGATTTCTTGGATGGCCTGAGTATTATAATGTATGCAGGCCTTACTGGATTTCAAGGTTTACTAATACCAGACAAGGTGACTACTGTGATTTACAAAAAGTTGTAACCAACCATCTGACTGCTTCTTATCACACACCTTCAGACCAGCAAATTTTAAAAGCTTAGCTTTTACTTCATTCCAGCTTCAATAACAATGTGTCTGGGTTACTAAGGAGCTACTGTATCTGTCTGCTCCCAAGAGCTTTCCCAAGGGGGTGGCTGTTATGGAGTTCAAAAGGGCAAAACATGACCCCCTAAATCAAACAAAGCAAGCAACCTTCACATGCACCATTTTCATGTGGTACCGTTAATTCATGTCAATAAATTAATATAATATCTACTCCATGAATAGGTGTATCTACCATGGTAATAATCAGTATGAGTTTAAATTGCACCTAACCATGCTAGTGATAGCTGTGGGAATCCTACTTGCTCTTTGGTGCTATCTGTACTCTAATCTGTGGTGGAGAGCCATGAGTATAAGTACTAGTCTACTTCTCTGAGAGTCAAGAATATTATGCAAGGATGTGACAGCACACACGTGAAACAACTGAGCTTGTATATGTGGTGTGAAGTCTCTTAAAGTTGGTAGAATAGTATTAATATTTATGTGTGGAGCTCTGGTAATGTGTATTCCTATGTTCTGTTCTCTTTAGACTATTTAGAAAGCTCCATGTGACAATCTAGATGCACAATGAATGAGTGATGCCTGTACTGGGATAAACACACTTGACTTAACTTATGGTGAGCCTGACCCGATGCGGTGTCAAGGCCTTGATCTTGAACCTCCACCATTTTACAATCTTATCACTTTCTGAACACAATCTCCCATGAAGAGGGAAGACCACTATCTTCATCCCCCACCAATTACAGACAATTCCTGGGTGGACGCACATAACATCAAGTGGATATCATCTTTCTTTTCTGAGAGCATTAACTTCAGTTTAGTCTTGCATTTGGCATGCTTAGGAGAAAGAATGACACAAACATGACCGTTGGTTTGTCTTGCACCGCAGCAGGGCACTGGTTCAAGGCAACCAGCCCACGTGTAAATGGCAGGCACCAAGAGGACAATGCCCCAGATTGGTATATCAAATGTTTAGGAAGGTTTAGTTCATAATATCCTAAATGTCATGTGACCACGGGACATAAAAATGGCAGCTAGTATGGTTCAGATGGTCCAGTGAGGGCAAGACCTTACTGGAGTATATATTTATTCTCTCCACCATAACATCTTGTGGAGATTTCCCTCAGATCTTCAAACCTGCTGTACTTTGGAAAAAAAAAAAAAGTATAATAACTCTTTACGGAGCCTAAAAGTCCAGATGGGATGCAAGCTGCTGTCATTCTTCCCACCTTACATACATTAAGATAAAAATACGAGCTAAGAAGTAACTGATCAACTTGAAACATGTCAAGTCTTCCAACAACACAAAGACTTTACCCTCAAAATCCGTGACGAGCCACCCAGTCTTATTGGACCACAGAGTGCCTTAAGCAGAAACCTTCAGAGCCAGCGTTATTGGGCCCACCACACTCCCCAAGGGTACGGGCACCACACACCACACTCTGTCCCGCCACTCAGCACCTCGTGACACTGACATAACAAACAGGCAAGGCACAACACAGCACATCCCCACCACCACCTCTTATCTCTCACCTGTCAGCCTGTTCTGTGTCCTGTCAGCGCCTGGTCAGCAGCCTCCCGCCTCCTCCACACCGCCACGTCTCACCTTCACTGCCCACCGTCTGAGTAGTGGGGAAATGAAGGGAATAAAGTGCAGGTGGAAGGCTGGAAGGAGTCACAGCTGATCCGCCTTGTTGTTGTTGTCCACTTGTTCGGACCCGAAGCGTCTCCGTCCCCGAAGTGTACTGTGAATGCATTGCTACTTATCGTACATCGCTCTTCAGTACCGTGACACGAGTACTGCTTACTGTTTGCTGATTTTATAAAGCTTCAGAAACTTATGTGGGTATTAAAATAATAAAGACTCTGGCCATTAATCGTCTGCCCTCCATAGATCATTCCTAATGTCAATAAAATCGTCTAATCATACCTAAACTGAAAGGGTTAAAGTCTCCCCGTTATTCTGTGTAATATTTTGATAATTTTTCTAGATCTTCTACTTGTGAAAATTGTATCAAAGGTGGTAACTTTCGTACATATCGGTAGAGTTGCAATATGTCATCATGTAATGTACGTACAGACGTCAGAGACCATGCATCTGACTCCTTGACCATCCATCCAGGCCACATAATTCATTAGTAGCAACACCTGGTAGCCCCGCAACAGGTGAAGGCTCCAGTTTTACTTTCATTGGTTCAAACACATAAAAAAACTAAGCTCCCACACACCCGGACACATCCTAACCACTTAACACACTTAACATTAACGCAAAACACCATATAACATCTCAAAATACCAAGAAATATACTTAGAAAAACCCAATATATACCAACATCACCCCTACACGACAAACCACACCCAAAGGCACTCCATACACTGAAAACAATCAAAATGATCCCAAACACACTCAATACGTCACAAAACATCAAATTGTCTTCAAACACCCTGAAAACACATCCAAGCACTCAAACACACGCCCACAATACACTCAAACACGTAAAATATACCTAAAACCATCTAGCACATACTGAAAATACCCAAATACACCGAAAGCACACTTATAGCATCCTGAGTACCATGGAACACTATCAAACACACTTAAAACACCCAGCATACTAAAATACATTTTAAAGAACGGCAAGATTACAAGGGAGACTTACCCAATAATTACGGCTTGGCTTCTCCTACACCTCTCCAATGGAAAGTATAAAACACACACACACACACACACACACACACACACACACACACACACACACACCGCGTAGTGTAGTGGTTAGCACTCTCGACTCACAATCGAGAGGGTCCGGGTTCGAGTCCTGGAGGCGGCGAGGCAAATGGACAAGCCTCTTAATGTGTAGCCTCTGTTCACCTAGCAGTAAATAGGTACGGGATGTAACTCGAGGGGTTGTGGCCTCGCTTTCCCGGTGTGTGGAGTGTGTTGTAGTCTCAGTCCTACCCGAAAATCGGTTTATGAGTTCTGAGCTCGCTCCGTAATGGGGAAGACTGGGTGGGTGACCAGAAGACGACCGTGGTGAATTACACACACACACACACACACACACACACACCTCCCACTTAACACGTAACACGGGTAGAAATAAAATGACATGTTAATAGCAATAGTAAATTTATTTCCATGGTCATATAATCTACAGCAGCGACACACACACACACACACACACACACACACACACACACACACACACACACACACACTCTCTCTCTCTCTGTTTCATATCAATAGCAAAACATCATACATATGTACACAGTTGCGGGTTTGTATGCATACAGCTGGTAAGAACGAAAAAAAAAAAGACTAACGTTAATCAATGAAAACCGGTAAGCTATCACAATATTAGCTAAAGATATTCATCACATTAATTATTATCTATGTATAAGTTTACACTTGACTCTCGTCTGAATACAAGTGTAAGTATTCATTGTTATATACGTACATTTTAAAAGATCTACTTATTTACTTCCTATTCTACCTTTCACTGATATGGAAGTAATAATTATCATGTGTAGCATTTTGTGCCTCATTAAATATCAAAGGTTTTAACGACTACCGTGTGTGTGTGTGTGTGTGTGTGTGTGTGTGTGTGTGTGTGTGTGTGTGTGTGTGTGTGTGTGTGTGTGTGTGTGTGTGTGTGTGTGTGTCAAACAGTAAGAAAACATATGTGGGTACACTTACACTCTGCATTTTTTATCAAATCATCGACTTACACTTTAGAGACACTTTAATCAAAACTTTTTACACACACACACACACACACACACACACACACACACACACACACACACACACACACACACACACACACACCTTCATATAATGCAGAACATCACAGTGACACATAATTCAACACACTAGAAAGTACAAATAAAAATTATCTACATTCTCTGATAGAAAATACAAACAAACCGTAAAATCACGCAAAAATAAATCTCAGAGTAAATTCCTCTTATAAAAATATTGGAGTATATCATGTATGTACACAGGTATCATCATTGTTATCGCTATTGTCATCAAAGGTAGTATTATTAACACATGCGACAAATCACTGTGAATGTAACAACAGAGCGCACACGAACAGATGGCGAGGAAAGTAACGTCAGCAGAGGCTACGCAAATACTGGAAGCGATTGTTGTATATATAAGCATGTTTTTCAGGATCATGGTATTTACTTCCCCACCAAGGGCCCGTATTTTGAAACGGTATTCTGTCATTCGGACTATTTTCAAATGCAACAGAATCAATTAATCAAGTTCTCACCGGCGTTTCATCTTTAGATGGTACAAAATTTCTCGTTAAACCGTCAACAGAATCACGGAAACACTCTTGAAAATCCTCATAATTTCAACTAAAAGTTTGTTAAAAGTGGTCGAGATGTATCGTTGAAACGTCTGAGAATACGAAACCCGGTGGAAGCCTCAATACAGTCCGTTCTAATGGTAAAGCTCTTTCAGATATCACACATTCTCATGCTCAGGAAGGACAGTCAGTACCCTACCGCCCAGTGAAAACCCTTGTAATTTGAGTGGGATGTGAATATCAATGGATACTCGTAGTTCAGCCAGCCACTCGACAGGCTACGCTATACTTGTGAGGTGTCGAGTATAGTGGCGCTGTATTGGGACATTGACGAGGCTGCCAAGAGATGCCTGCTGGTGGAGTGCACGGGCCAGCCACGCACTCACCCGACAGAAGCTGATTCGGAAGTTTTCGGATACTAAAGTACTCCTATAAGCACGAGGACTATAAAAAAACACAGAACATTCTTTCCCGTTCCGTGACGATTTGATGATGAATGAATGAAATAAATGAGATGATGGTGGTAATACGTAATGGTGGTAATGATGCGTACTGAATATGATGAGATGTATAGTAATATATACGCGACTATTAAAAACAAAGAATCTGATGTATGAGATATGACCTTGCCTCTTAAAAAAATAATAATAGCATAAGCCCAGAAAACAAACAGAAAACGAAATAGAATCGACAGGTAACGCATCCAGAACCAAAGTTAGTCATGATTATTTACTGTTCTTGATGCTCACTTGTTTAATTTTCTATTTCGTTTTCTTTGACAATCGTAATTATATATCAACTGAGAGCAAAGGAGATTCACATTTATTCCCTCTTTTTATATTTTTTTCATCATGCATGTATAGAAAATAGTTGAGAGAGAGAGAGAGAGAGAGAGAGAGAGAGAGAGAGAGAGAGAGAGAGAGAGAGAGAGAGAGAGGAGCATACACACGTACTTCATAGTCTCTTTTTAGTTTCATATAGTTTTTTTCTTTCACTCTTTCTATTTACAAATCTCGTACGTACTTCACTCTTCTTTGCACACTTTTCTCCCTTTCCTTGGTTCGGTACTACTTTTTTCCCCTCTCTCTACCTGTTACGCTATAAACATCCACTCCGTTTCACACTTGGCCGTTTTACTCGCACGTCCTGAGAGACACAGACACGGACACACATACTGGAGAACTTCGCAGTCTTCTTTTGAGTTGAATCTCTTTAAATCCTGAGCCCGTACTTTGAAACATTACTGGCTCTATTAACTATTTTCAGAGGCCACTGATATGATTTATGGGTGTTTCCATCTTGTTAAACTATCATCAGAATCGCAATAACACTCCTAAGAACCTTATTAACGTTCATTTAAGCGTGCAAATTGAGATAAAACGGTGAGACGTTTGAGAATGTGGTCCTCTCCTGTTACTTCCTGTCTTCTTCTCGTGGCGTGAAGAAACAAGCTTGTGATGCAGTACTTGAGCAGAAAGCAAGAGATTGTAAACCTTCCCTTTTGGAACCAAAGCTTCAATGATTAGATAACTCACTCGATCCTCTAATATAGAAGACATCAGCACTTAAAGCAGGCCATTACAGTGCAGACTCTTGCTGATTCTGAGACGTAAGAGATTCGTGTCATGATTTCCTGGTTCGTGCTATTGTCTCGTGTCTGCGTCATGTACCCTGGCTGCGGTGTGTTTAGGAAGTCCTGAATTTCGTGGCGCGTTCAGCACACTGGCAGGGCCTTGGGGTCATTCACCAACAAGGCCGCGGCAGTGTCCAGGTCCCCGTTACGGTGCTCGCCTTCTGTTTTAAAAGAGAGATGAGAATAAAGTCAGGATTATTGTTGCCTCATCGCCCCGTCAAGAAGAGCGTGTTTGTATAATAAAAAAGAAATGATCTAAGGAAGGAAAGACAGTATTTACTTATCATTACGTTTTTTTGTCTTGGGTTCGTTCCAGGGCTGCACTTGGTTGGTGATGAAGGCGACGTACACTGTGCAGGTGAGGAAGTAAACGCCGACTGTGATGAGGAACACTGTCCTCCACGCACTCAGGGTTTGCTGTGCCGGGGAGAGAGAGAAGTAGGATTGAATAACATATTTGACTTTAGTGCCGCAACAGTAAAGTCAAAAGGAAGAGCAGAGAGAGACGAGAGAGGAGAGGAAGAACAGTACACGCACACACACACACACACACACACACACACACACACACACACACACACACACACACACACAGTAAAGGACAACAAAAACAAACACACAAAACACAACAACAACAACAACAACAACAACAACAACAACAACCACAAAGCAACAACAAGAGTCGCTTCCCTCATGTCTCACACACAGCCAAACACTTACATTCCCTTCAGTGATGCTGCCGGTGATGACAGGAGCCAGGACACCCGCCAAGGAGCCCACAGTGTTCGTGATCCCAAGCAGCGTGCCGGCAAAGTTGGGGGCGAGTTCTTGGTGGGAGCACAGGAAGCCGCAGTTTGCGCTTCCACTGAGACCAACAGCGACGCACAGAACCATCATAGCCAGCGTTGTGTTGCAGTTAACGAAGCACATCAGCATCAGACCAACCATAGGGCCGTAAAGAGCTGTAGGGAGGGAGATTAAAGAGTTAGATTGCTTTTCACTCTTTCAGTACTGGGACATGTTTTTACTTTGAGATTTACTTATGATTAGATAATTTTGTTGACATTAGGAAGGGTATATGGAAGTTAGAAGATTAATGACCACTGTCTTCATTATACTAAACACCCCCCTTTGAGTTTCTGAAGCTATACAAAATTACCAAATAGTAAGCAGAATGGATATGAAAACGCGTCATGGTACTGAAGGGCTTAATGGAGAAAAATGGGTTTGAATTGGTTTATGGTTTTATGGAAATGATTTTTGAGTTGTTTTTGTAGAAAGGATAGATTTAAATGTCCTTTTTTGTGACTGAGAAGATGGAGCAAGAAAGAGAGAGGAGAGAAAAAAAGAGAGAGAGAGAAAAAAAAAACTCACTGAGATGCCATTCCCTCTAAAGATAAGGCCAGAAATCATAGGTAGAGGAAAATACAGAACCAGAAAAGGAATTCCAGGTTATCAGTAAAAAGGAATGATATATTATGAACACGAGAGAATAACATAACTTCCCATCCTACTCAAACAACACCCCAGCTAATCACCACCACCACCATCACTACTCACCCAGCGACATGGAAAGCCTGCGGATGGCAATGAGGGAGATCTTGTTGCCAGCAGTGAGGCGATCCATGAGAGAGCCCCACACGTAGCCCCACAGCCACATCACCAGGAAGGGCAGGGATGACATCAGGCCGTTCTGTGGGGAAGTGAAATGGTTAATGAGTGCTTTGGGTTGTTGAGTCAGGTTGGTGTAAGTGAAGAGCTGAAGTTGAATGCAGGAATTTGATATTTGAAGAGGAAGCAGGAAGAGGAGGAAGAAGAGGAGGAAGAGGAGGAGGAGGAGGAGGAGGAGGAGGAGGAGGAGGAGGAGGAAGAGGAGGAGGAGGAGGAGGAGGAGGAAAAAGATGAAAAGATAAAAAGAAAGAAAATAAAGATAAAAGTAAAAGAAAAGGAAAAAATAAACGAAAGAATGAGTTATATATATATATATATATATATATATATATATATATATATATATATATATATATATATATATATATATATATATATAACTTTAAACAATCGTAAAAAATTAGTCTAATTTTACACTCATCTTTATCAACAACTCATCAATTATTCCATACACTTACCAAAACATCCCATCTCTCAATGTCGTCACTTCTGTTCACCACCACACTACAAACAGAGCAGGCACAAATACCCTCCCTTTAACTCGCTCCTTTTAGTATCTACACCCCCTGTCACCTTCACTCTCCCTCACACCCACCTCGCTCATGTCAAAGTGCTGGATGTTCTTGAGGTACGTGGGGAGCTCGGTAAGGAGTGTGTAGAAGCCAAAGTCATAACCCAGAGCTCCGATCACCAGGGACCAGAAGGGCAAGGAGAGTACAATTTCCTTCTTCGGGAGAGGAATGACCTGCAAGAGAAGATGGTTAGCATTGTTTCGAGAAAGGATGGAGAGGTATAGTAAATGTTATGAAGTTTTTTTTGGTAGCACTGTGTTGCCTCATGAAGGGATTGGAGTAATGCAAGTGTGTGTAAATATATTTGAACTTTATAAATAGTTGACAAAGGTGTTTCTTTCTGTCTGTCTCACCTCGGCACTCTTGATATCTTTCTCGAAGGATTGAATGTGCATCAGTTCCTTGGTGGAGATTCTTGGGTGGATCTCGGGACGGTTGTGCACGAGCAGGAACCAGAAAAAGCCCCACACCACGCTCAGGGTCCCGAAGAGGTAGAAGGCAGAGGGCCAACCTTCCAGAAAGTCGGAGGAACAAAGCCAGCCGCCGATGGGAAGGCAAAGCACGGTACCGAGAGGGAAGCCTGACGGAGAAGTAACGAAAAGTTAGAACCATCGTCCTCTTCTGCATTATCTAACCTTCATGTGCCATGGTGATATTAATTTGCTTGTACTCTAGCTGTTGACCTTTATATTTATTTGATATGTGCATTCATTGTACCCACACTCTCTCGTGTTCTCCCTATCCTAGTCCAGGTCTCTCTCTCTCGCGTTCCCCCTACCGTTACTCTCTCGTATAATGAATGAGGGACTGACATTAACATTTTACATCTCTCTTCCTCTCTTCCTCAGTTATATGCCACATGAGGATTGCTATTCTGAAACTTTTTCTTCTCTTCCTCCTCCTGCTCTTACTCTTTACTTTTCTCCTCCATTACCACCTTCTCCTCCTCCTCTTTTTTTTTTTTTTTGCTATTTTCTCCCTTTCTCAGTCACATGTGAAAGCAGAAATTCTAGAAGCTCCCTTTCCTCCTCCTCCTCCTCCTCCTCCTCCTCCTTCTTCTCCTTTTCTTCCTCCTCTCCCTTGACCATCCATGAGAGAGAACAAGAAGTAACAAAATAAAAGAATAGGGAACAGAGAGAAGGATAAAAAATTGTAGTTAGTTATAGGTTTGTATTTCTAGAACAACTTTCCAACGCTTTCCCCTTCTCCTCCCCTTCCCTCCTTCCTTCCCCTCCGCCTATTCCCTCCTCCAGTATTGATGGGCGACACTCCAAGGCCTTCCAGGATAAACGAGGACTGACCTTGAGGCTAATGACGTCACAGGTTTTCCCTTCCCAGCTGTGCGACGTCAACAAGTAGTAGTAGGAGGAGGGAGAAGAAGGAGGAGGAGGAAGAGAAGGAGGAGGAGGAGGAGGAGGAGGAGGAGGAGGAAGAGGACATGGTCAAGCAAGACCTTTAGTACATTACGTCTACTACACTTACTTCCCTCCTTCAGCAAACCAGACTATATTATCCTTACTATTCCTCTTTCACGTGTGTTGTTTTGCTCACCTGAGTAAATGATGGTGTTGTACCTGCTCCTCTCCAGCGGCGGGACCCAGGTGGCGATCATGGAGTTGATGGCAGGGAACACCACGCCCTGCAAGGAGACACCGCCCGCCGTTCACTCACATATCCATGACACACAGATGAGTAGCACATTCAATGGTAATTAAAATGGCACTAAGGAAAGAATAGCAAGAATAACTAGATAAGTAATGCCTGGTGATATTGCGCATGTATGTTTTGCTATGTGCATGTTATCTATGTACGAAGCTTTGCTAAATATGCTAGAAATGTGACATTTTAAACACACACACACACACACACACACACACACACACACACACACACACACACACACACACACACACACACACACACACACACACACACACACACACACACACACACACACACACACACACACACACACAAACGGAACTGAATACACCTTCTCATTCGATCAGTGAAGTTAAGCAACGTTGGGTCTGGTTAGGATATGGATAGGTGACCACCTGGGAACGTCGAATAATACAGAAAGACACACACACACACGCACGCACACACACACACACACACACACACACACACACACACACACACACACACACACACACCACTAATTCCCAGCAAGTCTTGTCTTATGGTCATTACTAACACTAATGCCTTTCTTTTATACTCTTCTTTGGCTCACAGCACGTAAAACCAAACAACTACATGAGGAGGAACATCACAAATCATGGATCTGGCACACTAAACTACTGCCGCAACACTTTACTTCATCACCAGCGAAACGAATAACACCAGTACACCGGAGAGCATTGGGAGAGGATTCAGCGAGGTAATGTAACACGGCAACGCGCAACCGTAGAGTTTTTCACGGTTCTGCGCGCCACTTGCGTTACTCGTTAGTAAGGTAATGTGCTAAAGACGTATACATTTAAACATAGTAAATTAATGTATTGATTCATAGTGCCTAGTAAGGGATTTCAAATTGTAAATATTACTGGCCGGTGTTTCTTTTCTAAGTATATAATTCATTAGTATGCCTTGTCTTTTTTTTTTAAGTGAATATTTTTCCTACGAGTATAATGGGTATTCTGAATTGTTTACCCTTCCTCAACTGCCAAAAGATAATAAAGGAGGAAAAAAAAGTAATGATAAGGAAAAAAAAGAACATTTGCCGAGAGAGAGAGAGAGAGAGAGAGAGAGAGAGAGAGAGAGAGAGAGAGAGAGAGAGAGAGAGAGAGAGAGAGAGAGCAGATAATGAGGAAAAAGAGAAGCAGACAACGAAAAAAGGGAAAAGACAAAATCAGAGAGCTACAAAAAGAAAAAAAAACAACCAAAACAAAACAAGACAGAAAGAAAAGAAAAGGAAACACACACACACACACACACACACACACAAACATAATCAAATCAACAACCACTCCCCAGAAAAACTAAACTAAAACTAGAAAAAAGAAAAGAAAAGAAAGGAAAAATAAAAATAAAAGGAAACTCATTCAATCTCATCTGAAAAATCAAATTAACACAGCCAGGTAAGTCAATCTCACCTGAACTAAGCCGAGGAAGAATCTGACAGCAATAAGCAGTTCAGTGGAGGTTCTGGCGCTGATGGGAGTAATGAGTGTGAGTCCAGCGGAGAGCACAATGCCGCCGCCGAACACAAGCTTGCCTCCGAAGTACTCCGCAGCCCGACCTCCTGGGATGTTGGTGAAAGCGTACCCCCAGAAGAAGGAGCCTAAAATCAGGCCCTGGATCGTCTCGTCCCAGTCAAACTCTCCCTCCTGCAGGTTACAAGAAGTCGATTTGGTGGTGAGGTCTCGGTGTGTATGAAGAAGAGGAGAAGAAGAAGAAAAGAAGAAGAAGAAGAAGAAGAAGAAGAAGAAGAAGAAGAAGAAGAAGACCATGATAATAATAAGTGGAGCAAATATAAGAACAGGAATCAGAAAGACATTAAGAGAATAAGAACAAAAAATAAGACGAAGAGAACAATGAGAGCAACAGTAATAAGAAGAACAAGAGAATTTAAGAGAAAACAAGGAAAAAGAAGCATTGATATTAGAACAAGAAATCAAACATAAGTATAGAAGAAAGAAATGACAAGAATAGAAGAAACCAAACCCTTACAAATAAAATAAGGAGAAAAAAAAAAAGCAAGAAAGATGACGAATAACGACAAGAACCGAAACAATAAAAAAGAACAATAGAAAACAGGGAATAAAAGCAAAGTAAAACCAAAAAGAACTGAAAAACAAGAATAAGAAAAAACAAGAACAGAAAGAGGAAAAAAACAATAAAATATAAGATAACCTAATACAATCAAAATCATCATTATCACCACTAGCATCAAGAAGAAGATAAGAAGAAGAAGAAGAGACAAGAGAGAACAGAGAACAGAGAGCAGCTCAACACATGCATACTATCACCATCATCGTCACTAACACCAAGAAGGCAAGAAAAGAAAAGACAACAAAGAACAGAGAGGAGCAGCTCATCACATCCATACTACCACCATCTTCACCACTAACACAAAGAAGAAGACAAGAAGAAGAACAGACAACAGAGAACAGAGAACGGAGAGCAGCTCACCACAACAGCCTTCCCAGCGGTAGAATTAGTGCCGTGTCTGATGTCTGGGCATACATTAGATAGATCCTCAGGCTCGTCAGTGAAGTTTCCGTCCTCCCCGTGGCCGTGATGCGCTCTCGTGCCGACCATAGCCACAATAGCGATGGATAACACCACGCGCATTGCATACATGAGAGCAATGCCGAACAGAGCCAGCACAGCGAAAGTGTAGCGGACTTGCCAGCAGCTGTCCGCCACACGCTCCTTCACAGTGCCATCAGCTGAAGTGCAGAGAACGAACCACCGTCATCATGTGTGTAAATGAAAGTTTTATTGTACACGTATAGAGTAAGAAGATAGTGATGTTAATGATTAGTTAATCCTTTCTAATCTCATTCAAAATAATTCAAATCCTCTTTAGTCTCAGTCAAACACACCTGACCCCACTCAAACATACCCAATGCCACTCAAATCTTTCTTAATCCCACTCAGACACAACGCATCTAACTCCAAAAGGTTATTGACACCAACGAAAACGGAAACAGCAGAGAAATCGGGAGGAAGAAGTAAAGCATATGTGCATTATCCGTGAGTACCGTCCGTCACCACCACCACCCAGCTACTCACACAGCCACACACAAACAAGCACACAGTTCCTTAGGCCTCCCGTGTTTCCGAGTTCCCCCTGTGTATCTCCCTCTTCTCTCTTCACCCTCCCTTTCCCCAGATATGAGCTAGAGCAGTTCTTAGGGCCGTATTCAGAAACGCTCTCCTCTCTCATTACGACTATTTTCAAGAGCCACAGAGGTGATTAGCAGTGTTTTCAAGAGTATTTTTCCAGTAAATATTGTAGAAATCTTGCCAATCTGCTTCTACAACTATAGAAAAGGCTTAAAAATATCGTGTAAATTCAATTAAAGCCTTTTGAAATAATGGAGGTGACGCACAGAAATGGGAAAACGAGCTTGAACTAAAAGGGAATGCGGACTTTTGCGAGTGACTGTACCTTTCCTGGGCTGGCGAGGCTCCGCGATGGTCCCGTCAAAGTTGATAAGCAGAGACTTGGAATGCGTATCCGGTGCTGAGTCCTGTGGAGACTGTGCGCCGGCCGAGTCCATGCTGGGGGACATGATAGTGGTAGCAGCGTCTGTAGAACTAATGGTAGTGGTAATAGTACTTGTGGTTGTGGTTGTGCTTGTTGTAGCTAGTAGTAGTAGAGATGGTGGTCGAGGTTGTCAACTTATTGCTGTGAAAAGAAGAAAACGGACATGAATACTGTATAACTGGGTGTAAAGATGAATGGAGTGGTGGGGAAGGTGATGGTGGTGATGATGATAACAATAATGATGATATGATAACGATGATGATGCTTAAAACAATAACAATAACAACAACAGCAACAAAAGCACCACAACCAACACCCAAGAGATGACAACAACGACGACGACGACTACGAACACCACCACCATCACCACCACCAACACCAAAACATTGAACAACATTTCCTCCCCCTAACACTCACCCCCAGAACACCTCCCCCATTTTGTCATGTCTCCATCCACACCAGCAACACACGTGAGAAGAAAAATACCAAGAGAGAGAGAGAGAGAGAGAGAGAGAGAGAGAGAGAGAGAGTGTGTGTGTGTGTGTGTGTGTGTGTGGCAAGAATCCGGTACAAACCAGATATAACTAGACGGCTGGGGAGAGCGAGAGCAAGAGAGAGAGAGAGAGGGAGAGAGAAGGAAAGAGCGTGAGCGAGAGTAGAGAGAGAGAGAGAGAGAGAGAGAGAGAGAGAGAGAGAGAGAGAGAGAGAGAGAGAGAGAGAGAGAGAGAGAGAGAGGAGTGTGTGACGTTGCAAGATAGCGCGGAGCCCAGACTGAAAACAATTACTAGTCTGCTTTCACTTTCCTTCTTCTTCTCCTCCGCCACTCGTGTCCTAAATTACTGTCTCATTTTACTGATGCAAGAAACTACGCCACATTTCAAAGGTTCTGTAATATAATGAGTGTTTGTTTTGTCGATATCCACCACTGCTCTATCTCTCTCTCTCTCTCTCTCTCTCTCTCTCTCTCTCTCTCTCTCTGCTATATTTGTTTTGAGTGAAGGCCACAGGGCGTACCATGCTAAACATAATCGTTAGTTTTCTTCCTCCTCCTCCTTCTCCTTCTCCCCCTTCTTTTTTTCCTCCTCCTCCTCCTCCTCCACTTGTTCTCTCTCTCTCTCTATACTCCATAATTTCCTTTATTTCCATTTTTCCTCTTTCTACCGTATCATCTCTCTCTCTCTCTCTCTCTCTCTCATTACGTCAGCTGATCTCACTCAACACGTGTTTCTCAATGTGACATTCCCTACTCCTCTTTTTTTCTTATCTCTCCAACCTGCCCCTCCCTCACCCTCCACTCATTACTTGCCTATAACTCCTTACCACTGTCACCTCATCCCCCCCATCTCTCTCTCTCTCTCTCTCTCTCTCTCTCTCTCTCTCTCTCTCTCTCTCTCTCTCTCTCTCTCTCTCTCTCTGTGTGTGTGTGTGTGTGTGCATATTAGTGACAAGTTTAGGAAATTCTAACAATAAATCACCACATTTTTCCTCCTTGGTACAATTTAATGAGGAAGAGGAGGAGGAACGGATGTGGAGGGGGGGAGGAGGAGAAGGAAGAAGAAGAAGAAGACTAAGTGCTCTATGTTTATTTAATTTTATTGTAGTTATATATAATGACATACAGTCTGCGCCTTTGCAGTTTCCAAAGTTAGAAGTCTAAATGGGTAAATGTAATAGTCAAATGAAACGATGATTCAAGTATAGAGATTATGGTTTTCCTCCTCCTCCTCCTCCTCCTCCTCCTTCTTTTTACTTTCTTCAAGCTCAATAGTCAAATTTTTACGTGGACTCAAAGCGGATAAAGAAGACATGAACTGTTAATTTTAATGCGATTATTGTTAATTACTATTGATAATTTATCGGTGATGAATACTGACCGTGATGCCGAAATACAAAACATTAGAATCAAGAACTACGATTACATTATAACTAAAGCCACTAATGTCACAACGTAATGCTCATCGCTAGACCACAACGCACCGCCCTTCCCGGTAATGCGTAATGTAGGTTAAAGATAAAAGGACCAACCATATGTTTCCTCTGAACGATTCTCTCATTTGAAGTAAAACAAATGAACAGAGAGAAGCAACTTTATCTCTACGTTCATATTCCCAAGAACTTCTTATCTTGATCGACTTCCTTAAAAAAAACACACTTCTATTCATGCGGGAAGTCACCGTGTATGTGTGTTTGTGTGTGTGTGTGAAGGGAGGAGGTAAGTGGCGCAGCTGCTGTCAGTGTCATGTGTAGAGATGAGTTATTACGGCGACATGATGCCTCGAGGGTTAGTTAGCGTGTGGATGGGAGTGCGTGTGGATAACGTGGCGTGCAGATGGAATGGTGGGTAGACAGACTGGAGTGTGGATCGGTCAGCGTGTGAATGGCGAGGCGAGGAGCGAAGTGAGTGAGGTTGGAGGCGTCACTGATCAATAAACCACAGATGAACGAGTGTAGTACTCCGGGTGACCTTTGGCTGATGCTTGCGTTATGGCATCAATATCATGCTGCATGTTGTGCAGAGAAAGGAAGAGGAAGAAGAGGAGGAGGAGAAGGAGGAGAGCGAAGAGGACGTGAGGAGGAACAAAATATTAAAGGGGAACTTCAGAAGATTCCGAGATCGATATTATCAAGAGCGTCTGATTCCTTCGAGGAGGAGCTGCAATAAAAGTAAAAGAAGAGAAGTGGAAGGAGAAGAGGGGAAGAGATAACATGAAGGAGAAAGAAGAGTAGACCGCGAGAGATCGATAGTCTTCACAGAGTCTGATTCCTGGGACCGGAGAGGCCACGAACACAAGGAGAAGAAAACTAAACAAGGCAAAACTTTGAGACCACTTGGCACTGAGTCTCTAGCGCCGGTCCCTGAGTCGCCCCCGCCCGTCACATTGCTTACATACTCACGTAACGTTTACCTCGCTGTGTTCCTCGTTCAATTCATCCCAGGATTCAACACCAACAAATAATGGAATACGCTCACTGTTCAACCGTTTTGCCACTTGAATTTTTTTTTCGTAAGTTAAAGTGTTAGTAATATTCTATTCGATGAGATATGGGTTTTATTTAGGTTCTAGTTTTTATTTTGTTTCTTCATTAACTGTAATAAGCTTATAAAAGGCCATAGTACTACTTTTACTTATTGCTACTTCTACTACTACTATTACTACTACTACTACTACTACTACTAACTCTACTACAACAACTAGTACTACTACTACTACTACTACTACTACTAACTCTAGTACTACTACTACTACTACTACTACTACTACTACTACTACTAGTAGTCATATAGTATAGTACGCTACACGACTGAACTGTAGCGTGAAGGTAACGTACAAAACACTTGGTCATCGTACAAATGTGCACGTTTAGTTCAGTATTATGAAACAGGACATGAATATTGTTTTTAGCAACGGACAGTATTCCTACAGATTTAGCTTCATGTTTTGTTTATCTCTCAGTTTCTGTATTTAGTTATATTTCCTGTTTAGATGGTACGTGTTGTGGTGATTTGGATCTATTTTAGTCACGTGTTTGGCGACGATGTTTAGCAATGATTTGTTTACATATGGACAGTTCAAGGCTTCCCACAATGACTTTTATTTCCTTGGTTTTCTTTGAATTCTGTTTAAAGCTTCTTTTTGTAACCTTCCATCGTCTACATTATGTTGATTTCCTTCTCTTTGTTTCTCTGCTTTACTTCTGGCAAAGGAAGGCGTCTGGGAGCGTCTTTTTTACATATTAGCTCCACATAGTTGGTCTTTCTTTTCCTTATTTTTTTGTGAATTTCCAGTTACTTTTCTCTCTTCACTGCTCTTTACTAGAAAGTCGATTATTTTGCATTTCTCACTTGAACTTTGGCAAAGAAGAAGTTTAGCAAGTAACTTTCTTCTCAACACTTTAAATAAAAATTCCCTTTCCATGAATCTTCCCTTTTTACTTCTTGCATGTATTTCTAGGCAATAATTTCTTAGGTTGTGTCAGTTGCCTGCTATCATCACCTCAATTATCACTTTCCGCAAGTCTTTCCCTAATCCTTCTTACACCAATTCCTGAGCTATATATTTTTTTATCCTTCGTCGTTGTTGTTCGCCTTTTATCCGTTCAGTGTTCACTTTCCATTAGTCTTTCGCTTTTCCTTTTCACACAAATACCTGAATAATCACGTTTCCTTTATCACTGTTGCTTGTTTTCTAGTCCCTCACATTATACGCTACGATGCTTTGCTTTTCCCACCTTATTCTTTTAAGTTTGTTCCTATCACGTTACTTTCTATTTTATATTTTGCTCCTGCCACCTCACGCTCCTCACTATTGCTTTGCTTCTTTTGATGCAGAGAATGTTTTAGCAACAACTTGGTTCTCGTCACCGTAAATAATTATCCACATTGCCAAGGCCTTTGTAATGGACAGGCCAGAGGGACACACAGGCCACATGTCACCGCCGCTTGCCATCTTTCCTTTTATAATGTTCAGGAAGGTAAACATAGCGGGGGCGACGACCTGAGGAAGGTGGAAGAGCGACGCCGGCATAAAAGAAAGAAGGGAAATAAGGAAGCACTTAGGAATCTTTCTTAGAACGCTCGAGAGGAGTCAAAAGAGAAGCAGAATTCAAGCACGTGCTATTCTATCTGCTACCTGAGAGTTTTGTTTGCCGATGGGAGGCTGTTGACGGGTACTAGAGAGTGTAAAGAGTATCAAAGACTATTAAGTAAATGTTAAGGGAATCGTGGAGTGTCACGATGATATATTAGAAGTTCGAGAATCATTTAAAAGTATTTGGCAGCTTTAAAAAGTATTTGAATATTCCTAAGAGGTAGTATATGAACTAAAAAATCTTTAAATAGTATTATATAGCTTTATGATCCATCCAGAAAGTGTTGAAAATAAGAAATCAAACTCAAGAATCATGAAATAGAATTGAACACGATAGTAAGAATCAGGACGAATTAATAGAGTCCAGGAGCTTTCAAACAGTGTTAGGAAGACGATCGGAGGTTGCTAAGAGGCATTCAGAAGTTCGAGAGACATTCAAGAGACTAGACTTAGAAAGAATCTGGAAGTATGAGAGTGGCATCAGTGGTCACTAACAAGGGACACGTGGCACTAGGGAGCGTTGCGAGGGACTTATGAGTAATTAGAGACCTAAGAAAAGAGTCACGTGTGTGTTGGAAAGGTGTCAGCGGACGAAGGTAAGGCGTAGCACGGGGACAGCGTGGGTACTACAGAAGGTGTGTGCAAAGTCACGTGTGAACCTCTCCTCTCATCCCATCTCTCGGTCTTATGGTCCTCGCTGGTGAAAAAAAAGCACGCGTTTTCTCGCTAACATCTCTCTCTCTCTCTCTCTCTCTCTCTCTCTCTCTCTCTCTCACACACACACACACACACACACACACACACACACACACACACACACACACAAGGATATATAAATAGGTAGGTAGATGGATAGATAGATAGATAGATAGATAGATAGATAGATAGATAGATAGACAGACAGACAGACAGACAGACAGACAGACAGACAGAGAGACCGACAGAAATACAAATAGATAGGTAGATAGATAAATAGATACATCATACATAAACCACGAGTCTGCAAAAAAATAATGAAGAAAACTGAAATCTATCAAAATTTCCTGAAAATTCAGAGAGAGAGAGAGAGAGAGAGAGAGAGAGAGAGAGAGAGAGAGAGAGAGAGAGAGAGAGAGAGAGAGAGAGTGAGTGTTTTTGTGTCGGGGGCGGAGTCACGTTGTTGGCATCAATTTTGTGTTTGTGTGCGTCGGAATGATTCAGGAAGGTGTGTGTGTGTGTGTGTGTGTGTGTGTGTGTGTGTGTGCCTATTTACACCACCACTCTTTGCCACGATGTTCTGGGCTCGTCGTCAGTGGTTGGAAGCGAAGGGCAAAAACGTGGGCGACTTAACCGGTTCTGTTTTGATCGCGGCGAACTGTCACTAGGAAACGTGAAAAACTTAGGACATTTGTATCTTCAAAAGGCGAGGAAATCGATAAGTTAATGACCCTTTCTGAATGAACCTTCCCCTTTTTATTTTTCAAGTATAAGCAATATACTTCAAAGATAAGGAAAAACGCGATGATTCTTCTTTCTTCTTTTTTTGGGACGGGTAATTAGAGATTATTAACTCTTTCTGTACTGGGACGCATTTATAGAATGAGTTTGGGTATGATTAGATGATTTTATTTACATTACGAAGGGTTTATGGAAGTCAGAACATTAATAGCCACAGTCTTCACTAATTTAATCATCACATAAGTTTCTGATGCTGCATAAAATCACTAAATACTGAATGAATATGAAAAACGCGTTATAGCATTAAAGAATATCAAAAGTTTGTAAATGCGTACATATCTACAAAATGTGAGAAAGATCTTTTATTTTTCTTATCCATGATATATTACTCTTTAGGGCGAAGATAAAAGTTTATATTTGTGTCTTGAAAAAGACGATAGAGACAATTGCTTTTCTAGACAAGAGACGTACATTTGTGGACATAAAAAAATTAAAACTCGTATCTTCAAAAGGTGAGGAAAGTAATGACAGTTTTCTTGACTCTAGCTAATGCACTTCAAGGAAAAAATAACCTTTTATCTTAAAAAAAGGCGATAGAAATCCTGGTTCTTTTATCAGTGCACTTCAGAACATTAAAAGGTTGATATATTTATATCTTGAAAAGACGAAGAAGATAACGACCTTTTTTTATTTCTTACTATCGCTAATGCACTTCAAGGGGAAAAAATACTCGTTCTTATCACGGAAAGGCAAAAGAGGCAATATATTTTTTGTTGATATAACCAACACACTTTCGGACAATAAAAATTCAGCTGTTCTTATCTCTAAAAAGCGTAAAACTAATCATGCCTTTTTTGTAAACATAACTAATAAACTTAAGAGAGAAATTTCTTGTACCAGCGGCCTTTGTAAATCTGGTCTCTTATCACTTCAGGACAAGAAAGTCACAAGTAATCTTATCTTGAAGAAAAAAATGGTCCGTTGTTGCTTCTGGAGCGTATGGAAGAAGGAAGAAATTGAAGTAGGACTGTGGTATTTACTATTACAACCACCAGAGGAAGGCATTAGTAGTGTACATAGTCAGCTTAACTCCCTCAATACTGCAACACATCTTTTTATCTTGAGATTTGTGTACGATTGGACCATTTTATGGACATTAGGAAGCGTCTATGGAGGTCAAAATATTAGTGATCACAGTCTTCACTATCTTAATTTCCCACATGAGTTTCTGAAGCTGTATGAAATCACTAAATATGTAATAAGGAATATGAATATGGAAACGCATCATGATACTGAAGGGGTTAAGCCGAAGAGTGTGAAGTAAAGCGTCTCTTCGTCTAGACTTCTTGAATTGGAAGGCAAGAAGCACGTCCGTCCTTGTCAATTATTCAAGGTGAAGACCGCACGCATGCAGGATGATCTAAGGAAACTGAATGCTGAAGAGGAAGGACAGTGAGTGAATCAAGCAAGCAATGTAATGGAGTTGCGAGGGATTTATGAAATATGTTTGCTTTCGTGTCCTGAAGTAAGTGAGGACGTGGCTTGCAGTGGGCATCTGCACCCGGATGCCTCTCTATATATATATCTGACGTCCTTGAAAAGTGCATGAACCGCGAGTGAGGCGTGGTAGTAGTTGGCATGTCATGGAGACGCTGGTGACGGCAGGTGGGGTCTATAATCTGATGACCATTAATTTTGGCTCCTCTAATGAAGTATAATCACATACCTATCTAATTCTAACGTATAAACTTGACTTATCTTAACCTTAACTGAATTTAGATGTAACTTAACTTGTTCTTATATGACTAAAAGATTAACATTATTTGTAGTACTTCACAGGAATTTTCACAGAAGTTTTGTTTTTAACCAGGCCTTTCACGCATTCTAGCCCCCCCACACCTAGCCTAAGTAAAATCCTACGAACTATTTCACACGATTCGAAGCATTATTTTGAAGGAGGGGATTTCAAACGTATAACTTCAGGTGTCTGTATTAAAAAACTGTCCACTTTCTATTACAACGGAAAGCTGCCTAGCGCGGAAGGAGCCTAACTCCACCTAACCTGGCTCTATATGTTCCCAGCTAAGAAGAGTATGAACCACGGGATGAGGAGGAGAAAGGGAGGTCTTAAAGTGGAATGCATGACGTGGTGGTGGTGGTGGTGGTGGTGGTGGAGGAGGTGCAGGCGTTCCCATTACTTTAAACGCTGCGTCGCTGCACCATCACCACCACCACCACCACCACCACCATATGTAAGGACAAACACAAGGACGTAAGCCAAATATTCCCACCAGGTGACTAATGTGTGACTGAACTACACAAACTGGCAATGAGTAAGTGAGTGGCTGGAGCGAAACACACGAATTAAGACCGTCTCTCCGTGTTTAGACGGAAAATAATCGAGTACTATTATTGAACGACTGGAAATTAACCCCTTCAATACTGGGACATATTTTTACCTTGAGATTTATGTACCATTAGACCATTTCATTGACATTAGGAAGGGTCTATAGAGGTCAAAAGATAAATGGCCACAGTCTTCACTATTTCAATCCCCCACATCAGTTTCTGAAGTTGTATAAAATTACGAAATAGGAAACAGAATGAATATGGAAACGGGTCATGGTACTCAATAGGTTAAATGTCTATCACCAAACTCTTTCATTTCTCTCGTTTATTTCTACAGGAAGGTTCGTGCAATGGTCTCGTTTATTTTTTCATCTGATTATAATTCCTTCCCAAAAAATTATCTATATTATTTGAAAGCGAACATCAAAATAAACAAAGCAAAGAATCATAATGAAACTTTTAGTTTTCACGTTCATTTCTACAGGAAGTTTTGTGGAATGACCTCGTTTATCATAATCTATCAGATTATAGCCCCGGACAGATTCTCTTTGTTATCTCAGAGCAAACGCAAACGTAAACAAGGCATGCTAATTATCATTTCCCACCACCAGCAGGAGCCACATTCTCGCCCCTATCAATAAACGCCTTGCTCTCTTACCACGACAATCTTTTAAGGCCACAGAGACAATCACCCGGATTTTTATGACAGTTTTGCCTTTAAATCAACTAGAAATCTTGTCAATCATAAAAATATCCTTAAAAACACGGCTATCTTCAATTGCAACCTTTGGAAAGCAGTGATGGTGGGAGAGCGAAGTGTTTCCGAATACGGCGTAGTCTGACCCAAGCGTGGAAGTGTTTTATCTCAAGCACTCTTAACCTGTCCTAGTGGATGGCACTCGGTTTCTTTTTAGGGTATTTTCATGGTTCCATTGATGCGTTAACAGTACGGTATCCATGCGGGAAAAAAAAAATCAATATTTCTAACCTCTTTAGCACAATGCCGCGTTTTCATATTAATTTTGGTCACTATTTGGTGATTTTATACAGCTTCAGAAACTTATGTGGGGATTAAAATAGTAAAGACTCTGTCCATTAATCTTCTGACCTCTGTAGGTTCTTCCTAATGCAAATAAAATAATCTAATGCTACCTAAAAATCATGGTCAAAATGAGTCTCAGTTCTGAAGGGGTCAAAGATGTTTTCGTGGTTCCGTTGCTGAGTTAACGATACACCATCAATACCGAATGAACATACATATTTCTGGAGATAATTTCATGGTTCTAATGATATTTATACTTTAATGATACTCCTACACCATTAGTAAAGAAAAACATATATATGAATTCTTAACTAATAGTGTGTGTAGTGTTTTGAAAATTGTCACCTCCGTAAACAATTTTTTTTTTCTATTTTCGGATATCGAGACTAGAAACTGATCTTCTTACTTATCATATCAAGGCTGAGGCAAACTAAAGACAACCCAAATGATTAAACAGATAAATATAATAAAACAGACACACAATGAGGTAAATAAACAAATATATAAACAAGTAAGCAAGTAAAACAAAATACCTTGCACGGAATCACAACTCACACACAAGAACATCCATACAATTAATCTTTCCACGCTACATTAAACGCACAAGAGACTTCAAGTACAAATAGAAGAGACTCAGACAGAAGAAAAGAAAAACTAACAAGCAGAGGAATGTTAAAGTGATGAGGAGCAGGTGGGAGGAGGATGCTGGAGACGGATCTACTCGTACCCTGCAAGAGAGGAGGAGGAAGAACGACATAAAGGTTTGTGAATGCACTGAGGGAGCGGGAGAAATCAGAGGGACGTTGCTTGATCCCCTGTGGCGCCATCTAACTGGAGAAGCTGGAGGTAAGGGGAGGAGGAGAAGAAGAAAAAGAAGAGGAAGAGGAAGAAGAAGAAGGAGAGGAAGAAGAAGAAGAAGAAGAAGAAGAAGAAGAAGAAGAAGAAGAAGAAGAAGAAGAAGAAGAAAGAAGAAGAAGAAGAAGAAGGAAGGGAAGAAGAGGAAGAAGTATAAATTAAATTAAATTAAGAGAAAGAAGAGGAGGAAGCAAAACGAAAAAAAAAAAATAAAGAAAGAAACAAATAAATAAATAAAGAAGAACAAAGAAACAAGTATATAAGAGAAAGAGAAGGAAAGAAAGAAAATAGTAAATGAATAAAGAAGAAGAAGAGGAAAGAAAAAAGAAAAAGAAAGAAAGGCAAGAGAGAAAAGGTTAAGTAAGTGAGCGGATGTGTGTGTGAATGCCAGACGATGAATGAATGAATGAGTGAGTGAGTGAATGAATGAGGGCATGATGAGTGTACTACGTTGTGTGGTGCGGTGGACGAGTGGCGCTGAATGGCGATGTGGGGCAAACAGTACCAAGGATCTGAGAGACGAGAAGGAACCAGTGTCGTATTCTCAAACACCTCTGCGCTTCACCTACACTCTTTCAAGTCTTTCATTAAGTTTACACGAGTTTTTAAGGTGTTTCTGCGGTTCTAGAGGCAGAGTGACAAGATTTCCACATTATCAACTGGAGAAACACTCTTGAAACCACGTTAATCATCTCTGTGGCCTTGGAAAGTAGTCGTGGTGAGAGAGCAAAGCGTTTCTGAATACGGACCAGTGTCGAATCCATTTGTTAGTCTTGATTTAATCTTTTAAACACGGTACTTAATCACACATGTCCCTTTCCTTTCCTTCTTTCGTATTCCTCTCTCTCCTTTTCTCTTAATATTTGAAATTCATCCATTACTTTCTTTGTTTCCTCGATATATTAATTCTCAAACTACATGCACCTCGTCTTGTTGTTTCCTCCGCGCCCAATAAACGAGTCAAGTGTGTGGGGAGGAATGCACAAGGAGACACAGGGAAGCTGCCACGTGTAGGCTGCTTAGTATCCTGACCAACCACTTCATTGACTACCTGATGGATGAGTGCAGCGGTTCCATAATGACTTCGCTGGGGTGCACTCAGATGAACGTCTCCTAGAGTAAATGTACCTCGCTCCCCGTTTGTCTTTGTCTGTCTCTGTCTCTGTCCTTGTCTGTCTGTCTGTCTCTCTCTCTCTCTCTCTCCTTTTCGCTTTAATGACGCTGACCTTTACATTTTGCTTATTGAGAGACAGATCGATAGATAAATAGACAGACAGACAGACAGATAGATAGATAGTGGATAGATAGATAGATAGATAGATAGATAGATAGATAGATAGATAGATAGATAGATAGATAGAGAGAGAGAGAGAGAGAGAGAGAGAGAGAGAGAGAGAGAGAGAGAGAGAGAGAAATAGACAGAGCGAGCGAGAGAGAAAGAGACCACCTTGATAAGAGACAAATAACAGGAATTCATAAAGTATCTGGAACTATGCGTGGTTTGGTGTTCGTGTTTTCACTACCGCTGCAGCTTTAAGACGTCTATCTATACCTCCACCACCCTGCCTGTCTCTATTCCGCGTGCCTGGCGGGTCAATGTCTGCAGGGTGTTGCCAGGGTAAGTGACAGAGACCTACCCCTCCCTGCACCCTTCCCCTTCCCTTCCCCCTGCCTGTCCTCTCCCTCATGTGCTCAGAGGAGGAAGGAATGAAGACTGAATGTGAATGTGATTGAAAGAATTTGTGTAGTGAGAGAGAGAGAGAGAGAGAGAGAGAGAGAGAGAGAGAGAGAGAGAGAGAGAGAGAGAGAATAGAATAGAGCGCACTATATTGGAAAAGCAAAGAAAAGTAAGAGGAAGAACTAATAAGAGAGTAAACAGAAAACGATACATTTACCCTCCTCCTCCTCCTCCTCCTCCTCCTCCTCCTCCTCCTCCTCCTCCTCCTCCTTCCCTTCCCTCGCCAAAAACAGGTTTACTACAGTCACGCTCCCTCGATCACTACACCTGCAGGATCTTAAACGCCGAGGAGGGAAGGATTATGAAGATTATTTACATATGCCACGAGTTTGTCACTTACTTGGGCTGAGAACATTGCCACTTTGCCTTTGTTTATTCTGCACTGATGGGACAAGAGAGGTGATGTTGTGGTGTGGTGAGGTGTGGTGAGATGATGTTGTGGTGAGTTGTGGTGTGGTGTGGTGTGGTGTGGTGTGCTGAGGTGTGGCAAGGTTGTGGTGAGGTGTGGCGTGGTGTGGTGAGGTGTGGTAAGATTGTGGTGTGGTGTGGTGATGTGTGGTAAGGTTGTGGTAAGGTTTTGGTGTGATGTGGGGTGGTGTGGTGAGATGTGGTAAGGGTGTGGTGTGGTGTGGTGTGGTGAGGTGTGGTAAGGTTGTGGTGAGGTGTTATGTGGTGCGGTATGATGAGATTGTTGTGTGGTGTGGTGAGGCTGTGGTGTGGTGAGGTAAGGTTGGGTGTGGTGAAGTAAGGCTGTGGTGTGGTGAGGCTGTGGTGAGGCTGTGGTGAGGTGTGTTGAGGTATGTTAAGATTGTGGTAAGGTGTGGAGGTTGCACATGTGATGAGGTCTGATGTGGTATGGTGCGGTGAGGTGAGGCTGTGGTGAGGTGTGGTGTGGTGTGGTCTTGTGTGTGTGGAAGAGAGAAAAACCACATTGAACGTTTACGAATGCACTGAAGGAAGATAAAAATATAAAAGAAAGACACGTAGACGGTGTAAGCTGATAAGGAAGAAGAAGAAGCAAAAGAGAAAATTATCGTAAATGTTCATGAATACAGCGAAGGAATTATTAGGATCAATTACTACTATTAGAGGCTCAGATGTTCAAATGTGTAATTGGAGATAAGATGCAGCCTTCATTACTAGCCTCTTCAGTACCTTGACGTATTTTCACATTCATTATGGTTATTATCTGGTGATTTTATACAGTTTCAGAAACTTATGTGGGGGTTAAAATAATGAAGACTGTGGCCGTTAATCTTCTGACCTCCATAGACCCTTCCTAATGCAAATAAAATAATTTACTCCCAACCAAAAGTGAAGTGGTTAATTGCATTTCATCCCCCCTTCTTCCCCCCTCTCTCTCCTTCTCTCAACATCAACAGTCACACCTCTTACATATCTTCATCCGTCTCTTTTTGCATTACATTTCTTGCGTCCATTTCTACTCCTTGCTTCCCTCCACCACAAGTGTTCGTAATCACGGTTATAGCTCATCTGAACGACTTTAATTGGTACGCAAGTGTTAATCAGGTTTTAATATCCAGCTATTATATGCATGAAAAACTGGAAATATAAAATCATCACGGAAGAGAGAGAGAGAGAGAGAGAGAGAGAGAGAGAGAGAGAGAGAGAGAGAGTAATTAACGTACATAATATTACAAGAATGCACTGTGACGTAAAGGAACTAAGATAAGATAAAAACAAGGATAAGATAACGCAAGCATAATACGAGCACACTTCCTCTTCCTCGCCACAACATCACGACGTCACAAACTTCCAGCGGTGAGCGTGTGTCACTCTAAAAACTTAATAGGATTTCACACTACACGGCTGACGACTCTGAAAACTTGACTCTCCTAACCCTTTTCTGCGCTCTCCTGCACCTCTAGCTGTCTAATGCCCTTGCCCCCTTGCCCTCCTGCCTACACAGTCCCTTCATCAGCGCATTTCCTTTCACCCTGACATTCCCTTGACCGTTCCACAACCCCAGCATAGCACTCCACCACTCCGTCTCAGCTTCTACGTCTTCATAGTCTCCACGCAGTCTTCTCTCCTTCCGCTCACAGTGCCCGGGTGAATGCATTACCTCACTCACTCTTAGCCAAGCAGCTGCGAAGGGACAGCTGCAATGCACGGCGCTGCTCACTAAGATAGTAATTTCATAGCCGCAGTCAACTCTATTGTTACTTTTATAACTGCCTGGCGTTCTTCAGACGTTTTTGTATTTTTTGTGGATATTTTTTGTGGATGTTAATGATAGGTGATGGATTTTTAAGTGTTTTGGAATTTGTTATTTTGTAGTTTTATGGTATTTTTGTGGATTGTTTGGAGTGATTTCATGTTTATTCGCCGCCATATCTACTGGTAACTCACTAAGGCACTTTCTGTCTTCATGAATATGGGAAGAAGACTAAAGGGAAGGAGCAAATGCGTAAAAAAGATATAAGAAAAGTCTACTGAGGGAAAGGAAAGGCACGATTAGAAAAGGAAAAAAGCTATGCTAAAAGAAAACAGAGGAATAAGAAGCTACGTAGGCTGAAGGAATGAATGAAAGTCTCACAAAACAAAAAGAAATGCACGATAAACGGGAAAAAGACCCACAAACGGATGAAAAAAGCTTAATTTTGCAATAATACTCACTAAACCCACAAAAAAATGAAACAATAGCACCACACTAGAAGCACGAAACGCACCCATAACAAAATTGCCACCTTAACCTTGTCCTCGATCCAGCAGACACTGACCATGCACAAATACTTTCACTGCAACCCATGGACGCTACACAGCCTTGCCACCCAGCGCACTCACACCACGCCAAGGTACACTAACTCATCAACAGTACCTGCGCCTCTCATCCAACCTCACGTAGCTGGTACTCGTAAAGGTGTGCTAGTGAAAGACAAGGACGCGACCACGCAACTGCAACTAAGCATTCATTAAGGGACTTGTTGCTATCATATCTGCTTCTTGGTACGTGTGTGTGTGTGTGTGTGTGTGTGTGTGTGTGTTTTTTTTTTTTTGGTTGTAATTTGTGTGTGTTTTAGTCTGTGTGTGTTTTCATTAGTGTGTTTAGAATGGATATTTTTTTATCGCGTTTCTGCCTCTGTGCATATCTGTACTGGCTGAAGTACAGACTCTCTCTCTCTCTCTCTCTCTCTCTTATAGTCGGAAAATCTGTACGTTGTAACTGGATAAGCAAGGGATTTTTCTTCACGTGTGGCCTTGCGTCATAACTGGTGGCTTAAAGTACACACACACACACACACACACACACACACACACACCGCATAGTGTAATGGTTAGCAGGCTCGATTCACAATCGAGAGGGCCGGGTTCGAGTCCCGGGGCGGCGAGGCAAATGGGCAAGCCTCTTAATGTGTGGCCTCTGTTCACCTAGCAGTAAATAGATACGGGATGTAACTCGAGGGGTTGTGGCCTCGCTTTCCCGGTGTGTGGAGTGTGTTGTGGTCTCAGTCCTACCCGAAGATCGGTCTATGAGCTCTGAGCTCGCTCCGTAATTGGGAAGACTGGCTGGGTGACCAGCAGACGACCGAGGTGAATTACACACGCACACACTAACGGTCAATAGATTGCCAAACACCACACACATCTACATAGTTACGTGCTGCATGAGGTGACTTAAGATATAACTAGAACACAGGATACACAAACTACAAGAGAGCGTGAAGGAGATAGACAAAAACCCACTCGCTTATAAGAAAAAAAAAAAGACTGTTAAACTGAGAAGAGGAGGAAAGGAGGGAAAGTAAAAGAAGAATTTGCGTCCAAGGTAGAATAACCCAGAAATACATCTGTGGGGGAGAGAGAGAGAGAGAGAGAGAGAGAGAGAGAGAGAGAGAGAGAGAGAGAGAGAGAGAGAGAAGGGAATGCAGACGCCAGACGAGAGAGGAAGTACTGAAAAAGGAAGAGAAGAATACTTGCCTGAAAGTTAAATAAGCCAGAGAGAGAGAGAGAGAGAGAGAGAGAGAGAGAGAGAGAGAGAGAGAGAGAGTGGCCCGGTTAAAGGGAAATCAGTGGTGAACATCAACAAGTGTGGCAGTGCAGTCAGGTGGTGGCACTAACTAAAGTTGTGGGAGTGACGCAGCTCGCACACTCCTGCTGCGTCGCTCACTGCTCAGCACTCCCTCTCCCGCATCTACTCCTATAGCACAACCCCGTACTCCTAAACGCGATGCTCATACGTCACACTTATTACAACTATCACGAAGCAGACTAGTTGCGTCCCCAGTGGTGTCTTTCCCTTATTATTATCTACAATCCCTGTTAAACTATCAAAACAAGCATGGAAGCACAATAAAGACAATTAACTTCCACTATAGCCAGCTAACAGTAGTGGAGATAGGAAATGTTTAGGAGTAAGGAGATAAAAATACTGACACACGAGGCGCCAAGTGACATCCCTGGGGAGGCTAAGTGTACAGGAGGTGTTGCGTTACCTGATGAACGCAGAGTTCCTTGAGTTAAGAAGAGAGTACAATGCTGAGCCGCGTGGCCTCAGCACGTGGGGAAGAGTGCGGGGCGCGCGTCTGCTCTCCGCCGCGTCCTGAGATAAACAGAGGCACTGCGATGGCGGGTGTGGCAGCTGCACTCCCTCCTGCCACGCGCACATGGTCCGCTACCCCCCCCACCCCAACAAACCCTCCTTCCCCCACGCCTACACCTCCCGCCGGACCCTCACTTTGCCTGTCAAAAAAAAAAAAAAAAAAAAAAAGACTTACATACCCACGTCCCTCCTTGCCCTGGCCCGGCCTATGTCGTGACTCTGTGCCTCAACATTCATGGCGTTTGGAGAGCCGTCGAGAGTGGCGGTAAAGGACGGAATGATGAATGACAGACAACAATGAAAGACGCTCGGGTTGCTGCTACTGGCTCATGAATGGGATGAATCACTCCACTTACTCGCCCTGCTCTTACCCAGTTACCGGCAGTCAAAGAGGAAGGAGGACGGTAAGCAGACGTACGGAATAGCGACTCACGGGCAACGGCGGGATCGATAGCGCGGCATTTCGAGGGAGTGGGACGCCGGAAGCACATGGATCGCCGTGCCTGTGACTGAGGATGATGCAACCTCGCCAAGGTGTTGAGTGAGGGAGAGGGAAAAGCTTGCCGGCCATCTCCACAGACCTGCCGCTCTCTCACCCGCCCACCACCTCTCACTCGCCTCCGCTTGACCTTCTCCTTACTTTCTCTCTCTCTCTCTCTCTCTCTCTCTCTCTCTCTCTCTCTCTCTCTCTCTCTCTCTCTCTCTGATGCTCCACATTTGCTCTGTAATGTTTGTGTGCGTGTGTGTGTGTGTGTGTGTGTGTGTGTGTGTGTGTGTGTGTGTGTGTGTGTGTGTGTGTGTGTGTTTATTTGTTTCAGTAGTGTTGCGTTATCCAAGAAAGAATGAGATAGATAGATAGATAAATAAATAGATAAATAGATAGATATATAGAGATAAGTAAATAGATAGATATATAGGTAGATAGATTGATAAATAGATAGATAGACAGATAAAGAGATAGATAGATAGATAGATAGATAGATAGATAGAGAGAGAGAGAGAGAGAGAGAGAGAGAGAGAGAGAGAGAGAGAGAGAGAGAGAGAGAGAGAGAGAGAGAGAGGAAGAAATGACTGAACGGAATAACAAATAAGTCAAAAACAAGGAAAAAGAGTGGCATTAATGGGCAATGAACACAGATGATCAGTAAATATGTGGTGCTGTAGCTTTCATCAGGAGACCAATCATTAACTTGTAATTTTCTTCATGTTTTTTCCCCCTCAGTCTTATCTTCCCTGATCAGCTGACAGTCTCTTTACTCTCCTGACAAACCCTGACATTGATTCCCAGCGCACCAGGTAATTTACTCGGACCTGTATTCAGTAAACCTCTGTTCTTTCGCTGCGACTATTTTCAAAGGCCACAGAGATGACTAGCTGGGTTTTCAAGAGTATTTATACAGTTGATAATGTGTAAATATTCCTATAAAGACAGTTAAAAATTCATGTCGCTATTAAGTAGAGGTTTTTGAATGTGGTTGAGGTGTGGTCAGAGATGTTTCAAAATATGGGTCTTATTTCATTGTATAGTGTGAAAACAAGAATGATTGATTGACATATTGACTACGACTATTACTACTACTATTACCACCACCACCACCACGATTACAACACCCAAGAGCTTCATAACCATCTTTCTAACTGCTGACACATGCACAGAAGTAAAATAAGCCTTACCCAGAAACACAGAGAACGAAGAGAATAAATTAAAGCAGAAATAGAAGCCGGTGATGCAAGAGGAGGAGGAGGAGGAGGAGGAGGAGGAGGAGGAGGAGGAGGAGGAGGGGAAGAAAGAAGGGATGGTCAGAGGAACTTAAAAGGAGGTGACATTGAACCAGTTTCTTATTATTCACCACGCAAGGAATTCTGACAGCTCTTCGCAATGCCCAATGTGTCAAAACCTCACCCTCTCTCACTACTACTACTACTACTACTACTACTACTACTACTGTACTATTGCTACTATTATTACTACTACCACTACTACTACTACTACTACTACTACTACTACTACTACTACTACAACTACTACTACTACTACTACTACTACTACTACTACTACTACTACTACTACTACTACTACTACTACTACTACTACTACTACTACGACTACTACTACTACTACTACTACTACTACTACTACTACTACAATTACTTCTACTACTACTACTACTACTACTACTACTACTACTACTACTACTACTACTACTACTACTACTACTACTACTACTAAATAAATATCCTTCCTCTCATTCTTCTTTTTTTATTCTTCTCTCACCACTTGATCATTTTTATAACTTTTTTCTATCATTAGTATCGATATCATCACTACTATTGTTCTTGTTGCTTTTTCTCCTTTTTTTTAAACTTTTCTATTAATTTCATCATTATTATCACAACTCTTATCATTGTTGCTGTTCTCACCATCATTAGCATCCACGAATATTTAAGAGTATAATTATCATCTCGACAAAATAGAAAAAAAACAAAAGACATGCGCTATAATTTACAAACACCGTAAGTGCGGAAGTGCAGGAGAGCATAGTGAACCTGTACACTTTTGATCGAGTACAACACAACACAGCGCACCATTGCAAGATTATCATTATTATTATCACTTTTATTTCTACTATAATTTGAGAGACAGGAAGCGAGAGGAGGAACAAACAACTCTCATAAATCGATGTAACAAAGAGTAAATACCTTCTATGTTAACAAAGATGAATGTCTCAGTATGTTTTAACCTCTTCAGTACCATGAGACGTTTTCATATCCATTCTGCTTACTGTTTGATGATTTTATTCGGCTTCAGAAACTTATGTGGGGATTAAAATAGTGAAGACTGGCCATTAATCTTCTGACTTCCATAGACCCATAATGTCAATAAAATCGTCTAATCTTACCCAAACCCATGGTAAAAAATGCGTCCCAGTACTGAAAGGGTTAAGTTTCACGCACATAAGACAAGTATGTGCTGTGTGTGTTTACGTGTACGACGTGTACGTGTGAAGATGTTGACAAGAAGTGACCCACATTTCCCACACACACACACACACACACACAGGTATCTGGCAGGCACGTTTCCTTCCTCTTGGCGTCTGGCCGAGAGGTGAAAGTGTCGTACGATGCTGAAAGTTGTAGTACGTAAGTCACAGAACATCACCGCGTCACGCTCTGCCATGCTGCTGGTATGACGCAACACTCAACACAAGCCCCCGCCCTATCTCTCTCCCTCGCTCTCTCTTAGTGCAAGGCGTGGCTGGTGCTTGTTTGGGCTTGCCTCGCTGTCCTTTCTCTACCATGGTTGCTTTTCTACTGTATATACAACATCTTGATTGTACTATGCAACAATTTGTAACACTACAGCCACACAACAAGATCATCATTTTCTCTCTCTCTTTCTTTTTTGCTTTTTAATGAGAAGTGTTTCCGTAAAATTTAAGAGGTTATTAGTCTCATTTTCTCTCTCTCTCTCTCTCTCTCTCTCTCTGATGAAGGAACGATGCCAAAATACTAGTGAACGAGTTGTAAATCACTGTGCCACGTTCTCTCCACCACTTGTGATAAATTCTTGCGATAATTGCAGACATTATTTGCAAAGCTGTTTTCATGATTGCTAGCAATTTATCAAGATTTTGCATCATTAACATAATAGCAACATACTCGAAGACTCAAGTAACATTTGAAAAAAGCAGAGAATTCCCAGTGCCTCAGAATGTTGGTTTTTGATTCTTGTGTTCTTCTTAAAGTCTCGTGTAAGGAGAAAATGAGTCAGGAAGTTTGTTGGATCTGGTAAGAGTGACATAAAAAGTCTGAGTATGTAACTTTATTGGAAGGAACCGCTCGTCATTTGTTTCTCTATTTTGTCGAGATAATATTATACTTCCTAACAGTCCATCATGTCATCTGGTATACAACTATGTACGTTATTGTAGTGTTCAATGGTGTTACTGGCGATTTAAGTAATTGTTTGATACTCACCATCGTCTGTTTGAAAGAAACACAACACTATTTTAAGACTTCGACCAGCAATATCTGAGGTGGTCGAGAATGATGATAAAAGATGAAAAAAAAAAAAAAAAAAAAAAACAGGCCGTGTTAGAGGACAAAGTGTTTTAAAAATGTGCTGATCACCTTATTTGTAAGATAACTAAAGTATCATCAACAGAGAGAGAGAGAGAGAGAGAGAGAGAGAGAGAGAGAGAGAGAGAGAGAGAGAGAGAGAGAGAGAGAGAGAGAGAGAGAGAGAGAGAGAGAGAGAGAGAGAGAGACTAATAACCTCTTAAGTTTTATGTAAATACTTCTCATTAAAAAGCAAAATATTTTCAAATGATTAGGGTAACTGAAATAACACCAAGATAAACACCATAACCTTGAGAACCGAACTAACACTCACTGCAGTCCTTGAAAAACAGTCTATATTAGAGAGCAGAGAGCTTCAAGATATATATGAGACATGTGACTTCGTTGGGTAATCAAAGACATGAGGGGGGTGCGTGTGTCTGTGTGGGTGTGTGTGGGTGTGTGTCGGGATGCGTCACATTGAAATAAAGAAAAAAAAAGCATCTGGAGGGGAAAATAAAGTAGGTTAGGGTGGAGGTAACAATGTGGAAAGGGGACGAAAGTTTATGAGTGGGTGGAGGGAGTCTAGAGTGGACGTTAGAGAGAAAAAAAAGAGTGTCTAGAGGGAAAAATAAAGTTGGTTAGGGTGGAGTTAACAATGTGGAAAGGGAAGAAAGTTTAGCAGTGGGTGAAGGGAGTCTAGAGTGGAATTTAGAATGTGGAATGGTACAGTGAAGTGGAAAGGAAAATGTGGTACTGTGATGGTGGGTAGAAAGACTGAAGGAAGATAGAAAAGAAGAGGTAAGAGGTGGATGTAAGAGTGAATGCGTGGGGCGTGTAGTGAAGTGAGGGTTAGGGAAAGGGTAGTGTATGGGTGAGTGAAGTGAGCAGGTGGGTGGGGAGTGTGGGGGTGGTTAATTGTAAGGGTGGTGAAGGAGGAGGAGGGGCATTCAAGGTTGGGGTGACTGCCAGTACAACAACGTGACAATCTCCACTATTGCGTCTCCTGTTGTTTGTCTTTTTTTGTGTGTTTGTAGTTTAGCATGTGTATTGGCAGTGTGAATTTGGTTGTATAAGTTTAGACGACATCTATATTTACCAAGGGAATAGTAGGAAGAAAGTAAGGAAATATAGTCATACAAACTAAGTCTAATTACACGTATATGTCACGAAAAGAATCTGATGTAACCTCACTGAACCTAACTTAACGTAACCTAACTTACCGTAACTTAGCATAATTTAACCTAACTCAACCTAACTTAATTTAACTTGACTTAACCAAACTTCATTTAGCTAACATACCTTAATCTAACCTAACTTAATGTAACCTAACCTTAACTTACTTAACCTAATCTAACCTAACCAAACCTAACCTAAGACTATTTAACTTAACCTATTATAAACCTAACCTATTCTTACCACCTTTGAAGATGCGGACTCAATACTCAGGTTGTTAGTGGTCAGTCATTAGGGAACTTCAAAAGAGGACTGGACAAAATTATGAATGAATACGTGGAAATAGGTAGATATGTTTCACGTAGGGACTTCCACGTGTAGGTTTGATGGCTCCTTGCAGCTTCCCTTTTCTTACCTTCTTATGTTCTTCATCATTTCACTCTACTTCCCTCCTCCCTTCCTTCTTTCCTTCCTTTCCTGCCTCACTCATCCTCTGACGTGGGCAAGTCTGATAGCACTAGTAGTTCTTATCACGCCGTCTAAATGTACAGATAGAG